>NC_133328.1:151349807-151677440 GCF_042186555.1 Aquarana catesbeiana | reverse complement strand
GAGATGAAATCTACCCCTAGGAAGGGAAATTCTCTCCTGTAAGAGTTAATATGGGAAAACAATTTCTCCTTTCCACTGATGCTTTCCAATCCTTGTTCCACAAAAAAACCCAAATTTTCAAAAAACATTTTTCATTGGGACAAAAAAGTGAGGTGAAATCTTCTGAAGAGGAGGAAAGACAGCAAAACAAATGTCACAGGGGTGATAACCCTTCCCTATGTTTTCCAAAAAGCTTAGAAAAGATTTTTTGGCTGGAGCTAAACACGTTAAAAATGTTCAAAATTACAAACAGATTCTACTTAACAACAAACCTACAGTCCCTGTCTTGTTTGCACCGCCTGTATACTGCTGTTCAGAGTATATAGGGCCTGGTGGCCCCACACCTTTCCTTATTTTAATTTGGGTGCGGGGTTCCCCTTAATATCCATACAAGACCCAAAGGGCCTGGTAATGGACTGGGGGGTACCCATGCCGTTTGTCTCACTGATTTTCATCCATATTGCCATGACCCGACATGACATTAAACCCGCAAGCAGTTTTAAATGAGATTTTTTCCTTTAAAAATGACATTTGGTGCAGGGACTGTTCTAAACATGGGAAACATGCGTCACTTTACAGGCATACTATAGACACCCCCCAGGTACGATATTTAAAGGAATATTTCACTTTATTTTTTTTTACTTTAAGCATCATTAAAATCACTGCTCCCGAAAAAACGGCCGTTTTTAAAAGTTTTTTTTGCATTGATACATGTCCCCTGGGGTAGGACCCGGGTCCCCAAACCCTTTTTAGGACAATACCATGCAAATTAGCCTTTAAAATGAGCACTTTTGATTTCGAACGTTCGAGTCCCATAGACGTCAATGGGGTTCTAACGTTCGTGCAAACTTTCGGTCCGTTCGCGGGTTCTGGTGCGAACCGAACCGGGGGGTGTTCGGCTCATCCCTAGTCATCCGCGTATGCGGACAGTTTATAATGATTATCTTTGATGGTAACTCCATTGATAGATGGATTAGTCCTAAGCCTGTGAAGCATAGGTTCCAGAGTGAGAATGAACATAATGGGCGATAGGGGACACCCCTGTCAAGTTCCTTTCGACAGGGAGAAGGCGTCCGACAGGTGACCATTGACCCTAATTCTCGCCGTTGGGGATGAGTAAAGAGCCAGTATATATTGGAGCATACGTTCTCGAAAACCCAATTTGCGAAGTACTTCTGTCATGTAGTCCCAGGCCACTCAGTCAAACGCCTTCTCCGCGTCGAGGGAAAGAAAAAAGCCCAGAGTGTTAGATGATGACAACCAGTGATGTACACTGATGGCCTTCAGGGTGTTATCGCGGGCCTCGCGGCCAGGGATGAAGCCCACCTGATCCAAAGAAACTAATGTGAGGAGTAGAGGAAGTATGCGGTTCGCGAGTATTTTCGCATAAATGTTCACGTCAACGTTTATGAGTGAGATAGGTCTGTAGTTTGACACCACAGTCGTGTCTTTACCCTGTTTGGGTATCATAGTAATATGGGCCTCCAGGATGTCTGGATTATTAGTGGGAGAGGTAGGCAGTATGTTAAAAGTGGTCAGAAAGTGTGGGATGAGTGTTTCCTTGAAGGTTTTGTAATAGCTAATAGATAAGCCGTCCGGGCCTGGGCTTTTACCTGGTTTCATTTGGTTAAGGGCTGTAATTGTCTCTTCCCACGTAAGTGGATTGTCTAGATTAGCTGCCTCATCGTCTGAGATGGGTTGTGGGCCATAGTGGGTTAAGAAGTCCTTTATCAATTTTTCCCTGTCCTGAGTGAGGTCTGTCGTCAGAGGAGTAGGTAGATTATAGAGATTGGAGTAGAACTGTTTAAATTGATTAGCTATGTCAGAGGGGGCTTCAAATTTGCTTCCTGAAGGATCCACAATAGCATGGATGGTCGAGGACGCCTTTTTACTTTGCAGGGCCCTTTCGAGTAATTTGCCAGATTTGTTACGAATTCGTAGTAGAGTCGTTGTGTAAGGGCATATTTGCGTCTAGTTGATTTCCCGAGTTACTAGAGAAGGTCTTCTCTGGCTATCAATAATTCCTTAAAAGTTTTTTCAGCTAGAAATCGTTTGTGCTTCTTTTCCAGAGAAAGGATATGCTCCGATAGTTTAGCAATTCGTGCTTGTCTGGCTTTCCGCCTTGTTGCGGCAATGGATATAAGTTTGCCTCGGACGACACATTTGTGTGCCGCCCAAAGGGACATCGGATGAATATCGGAGGGGGCATTCTTTCGAAAATAGTGTTGTAGGCAGGTGTTTATTCTCTCTACATGCTCTGGGTCATTGAGGAGGGAGTTGTCCAAACGCCAGATCATTGACCTCGAGGGAGTTGTGGAGAAAGTGATGGTGATGGGGATGGGGTGATGATCTGACAGGATCATGGGGTCTATGGTAGCGGTTACCAAGGAGTCCAAGTCTGATTGAGTCAAAAAGAAGTAATCTATCCTCGTATATTTATGATGTGGTGCGGAATAAAAGGTGAAATCCTTGGTATTGGGGTATAGTGTGCGCCACGTATCATGCAGGGTTAAGTTAGCTAGCTGTATTTTGATTGCGCACAAAGCTCTATATGTTATGGCGGAGGATCCAGAAGAGGAGTCCAGCGAAGGGGTGAGGGCCAAGTTAAAGTCACCTCCGACAATCAGCATTCCCCTGTAAAATGATGTGAGACTTTGTAAGGTATTGCGGAAAAAGGGTACTTGCTGTCTGTTGGGGGCGTAAAGGTTGGCCAGCGTGATAGGTTTGTTATGTAATTTGCCCCTGAGAAATATATAGCGAGCATTGGTGTCAAGCATCGTGTCCTGGACTTGAAAGGGACAGTTTTTAGAGATTAAAATGGACACCCCTTTAGATTTGGAGTCAGCGTTAGTCGCATGATAGACAGTGGGATAAAAGGAGTTGTAAAGTTTGGGGATGTTGTCAGATCTGAAGTGTGTTTCCTGAAGAAACACCACATCAGCCTTTGCCTTTTTTAGAAGGAGAAGCAGCTGAGACCTTTTTTCAGGGGTGTTGAGTCACCTAATGTTTAGAGAGTATAGCCTGACCTGAGCGGGGGGAGCACCTCCGCCGGGAGGAGCCATAAAATAGTGCGGGATTTCCTTGTCTGTCTGAACGAAGGGCGCCAAGGTAGCAAGAGGGTCTGGGAGAGGGAGGAAGATAAAGGGTGGGAGTGCGGAATAGAGGGAGGGGTAGGAGGATCGTACTCCTAATTAGTAAACCGAGAAGGTGGAGGATCAGCCCTTTCTTCTAAGAGAAAGATGTCAGTGAGGTACAGAGTGGGGTTAGAGAGTGCCGGCCCAAGGGAGGCCTACTCCAATCTACACTACTGTATGGGGGTTGAGAGAGACCAATTGGGGAAGATCAAGATGTGTGTCAGGATGACCTGTCGCTATCTCCTCCAGCGACGGGTATATGGAGGTGTATTTGGGAAGCATTCGGATGGAAAAGATATGATGCCGCCAGTGGTCTAGGTGTGTAGGATGTGGGGTCCAAGTATTCTATCCGCACTATATTAGTAGTCAGACGGAGTGTTCATTATGGAGGGGGAAAGCGAGATTTGTGTCAGCCTGCATTCTAAACATAACAAACAGTTGAGGAGATGTCGCCTAAGGGTATGGGGATACCTGTAAGACATGTCTCAATATAACAATAACTGTAACTTATAACTGTTGGGGTACAGTGGAAACAGATAAACATACGGTAAACCCAATGCAAAACCGCAACATGTATTAGCGTCAGCCAGGGAGTCAGTAGGGATTACATAGGATTAAGCCCATTAACTGTGTTATCTACAAGGAGGTTCGGCTAAGCCTTGGCTATCTTGGGACGGTAACCCAGCCACAAGGTTTTCAGTGCATAAGCAGGGCTGACCATTCGCTACTTGGGAGCTATAGGGGAGCTCCTTAGGGTGTTCAGGTTCTTTTCAGTATAGGTAGTGTCAAGGGTGGGAACTCTAGATATCATCCTGAGGTGAGGAAAGAAAATCCACCCTCAGTATGCTATGTAACACTGAAAAGCCCGTGGCCTGTACTAAGTGCAGATGAAGAGTAAGGGTAGAGGTCTGTTGAAAGAGTTTCGAAGGTATACCTATACAGGCCTGCTGGAGTCCTTAAGTTGGATAGAGACGTCTGCACTGGGGCAGACATATTGGTAGTGGATGTTCCGGGACTGTAAAGAGCCCAGTGTGGGGCCACTTGCTGTGCATTTAAAGTTAGAGGGGACCTCACAATGTACAAAGTTTCCTTATTGCAAGTACATGATGAGGTTATCGAGAGAGAAAATCAGCAGACCTGTGGTAGCTCATTTACTATTCCTGCAATGTGTACATGTATCTAATAAGCCCCTTGGGGGGGGGGGGGGGGTCAAACATCACACCCTACTCTTCTGTGCCGACAGTCACATAGTTCGTTTGAGACAGAGGCAAAAGTCAAGCAACATCACCAACTGTATTAAACCTGTAAACCTGAAAACGGTAAGTAAAAGCCTGAACTCAGTTGCCGACTTTGCCTCAGGAGGTGAACATGTCCTTAGTCTATGAAGGTTAGCTGGCGTTTTTATAAAGCATAGTCCGTCTCCACGAAGCCTCAGAACCACAGGAGCAATTATGTGTATCCACTACTGTAAAAGGCTATGAGAAATAGAGCTCCTGCGGTATTGTGCAGTAAGCCAAGGGTAAGGATAAGTGAATAAAACAGAGGGCAACTTTCTTGCAGAGGCAGAATAAAAACCATGTGAGTTCATTAAGAGACGTCAGCGGGGGAAAAAAGAAAAAGAAAAAAGAAAAGGGAGACAGTGGTAGAAACTTATCTGTAGCTGTGTCGATTCATCGATCAGTGCCCCTGAGATTGCCTGCGATTCGGTCCGAAATCGTGTCTGGCCCTTCTTGAACGCGGGGAGTCGGTCGGGCTGACAGCATCGTGGAGGCTTCTGGTGGACACATGAGGTCTAGAGCCTGAGGTGGATCTGCGTCTGCGGTACCGGGTGTTTTGGGCTTCCATCGGTTCCTCACGTCGTTGGTCTCTGCTGGGCGGTGGACGATGGCGAAATTCGGCGTACCAATTCGAAACTTCCGTCAGGGGGATATCCAGGGTTTCACAAAAGGAAGGTAGTTCTTCTGGAACTCGTATTATTGCCGTGCGGCCTTGATTAGTGGCAGAGAGGGCAAAGAGCTATTTCCATCTATAGTGGATGCCCTTGGCGGCAGAGTATCCAGCAACAGCTTCAAATCTCTTCTATGCTGCAGCGTGATACCTGAGAGGTCTTGGTATATGTGAATGTCTGCACCCCCATGTGAGAGTTGGATCCTGTTCCTTGCCTTGCGAAGTATGTCTTCTTTCAGCTTATAGTCAACCAGGCAGCATACCACATCTCTGGGGGGGTCAGTTTCTCTCCCCTTGGGCCTTAAAGCGCGATGGATATGCTCCATTTCCACTACTGTCTGCGCTGGTCTGTCTAAGAGATCGTTAAACAGGCCAGTAATGGTGGCCGTAAGCTGTTCAGTCTCTACCAATTCAGGCAGTCCCCTGACACGCAAATTATGGCATCTGCCTCTGTTATCCAGGTCTTCCACGTGACGCTGGAGGTCTCTAAGTTGCAGGGTATGTGTGTCTACCTTCTGGGTCACTCGGTGGAGGACCGTTCCGTGCTGGGCTGAAACCTTTTCTACTTCTTGCACCCTTTCAGAAATGGCGCGAATATCCAGACGCAAGTCCGCTATGGCTGCTGACAGGGTGTCTTTAATGTCTGCTGCCACTGCTCTCAGATCATAAAGGCTGGGGTGATGTTGTTGGAGAGCTGCATGGTCCCCTGGCTGTGGAAAGGGTAGACGATGCGCTCAGCAGTGGTGGCGCTGTGTTCTCCAGAGGGCTCTGGCGGGAAGCCGCCATGTTACTCCTCTGGGTCCTGAAAAGCTCGGGGAGAGTCTGGCTAAGAGCGCCCGAGTGTCTCCGTGGAGAGCGGGAGTGGGATGCGGATGAATTCCGGGACGCTGTCCCCATGTTTGACACCTGGCATTGCAGTACAGGGCTTCCGTCAGCGCAGGGAGGATGGATAGCTGCAGGAACTCGTCTCTCCAGCGTCCATCTTCTCCCGAGGTCAGGCCACGCCCCGTCAGACTGTTCTAAACACGGGAAACATGCGCCCCTTTACAGGCATACTATAGACACCCCCAAGGTATGAAATTTAAAGGGATATTACACTTTTATTGTTTAACTGTAAGCATTATTAAAATCACTGCTCCCGAAAAAAACTGACGTTTTTAAAACTTTTTTTTGCATTGATCCATGTCCCCTGGGGCAGGACCCAGGTCCCCAAACACTTTTTATGACAATACCATGAATATAAACCTTTAAAATTAGCACTTTTGATTTCTCCCATAGACTTTTAAAGGGTATTCTGCAGCATTCGAATTTGCCGCGAACACCCCAAATTGTTCGCTGTTCGGCGAACTTGCGAACAGCTGATGTTCGACTCGAACATGAGTTCGACTCGAACTTGAAGCTCATCCCTAATGGTAAACCTCCTCCAAAGTTTGCTGTCTGTGAGTAAGGATCTACACCATGATTGATTTAATAAAAAATGATCAACCTTCAAAAAAAAGGTTGATGGAAATTACTATTCCATAATTTTCAGAAAGATAAAGGGGTTGTAAACCCTCGTGTTTTTTCAAGGTGAAAAACTTCTGACACTGACCAGCCCCCCAGCTCCCTCGTTTTACTCACCTGAGCTCGTTCGTTCCCACGGCGGAGATGCACTCTACCTCTCTGCCCCTTGTCTCGGCTCTTGATTGGATAGATTGATAGCAGCACAGCCATTGGCTCCTGCTGTCAATCAAATCCAATGACACGGGTGCCGGGGGGTGGGGCCGAGTCAGGCATTCTGTTTCTATGGACGCAAATGCTGGTCTCAGGAGCTCGCCTACACGGTAACCCCCAAGGAGAAAGTTTCTCCTAAGGGGTTTTCCTATGTGGGGAGGAGCTGATATCGCCACTGGGGGACCCCAGAAGAGGCAGATTGGGGCCACTCTGTGCAAAATAAACTGCACAGTGGAGGTAAGTATGACATGTTTGTAATTTAGAAAAAAAACAAGGGTTTACAACCCCTGTAAGAGCTGCATACAGGGCACATTCATTCTATAGATGTT
This sequence comes from Aquarana catesbeiana, assembly GCF_042186555.1. Taxonomy (NCBI): domain Eukaryota; kingdom Metazoa; phylum Chordata; class Amphibia; order Anura; family Ranidae; genus Aquarana; species Aquarana catesbeiana. The sequence continues at coordinate 151,670,278 of NC_133328.1, read as the reverse complement.
GACTAATATATTAAATAATGAAGCTGTGGCTTAATTCTTTTCCACCCTCACAACACACTACATACCACCATATCCAACTTTAGGGCTCAAAGTTTATTTCCTGCCTTTTTTAAGTCCCTACATCTTCCACTCACAAGCCCCTCTTTTCTCTTTGGCAACCTCTGAATATCTCTTACTTTACCTCCCTTTGTCCTTCAAATTTCCCTCTTCTCTTTTCTCCACTGTCTTCCAATCTCTAGTCACTTATCTACCCCCCCATCTCTTCCGCCTTTTATGCATACCAATTCTTTCCCTCTTAACCCCCTTCTCCATTTTTTTGTTTTTCCTCCTTTTTTTTCTTCCTATATTTCTCTTTTCTCCTTTCTTATACCCATAGTTCTGCTAACATGAGCTTTACATGTAGATTTTTTTCTGGCTTATGTGGTTACCACCTAACAACTTGTAACATAGCCCCTTAGCCTCTTTATAGAGGAATTATAAATACAATGAAAACATGGACTGGCGTAGTCACCTTACAAACCTATTTGCCAACTGAGTCGCCTTCAGGGATACTAGGTGAAAATAAAGGTAAAATGCCTGGGAAAAAAGAAAATGAATGCAGCCACAAAGTCTAAAGATGGGTAAGGTTACAATATATTACCTATTATGCTTTAAAATAAATTACAGAATCTGTCCAATAAATCTGACAAGTTCATGACTGATCTGTTAGTATTGTTACATCAAGATTCAAAGAAATGTCAGAAAAGAAACTGAGTTTTGATTTCTGACATCTCCTTCTGAAAATGTTAGCTGTCAAACTGAGCATCTTGCTTAAATACATCAGATCACTATGACAATGACAGTCTAAATTTTTAAAGATCTGCATTACCACTCATAGATCGCTTGTGTTCAAAGCCGATATATAAAAAGTATATATATATATATAATTTAAAACAGAATATTAATAAGTATTAGCACTGTTTATTACACATGTGCTTCATGCATACATCAAATCACTGACGCAAAAGAAGCACGCAGCTACTGACTTATTTTCCCCGATCTACTTAGTGGTCATCAACCCTGTCCTCAGGGCCCACTAACAGACCAGGTTTTATGTATTACCTTGGGGAGATGCAGACTAGAATACTGCAATCACTGAGAAGCAAATGATATCACCTGTGATGTATTTCAGTTATCTTGCAAACCTAGCCTGTTAGTGGGCCCTGAGGACAGGGCTGATGACCACTGGTTTAGATGGTGTCAAGCATGTTTGGCGGCAACCAGTTGAGGAGTACAAAGACAAGTGTGTCATGCATACAGTCAAGAATGATGGTGGGAGTGTCATGGTCTGGGTCTGCATGAGTGCTGCTGGCACTGGTGAGCTAAAGTTCATTGAGGGAACTATGAATGCCAACATGTACTGTGACATACTGAAGCAGCTCATGATCCCCTCTCTTCGGAGACTGGGCCTCAGGGCAATATTCCAACATGATAACGACCCCAAACACACCTCCAAGATGACCACTGCCTTTGCTAAAGAAGCTGAGGGGAAAAAGGTGATGGACTTCAGTGCTGTCACATGAAAAATGTGAGGGGTGTACTCACTTTTGTGAGATACTGTGTGTATATAATATATATATATATATATATATATATATATATATATATATATACAAAAATAGGGTGGGTTACTTCCTCTGTTCCTCTTTTTTTCAGGAGTTCAGTGTCAGGGTGGACTCCCAATCTTCCACCAATATCCAATAGAAAAAACAACGGAACACGTTCTCCAATGCAAAAATATTTTTTAACTAATTGCTCTTCAAGACATAGATAGATATTATGTCTTGAAGAGCAATTAGATAATAAATATTTTTTTATTGGAGAACATGTCCTGTTGTTTTTTCTATTGGATATTGGTGGAAGATTGGGAGCCCACCCTGACACTGAACTCCTGAAAAATAGAGGAACAGAGGAAGTAACCCACCCTATTATTGTGTGTATATATATATATATATATATATATAAGGCCTGTTTACTGGCCTGAAATTATGGGAGGAGCCCGGAGGGTATTTAACCAGACCACCCAGGATGGTCTGTGTCAGTTCCAGTGCGTGGTACCACACCTCACAGGGCCGACTCTTCCCAGCTCACCTCATGTTCGTCAGTCTGTGCATTCAATCGCAGGTGCACTTCGGCTTTTTCATTCGTAGTCTTCGTCGGCAGTTCGCACTCACGGTCGCAGGTAGTATCCAAACTTTCGTGTCATGTGCAAAATCTTGCGGTTTATTATGCTTCCTATCCTGCACCCCTTTCGTGAAAAAACTGTCGGTCGTTCTCAATATCACTCGCAATAGGCTTCACTGGTTATAAAATTAATTGTCCGTGGGGTTGTCATCTCATCCATTAGGAGATGAGCAGGTATTGTTTGTATGGGTTTCTGTGGCTGATTGAGGTGTAATTAAACCCACCTGGTGCCTTCTCTGCACTTGATTAGCCTGGGGGGGATGGGTGGTTGGTAGGTGTTCGGTTTCACAGTAAGGGATGGCATACACTCTACAACCATTGTATCAGATACTCCTTACTACCGATTTATATCGGATTCATTTCATACGTTTTACAAACTGTTTCATATGAGATGCATTGCACGCGGTACTACATCACCAGGCCGACGTTGCTAAACTCACCGCACGTTTGTGAGTTTCCGCTCTCGAGATCCAGCGTGTCGCAGTTTCCCGTTCGCAGTTTCCAACCGTTACACTCGCTGTCGCAGGTAGGAGCTATTGTTACCATTTATAGAATCAAATCCTTATGTTATCCGTATGGAGTCCCTTACGGATCAAGTCGCATTACTGGTGCACGGTCTCGAAATCTTTGTTCCACACATAACCCCCCCTTTTTTTCTAACCAGCACTCACCAACAGTGTGCTACTTTCATCCGACCGATCCGAGTCCAGTCGCAACACCAGCTCAATGATTCGGATCCTCAGCATGCACAAGCACTCGCCAACAGTGTGCTACTTTCATCCGACCGATCCGGTCCCGAAATCTTTGTTCCACACATCACCCCCCCTTTTTTCTAACCAGCACTCACCAACAGTGTGCTACTTTCATACGACCGATCCGGTCCCGAAATCTTTGTTCCACACATCACCCCCCCTTTTTTCTAACCAGCACTCACTAACAGTGTGCTACTTTCATCCGACCGATCCGAGTCCAGTCGCAACACCGGCTCAATGATTCGGACCCTCAGCATACACAAGCACTCACCAACAGTGTGCTACTTTCATCCGACCGATCCAAGTCCAGCCGCAACACCGGCTCAATGATTCAGATCCGCAGCATTACAAACCCCACCATCCAATCCGAGTCCAGTCGTAGCACCTGTTCAACAATTCGGATCCTTTCCAACCCAACTTTCACCGACCGATCCGAGTCTAGTCGCATACCGGCTCTATGATTCAGGATCCTCGGCATTTCAACCCCACCAACCAATCCGAGTCCAGTTGTAGCACCCGCTCAATGATTCGGATCCTTGCCAACCCAACTTTCACCGACCAATCTGAGTCCAGTCGCATACCGGCTCAATGATTCGGATCCTCTGCAATACAAAGCATAACCAACCGATCCGAGTCCAGTCGTAGCACCGGCTCAATGATTCGGATCCTTGGCAATGCAAACTCACCAACTGATCCAAGTCCAGTCGCAGCACTGGCTGAGCGATTCGGATCCAGCATACAAGCCCCCCTCGTCACCTTACATCCACAACCGATCCGAATCTAGTCGCATCATCAGCACAACGATTCGGATCCTCGGCAATACGAACTCCACATACCGATCCGAGTCCAGTCGCAGAACCGGCTTAATGATTCGGATCCTCTGCAATACAAACTTCACCAACCGATCCGAGTCCAGTCGCAGCACCGGCTTAACGATTCGGATCCAGCATACAAGTCCCCCTGTAACTGTCACATACTGTGCACTTCACTCAGTTTTCGAAGAGTGATCCGAGATCCTTCACCACGCAGACAAGGTCACCTAACGTCCAGCTTGCTGGCAGTGCAAGCGTTAGCAGACCGAACATACGTCAATTAACTACAGATCGCAACATTCCTACTTACAATACCAGACTTCAGCTACCTGCCCCAGTCCGCCCTGGGGGGCTCTGGTTCATTAGTCTGTGCTGAGCACAGATGGACAAAATGTGGAAATAAGTGCAGCGCTGCACCAAATAGTATATAGACTTATATAGTGTACAATAAGCAGCTAACACACCTCTAGACACAGGCAAAGACAACAAATAATATAAATATAGTGTAGCGCTATGTGCACATATAAATAATGTGTCAACTTTAACTTAACACACAAACAATAATGTAACGATAAGTGATACAAATACCATAAAAATTGCAGTGAATAAATAGCGTGAATCAAAAAAAAAAAAAAATATATATATATATATATATATATATATATATATATATATATATATATATATATATATATATATATATATAGATAAAGCTCAAAAACAGGTTAATGTTTTTTAGAAAAACATAATGTGCGATAAATCAAATAAATTAGTTCATAAGAAATGGGCAACGATAATGATGATGAAATAGTGGGATAGAAAACCACCACCAAACAGTTTATAAGTATAAAAAGTGCAAAAAAAATCAAAAAAACTCCTGGGGTTTCTGAATAAATGGAATAGTTCACTTCTGGTGGATGGATATGAAGAAAATCGCAAGTGGATGGAAGATCAAAGCAAGTGGCAGGACCATCACCGGAGCAACAAAAGAGGCTTACCAGAGTCTGATGACCTGAAAAGACATACGTCTTACAAGTCTCAGAAAGCGTGGTGACCAACAGGTCTGGCGAGAAGAATCGTCATATAATCCTCAGCTTCCAAAAGAAGGGGGGGAGGGAGGGTCTCACCAAGATATTGATCGTCCCCAAGATGGTCCAAACAGGCCCAGTAGATGTTTTTATAAAACATGCGAGAAGAGAAACTCACATGGCATAATATCGTTTAAAAAAACAATTTATTAAAATAGTAAAAATAAAACACTCACATGGTAGAAGATCAGACACAGCTTATATACAATCAGTTACGGTAATCATAAGGGGTCCACCCGACATGTTTCGGCATACAAAGCCTTCATCTGGGGTGTGGAGCCCCCCCACGTCACCGCTATTTATACAAGAAATGACCCCCACTGGGGGTGTCACAATACAGGAAGTGATGCGAATGATGTCACTTCCTGATGAAATAGGGCAGTAATATTAAACTGTCTGTATGTGCAGAATAAACCAATAAATAATATATTTACTGATGACATTAGCATAGGGAAGTATGAGTAGTGAATTATAAATAATAAAATAAAGGCCAGACGCTAAGTATAAAGGTTCGGAAACGAACCGAATGTGTTCCAAGCCTCAATTTCAATGTAACCAGATCTCATTGGCCGAAGCGCCGTCCCGCGCCGACCAATGGATCCAGCGTATGCGCAATGACGTCATCCGCAGCGTATGCGCAATGACGTCATCCGCTATGTGAAGGCGGCGCCGGTGCGCTCCACTCATGAAACCAAACCTCTGTTTCATGTCAACCAACACAGCGCTTCCTGGAATGTAAAGCCAGGGCGCTGATAGGTTGAAGAGACCTGGAAAGAAGTCATGAAGACAAAACAGTGTCAGCAGAGGGGAAAATAAATATCAAAATATTTAAATAGTAATAAACAACATAAGTAGAATGACTTAGCTGATTAAAATAATAAAGAACAGCAAACCGTAATTAGAAAAAATAGATGGATAAAAATTAATGAATAAAAATTAGGAGTGACACCACCAATGAGGGGCACCCCATACATGATTTATAAACCAAGGGCCAAAACAAGAAATAATAAATAAATACACATTAGTATATAAAGTGTCAATCTAAAAAATAATACTTGTAGGTGAGTACAAAATATCAATAATAATGAAAAAGAATAAAAGTAGATGGTATTAAAAAAAAAGAGATAACTACGCTCGATTAATAAAAGAATTAATGTCCCACTCCACGTTAATTCCTTGTGGAAAGTGGGACCCCAATTCATAAATCCAATATGTTTCAAGGCGGGAGACCCCCCTAAGAGTGGAACCCCCACGCCAGGGGGCAACATATTTATCAATGATGAGAAATTGCGTACCCTCAGGATTTCTATCATGATATTCCCTGTAGTGTCGAGGTACGGTGTGCTTAGTACTACCTGCTATGATGAGGTTAATATGTTCAGATACCCGTGTGGTAAAAGATCTAATAGTACGTCCCACATACTGTTTGCCACACGGGCAAGTCAAGACATAAACAACCCCAGTGGTAGCACAGGTACAAAATCGCTTGATCTCGTAGGAACGGCCAGTCACAGTAGAAGAAAAACTGTGACTCGCCCTCCTACCGCTAATGTTAAATTGACAAACCAAACATTTTTTGCAAGGAAAAAAAACGATCAGATTGTGAAAAAAGGAAGGTTTACTTGGGGGGTTGATAACGTTAGGTGCGAGCTTATTTCTAAGAGATGGAACGCCTCTAAAAACAACCTTGGGGGTTTCGGGCAACAATGGGCCCAAAACCTTGTCAGTTTTGAGGACATCCCAATGGTGTTTGAAAATTTTTTTGACGTGCTTATGTTGGAGAGAGAAAGACGTCAAAAAGGACCATTTAAAGTCCTCATTTATATATCGAGGTTTATCCTCAAGTAGTGACTGACGGTCCATCAAACTAGCATTATTAATCTCCTTATCCAAATCGGAGGGGTTGTACCCCTTCTCTAGGAACCTATCCTTAAGAAACGCAGCTTGGATCCTAAAGGTGTTAAGATCAGTACAATTCCTACGTAATCGCAGGAATTGACTTTTCGGAATTGATCTGATCCAAGGTGCGTGATGACAACTATCTGTAGGTAAATATCCATTCCGATCGGTGGATTTGAAGTAAGTGCTAAATACAAATTGGTTTTCTTTTCTTTCAATAACCAAGTCCAAAAAATGGACTGAGGTAGTACTTGACTCGAATGACAGAACAATATTCCTGTTATTATTATTAAGGGTCGCAATGAAGTCAGTCAGATCATCCAGACTACCAGTCCATAGGAGGAGGATGTCGTCTATGTACCGAGCCCACATCAAGAGGTGTGGATTACTCATAGCATAGACGACATCCTCCTCCCACTTAGCCATAAATAAATTGGCAAGACTGGGAGCAAACTTGGCTCCCATCGCGACCCCCTTGTGTTGCCGGTAGAATCGACCATCGAACCAAAAGTAATTGTGTTGAGTTGCGAACTCAATCAGTTCGATGATATAATCCACCTGGGGTGAAGCGAGAGAGACATCCCTATCGAGAAAATATTTGACAGCGTCTATACGCTGACGGTGTGGGATACAGGTGTACAGGGATGTAACGTCCGCAGTTGCCATGATGAGGCCACCAGAGTACGAAACATCAGAAAGCATTCTGATGACATCTCTGGTATCTTTTAAGTAAGACGGCATCTTTGACACAGATGGCTGGAGGAAAAAATCAATGTATCTCCTGATTTTCGAAGTGACTGAGTCGATGCCACTAATTATTGGCCGACCTGGAGGGTGTAGGGGGTCCTTGTGGACTTTAGGCAGGTAATACATAACAGGTATGCGTGGAGCGAGGGGGACTAAGAACGATCTCTCTTTTTTATTTAAAATACAAGAATTAAAACCCTTGGAAACTAGACATTGTAAATCTTTTTTATATTGCTGTGTGGGATTAGTGAATAATTCAATATATGTCTCTTGATCTCCTAAAATACGATACATCTCATTAATATAATCAGATTTATTTAATAAAACAAGGAAGAGGGGCGCCTCTGAGTATATATCAATAATCATTTATTTAACAACAAACAATATCCACTCACATGGAAGACTGTAGTATTGCGTTCCGGTGCATCTCTGAGTAGAGGAGAGTCTGGAGGACCACAGGTCTCAGCAAGTCCGTGCAGTGCTGGTCACACATCAGGTCCTGGCAGGGATGGATGGTGGTGGCAGAACACGGTGGGAGCTCCCTCGGGTCTCCAGATGGCACTACCGGATAGATGGTGGGTTTAAGAGTAACATAGACCAACGGTCTGTGGGTTCCAGGGAGGGGGAGAGGGGACGCCAAAGGCCAATCGCCGGGCGCGCTGCCGTCTGAGGCTCGTACGGCTCCGTGGGAGAGAGATAGTAATGGCCGTACAGGGAGCCAGAACGAGGCCTGGAAAGCAAGCTCAGCGCGGCGCCGGACCGTGACGTCACAGCTATGCGACGCGTTTCCGAGTCTGCGCGCTATTGGTGACAGGAATAGCGGCACTCCTTTCTCAAGCATAAGGGGCGGATGTTATGGCAGTCCTTTTATAGTCTTTGGGAGGAGGGGGGGGCGGGGCTGAGGATGATAAACAGTATCAGGATACACTGCAGCTATGGGCAATACTAGATATAATACACATGGAAGTGGAGCACAGGTAGAGAAATAAATATATGGGGTTTTAACATCGAGTATCTATACATTCATATATAGGAGACACATAAGCATACAGTTTTACATAAAATTGTAAGTTAAAAATTAATTAAAAATTAAAAATTAATTAAACGCCAGTACACATCCATGGGCAGGATATGACCTGGTGCATAAACAACTAATATGGACCATAAATAAAAAAACATGTAGGTGTATCAATAGAAAATCGGGATGATACTTTACAAATAATAATAATGATTATAATGGACCAGTGCAAGATAAAAAAATATAAAAAAAATATATATATAAAAATATATATATATATAAAATACACGAGAGATTTAAAAATTGGTGATTATGCAAATGTGAATATCGGTACATACTATTAGCATAATTAGGGAAAAGGGAGCAGGGGGTGGGGAGATAAAGGAAGGGGGGGGGAGGGGGGGTGGCCGGGGAGGAAAAAAGGGGGGGGGGAAATGGAAGGGGGGAGAGAAAGGGAGGGGGGGAGGGGGGGGTTTAGGAAGGGGAGGGGGCGGGGGATGGATTATACTTACTCGTAGACCCGCCACCCCCACAATAATAGATATATTTGTGTGTACACAACCTGTGGTAAGGATGATAAAAATACAAGCAGTGAATATAAGCATACCGTATATAAGCAAATATAAGCAATGTATATCTATAATATGGTGGCAATCTCGATACCCTCATTCAAGCCCCCAGGCGAGAGGACGTCGAGATTGTAAATCCAGAACGTTTCCCTTGCACATAGCCTTAGATAGATAGATCAGTCCACAGGGGCATATGAGGCCGTAGACTACAAAATCTGAAGAACAATTGTAGAATTGGTCTATCTGATATGTTTTACCTTTGGACAGGAATGACTTTTGTCCATGTTTAACAAAGGCACAAGTTTTGCATAGGGCTTTTTTGCATCGGTACATGCCGACCAAAGGTATAAGTGTGGTGGCATGGTCGTTGGTCGCAGTGGTTTTAAATTTGCTTGGGGCAATTTTACTTTTCAAGTTAGGTGCTTTACGGTAAGTAATTTGTGGTACTGTAGGGAGAAGAGTTTTGAGGAGAGGGTCCTGTAATAGAATCCCCCAGTGTTTTTTCATGATGTTTTCCATTTTTTTATATTCGAAGTGAAAGGTCGTGATGAATCTGGTGGAGTGATCAGTCGGGCAAGTATTTGTTTTGGCTGGTTTACCTTTGGAATAGGATGCACAGGCTTCATCAACCAATTCTTTAGGATATTGTTTTTCAAAGAATTTGTTTTTTAATGGAATACTGGAAGCTGCGTAATCACTATCAAGGGTACAGTTCTGTCTGAGACGGCAGAACTGTCCCTTTGGTATATTTTTCGTCCACTTTGGATAGTGGCAGCTGTGAAAATGTAAAAAGGAGTTCCCAGCAGTTGGCTTAATATAATTTTTAGCAATGATTCTGTCATCCATATGACCCAATTCCAAATCAAGATATGCTAAATGAATGGGATCAAAGGTATGGGTGAAGGCAAGTCCGTAAGGATTTTGGTTACAGTGGTCCACAAATGATGTAATCTGGTCTGGGGAGCCGTCCCAGATCACAATCAGGTCATCTATATAACGCCCAAAGAAAATGATGTTTGCTGAGTATGGGTTGTTTTGCCATATAAAGTTTTTCTCCCAGTAACCCATAGCCAAGTTGGCATAGGAGGGGGCGAAGTTTGCTCCCATGGCGGTCCCCTGTGCTTGCAGGAAGAACTCACCATTAAAATCAAAATAGTTGTGGGTTAAACAAAAGTTGGTAGCCTCCATGATGAAAGCAGCTTGTCTGGGGTTTAAAAGAGGGTCCTGGGCAAGAAAGAATTCCAGAGCTAATAACCCAAATGAGTGAGGGATGGAGGTGTAGAGTGAGGTAACATCCAATGAAAGCCACAGGTAAGTGGATTCCCACTTGTACGGTGCTAGGAGTTCTAGGAGATGTGAACCATCTCTGATATATGATGGTAATTCCTTGACTAATGGCTGTAAAAATTGATCAATATATTGGCTGAATCCCGTGGTGACACTGTCCATTGCCGCCACGATGGGTCTTCCCGGGGGAGTGGTTGTATTCTTGTGGATTTTGGGCAGGTAATAAAAATAGGGAACCTGGTAGAAGCTTTTCAGAAAGAAGGAAGCTTCCGTTTTATTGATCACTCCATTATTGAGGGCTGATTGGACCAAACTGCTCGCCTCCAGAGCAAATTCACTAGTGGGGTCTTTTTTAAGTTTAGTGTATGTAGTTTGGTCTGAGAGGAGTCTATGGGCCTCTTTGATGTAGTCCGCTCTGTCCAGTACCACTATACTACCTCCTTTGTCTGCTGTTTTTATGACTATATTGGTATTGTTGTTAAATAAATGATTATTGATATATACTCAGAGGCGCCCCTCTTCCTTGTTTTATCTTCCTCAGCCTATTGGACCTTGCTTCTGGTCTTTTTTTGGTGGCAGCCCTGATTGACTTTCTCCTGTATATACATCTATATACATCCATATATACCAACCCTGCCATTGGACTATTTAGGATCTGTTATGTGAGGTATACCTGCTTTGCGCCTTTTTACTTGTTTTTTTTTTTTTTTTTTTTTTTTAGATTTATTTAATAAAACGATGCCACCGCCTTTGTCGGCGGGGCGAATAACCAAATTTTTATTGTCGCATAAACTCTTTAGGCCTGTTGGGGGTAAGGGATTGTAGTATCTTCGTTTTAATGGAATATTTGTTAGGTCCTTCAACACCAACTCTTTAAACAGTTTTAAAGCTGGTGGGAGCTGTGTTGGGGGACTAAAAAGGGAAGGGTTGGATAGACCCGAATGAACTGTACCGGATGTTGCTGCCCTGGCTACATTTCTAGAGGGATTTGAAATGATATACCTCTGGATGTTAATTTTCCTGATAAACTTTTGAATGTCTATAAATGTATCGAACTTATTGAGCTTGTATGGGGGGGCAAACTTGAGACCCTTATTTAAAATGGTTTTCTCTTCCTGGGTGAGAATAGTATCGCTCAGGTTGAAAACCCCCTGGCAAGCTAAACTCGTTTCCTTTTTTCGTCTCTGGATCCTCCTCCCTCCTCTGGACCCTCTCTTGTTTCTGGACCTCTTTTTTTGTTTTGAGGGTCCTCGTGAAAACCCCGAGAGGTCTGGGGCCCAGGGTAGGATGATTTATAAGGGGATGAACCATATTCAACGTTCGGAAATGGTAAACATTTTCATTATAGTGATCACGCAGAGGAGAATATCGGTTGTATGTAGAGACTGGAGGGTGTCTGTAATAAGGTGGATTCTGATGATAAGAATAATGGGGGGGGATCACGATTACGAACTGGAGAACTTCTGTGATGAGAGTTATCTCGATCGTGGTACTGATATTCATCGTAATTACGATAATCCCCCCTATTACCACCTCTGCCCCTACTTCTAGAGTAATGGCCTCTACCTCTTTGTTGGTTCCTAGGGGTATGAGTGCTAGAGTGTCGGCCCCTCTGTATATGGGGGCCTCCATCATGGACTCGCCCCTTAATGGCCGGAAGTTTAGGATGAACAGAGGGCTCCCTAGAAGGGGCTACAGTACAATTACTCTGAACATTAGTTTCCATAGGGGACTCTAAAGAGGGTGTTGTGGTGGATTTCTGCCATCCAAACACCTTCCCCTCCCTATAGTCACCAATATCTCTGGAATACTTCTTTTGCTTTTTGGTTCTCTGTTCTTTACCTTCCTTTACAAGATATGCTTGCAAGTTGGAGGATAAAGTATTATACTCAGCCGAGTTTTTGAAAGCGAGTAATTTTATCTTTCAATTCTTTGATCTCACGATCAAACGTTGAAAGACGTATACGTTTCCTCGTTATGAGGAAGTCAAGGAACTTGATACCAGCGTCGTTAAAATACTTGAACCAGGTATCAAGTTCAGACTCACCCTGCTGAGGGTGAACATCCCACCTAAGACTCCGTGGGATCATGCTTTCTGCCACATATTGTTCCAAAAAGGCTAGATCCCATTGGAGGTGGAGTTCTGAGACCATGACGTTTTTTAACCTCAAAAATAATCCACCTATTTCTGAATCATTGGAAGTGGCTACGAATACACCCTCGGTGTTAACCACTCTGGATCCACGGTAGTCAAAAACATCCATATTTGAAATGGAAAGGTGCTGCAGCTGTACTGGATGTCTAATAAGGGATAGATAAAATGTGGAAATAAGTGCAGCGCTGCACCAAATAGTATATAGACTTATATAGTGTACAATAAGCAGCTAACACACCTCTAGACACAGGCAAAGACAACAAATAATATAAATATAGTGTAGCGCTATGTGCACATATAAATAATGTGTCAACTTTAACTTAACACACAAACAATAATGTAACGATAAGTGATACAAATACCATAAAAATTGCAGTGAATAAATAGCGTGAATCAAAAAAAAAAAAAAAAAAATATATATATATATATATATATATATATATATAGATAAAGCTCAAAAACAGGTTAATGTTTTTTAGAAAAACATAATGTGCGATAAATCAAATAAATTAGTTCATAAGAAATGGGCAAGGATAATGATCATGAAATAGTGGGATAGAAAACCACCACCAAACAGTTTATAAGTATAAAAAGTGCAAAAAAAATAAAAAAAAACTCCTGGGGTTTCTGAATAAATGGAATAGTTCACTTCTGGTGGATGGATATGAAGAAAATCGCAAGTGGATGGAAGATCAAAGCAAGTGGCAGGACCATCACCGGAGCAACAAAAGAGGCTTACCAGAGTCTGATGACCTGAAAAGACATACGTCTTACAAGTCTCAGAAAGCGTGGTGACCAACAGGTCTGGCGAGAAGAATCGTCATATAATCCTCAGCTTCCAAAAGAAGGGGGGGGGGAGGGTCTCACCAAGATATTGATCGTCCCCAAGATGGTCCAAACAGGCCCAGTAGATGTTTTTATAAAACATGCGAGAAGAGAAACTCACATGGCATAATATTGTTTAAAAAAACAATTTATTAAAATAGTAAAAATAAAACACTCACATGGTAGAAGATCAGACACAGCTTATATACAATCAGTTGCGGTAATCATAAGGGGTCCACCCGACATGTTTCGGCATACAAAGCCTTTTGGTTCGATGGTCGATTCTACCGGCAACAGAAGGGGGTCGCGATGGGAGCCAAGTTTGCTCCCAGTCTTGCCAATTTATTTATGGCTAAGTGGGAGGAGGATGTCGTCTATGCTATGAGTAATCCACACCTCTTGATGTGGGCTCGGTACATAGACGACATCCTCCTCCTATGGACTGGTAGTCTGGATGATCTGACTGACTTCATTGCGACCCTTAATAATAATAACAGGAATATTGTTCTGTCATTCGAGTCAAGTACTACCTCAGTCCATTTTTTGGACTTGGTTATTGAAAGAAAAGAAAACCAATTTGTATTTAGCACTTACTTCAAATCCACCGATCGGAATGGATATTTACCTACAGATAGTTGTCATCACGCACCTTGGATCAGATCAATTCCGAAAAGTCAATTCCTGCGATTACGTAGGAATTGTACTGATCTTAACACCTTTAGGATCCAAGCTGCGTTTCTTAAGGATAGGTTCCTAGAGAAGGGGTACAACCCCTCCGATTTGGATAAGGAGATTAATAATGCTAGTTTGATGGACCGTCAGTCACTACTTGAGGATAAACCTCGATATATAAATGAGGACTTTAAATGGTCCTTTTTGACGTCTTTCTCTCTCCAACATAAGCACGTCAAAAAAATTTTCAAACACCATTGGGATGTCCTCAAAACTGACAAGGTTTTGGGCCCATTGTTGCCCGAAACCCCCAAGGTTGTTTTTAGAGGCGTTCCATCTCTTAGAAATAAGCTCGCACCTAACGTTATCAACCCCCCAAGTAAACCTTCCTTTTTTCACAATCTGATCGTATTTTTTCCTTGCAAAAAATGTTTGGTTTGTCAATTTAACATTAGCGGTAGGAGGGCGAGTCACAGTTTTTCTTCTACTGTGACTGGCCGTTCCTACGAGATCAAGCGATTTTGTACCTGTGCTACCACTGGGGTTGTTTATCTCTTGACTTGCCCGTGTGGCAAACAGTATGTGGGACGTACTATTAGATCTTTTACCACACGGGTATCTGAACATATTAACCTCATCATAGCAGGTAGTACTAAGCACACCGTACCTCGACACTACAGGGAATTTCATGATAGAAATCCTGAGGGTACGCAATTTCTCATCATTGATAAATATGTTGCCCCCTGGCGTGGGGGTTCCACTCTTAGGGGGGTCTCCCGCCTTGAAACTTATTGGATTTATGAATTGGGGTCCCACTTTCCACAAGGAATTAACGTGGAGTGGGACATTAATTCTTTTATTAATCGAGCGTAGTTATCTCTCTTTTTTAATACCATCTACTTTTATTCTTTTTCTTTTTCATTATTATTGATATTTTGTACTCACCTACAAGTATTATTTTTTAGATTGACACTTTATATACTAATGTGTATTTATTTATTATTTCTTGTTTTGGCCCTTGGTTTATAAATCATGTATGGGGTGCCCCTCATTGGTGGTGTCACTCCTAATTTTTATTCATTAATTTTTATCCATCTATTTTTTTTAATTACGGTTTGCTGTTCTTTATTATTTTAATCAGCTAAGTCATTCTACTTATGTTGTTTATTACTATTTAAATATTTTGATATTTATTTTCCCCTCTGCTGACACTGTTTTGTCTTCATGACTTCTTTCCAGGTCTCTTCAACCTATCAGTGCCCTGGCTTTACATTCCAGGAAGCGCTGTGTTGGTTGACATGAAACAGAGGTTTGGTTTCATGAGTGGAGCGCACCGGCGCCGCCTTCACATAGCGGATGACGTCATTGCGCATACGCTGCGGATGACGTCATTGCGCATACGCTGGATCCATTGGTCGGCGCGGGACGGCGCTTCGGCCAATGAGATCTGGTTACATTGAAATTGAGGCTTGGAACGCATTCGGTTCATTTCCGAACCTTCATACTTAGCGTCCGGCCTTTATTTTATTATTTATAATTCACTACTCATACTTCCCTATGCTAATGTCATCAGTAAATATATTATTTATTGGTTTATTCTGCACATACAGACAGTTTAATATTACTGCCCTATTTCATCAGGAAGTGACATCATTCGCATCACTTCCTGTATTGTGACACCCCCAGTGGGGGTCATTTCTTGTATAAATAGCGGTGACGTGGGGGGGCTCCACACCCCAGATGAAGGCTTTGTATGCCGAAACATGTCGGGTGGACCCCTTATGATTACCGCAACTGATTGTATATAAGCTGTGTCTGATCTTCTACCATGTGAGTGTTTTATTTTTACTATTTTAATAAATTGTTTTTTTAACCACTTCCCGCCCGCCCCATAGCGGATTGACGTCCGGGAAGTGGTTGTGTTATCCTGACTGGACGTCATATGACGTCCAGCAGGATAACATGCCGCAGCGCGCCCCCGGGGGCGCGCATCGCGGCGATCGGTGGAGCGGTGTGTCAGTCTGACACACCGCTACACTGATCTTGGTAAAAAGCCTCCGGCGGAGGCTTTTTACCACGTGATCAGCCGTGTCCAATCACGGCTGATCACGCTGTCAATAGGAAGAGCCGTTGATCGGCTCTTCCTCACTCGCGTCTGACAGACGCGATTAGAGGAGAGCCGATCGGCGGCTCTCCTGGCAGGGGGGGTCTGTGCTGATTGTTTATCAGCGCAGCCCCCCCTCAGATCACCACACTGGACCACCAGGGATCACCACTAGGACCACCAGGGAAGGGGCAACATGTGGATGGCCAGGTATGTACCCCATGGCCATCCACATGTGCCCAGTGTGCCCAGTCAGTGCCAATCAGTGCCCACAAATGGGCACTGATTGGCACAATTATGTTGCAGTGATGCCCAACAATGCCACCCTTAGGGGCATCACTGCAAACAACCAGTGCCGTCAGTGCCACCCATCAGTGTCCATTCCTGCCACCTGTCAGTGCCCATCCGTGCCCATCAGTGCCCATCTATCAGTGCCCATCCATGCCCATCTGTTCCAACTATCAGTGCCACCTATGAGTGCCCATCAATGCCACCTATGAGTGCCCATCAGTGCCGCCTATGAGTGCCCATCTGTGCCACCTATGAGTGCCCATCAGTGCCGCTTACCAGTGCCGCCTATCAGTGCCCATCAGTGCCGCCTATCAGTGCCCATCAGTGCCGCCTATCAGTGCCCATCATCAGTGCCCGTCAGTGCCACCTCATCAGTGCCACCTCATTGGTGCCACCTCATCGGTGCCCATCAGTGCCGCCGTATCAGTGCCAGTCAGTGCCCGTCAGTGCAGCCATATCAGTGCCCGTCATTGAAGAAGAAAACGTACTTATTTACAAAAAAATTTTAACAGAAACAAAGAAAAACTTGTTTTTTTTCAAAATTTTTTTATTTGTTGCGCAAAAAATAAAAACCGCAGAGGTGATCAAATACCACCAAAAGAAAGCTCTATTTGTGGGAACAAAATGATAAAAAATTTGTTTGGGTACAGTGTAGCATGACCGCGCAATTGTCATTCAAATTGCGACAGCGCTGAAAGCTGAAAATTGGTCTGGGCGGGAAGGTGTCTAAGTGCCTGGTATTGAAGTGGTTAAACGATATTATGCCATGTGAGTTTCTCTTCTCGCATGTTTTATAAAAACATCTACTGGGCCTGTTTGGACCATCTTGGGGACGATCAATATCTTGGTGAGACCCTCCCTCCCCCCCTTCTTTTGGAAGCTGAGGATTATATGACGATTCTTCTCGCCAGACCTGTTGGTCACCACGCTTTCTGAGACTTGTAAGACGTATGTCTTTTCAGGTCATCAGACTCTGGTAAGCCTCTTTTGTTGCTCCGGTGATGGTCCTGCCACTTGCTTTGATCTTCCATCCACTTGCGATTTTCTTCATATCCATCCACCAGAAGTGAACTATTCCGTTTATTCAGAAACCCCAGGAGTTTTTTTTTATTTTTTTTGCACTTTTTATACTTATAAACTGTTTGGTGGTGGTTTTCTATCCCACTATTTCATCATCATTATCGTTGCCCATTTCTTATGAACTAATTTATTTGATTTATCGCACATTATGTTTTTCTTAAAAACATTAACCTGTTTTTGAGCTTTATCTATATATATATATATATATATATATATATATATATATATATATATATATATATATATTTTTTGATTCACGCTATTTATTCACTGCAATTTTTATGGTATTTGTATCACTTATCGTTACATTATTGTTTGTGTGTTAAGTTAAAGTTGACACATTATTTATATGTGCACATAGCGCTACACTATATTTATATTATTTGAGCACAGATGGACACCCGAGCTATCGGTTACCTAGCCAGTCACCTCCTGGCTCATCTCGGTTGTCACGCATTCTTTTAGAGTTTTCTAAAGTCAAGAGGCAAGCTTGCCCTGTAGTATGTCAGTAAACTTAAATAAATCATTACCTCCCTAACCAAGTCTTTTGCGCCCTTCTCTGGCATACCACCCAGCAGATCTGGGTTTACCATACAGCAGGCCAGGGTACACTTCAGGTCTATTTTATGTCGTTAGTTTTGTGACGTGTTTATGTGCTTCATATCTCTCAGGACGGAGGGCTCCGACCATAAATAGGAAGGCCTGTTTACTGGCCTGAAATTATGGGAGGAGCCCGGAGGGTATTTAACCAGACCACCCAGGATGGTCTGTGTCGGTTCCAGTGCACGGTACCCACCCACCCATTCCCCTTCTTAGGGTACTTCTCTTCAAACAATTTCTCTACAGAAACATCCATTACTTTCTTAAGGTATGCGCCCTTCTCTGGCATACCACCCAGCAGATCTGGGTTTACCATACAGCAGGCCAGGGTACACTTCAGGTCTATTTTATGTTGTTAGTTTTGTGACGTGTTTATGTGCTTCATAACTCTCAGGACGGAGGGCTCCGACCATAAATAGGAAGGCCTGTTTACTGGCCTGAAATTATGGAAGGAGCCCGGAGGGTATTTAACCAGACCACCCAGGATGGTCTGTGTCGGTTCCAGTGCACGGTACCCACCCACCCAGTCCCCTTCTTAGGGTACTTCTCTTCAAACAATTTCTCTACAGAAACATCCATTACTTTCTTAAGGTTTATAAGGAAAGTCTGGGAACTGACCCCTAACATAAAACACCTCCATCCCTAATATCAGAAAAAAGCAAATGAAAGTCGCCCACGGGACTTTAAATGAGGTGTAAATGGTGATCAAAGGGTAGACAAATATAAAGGTACAAGTATTTATTGAATACAACAGCATAATCCATAATAGGGTATAGGCATGGGTGAAAAAAGGTTCATAAAACAGCAACATTGCATGATAATCCTAAAACATAGCCATGAATAAATAGTAATACATATAATACAGGTATGCATAGTACATCTCTAACCCGACGCGTTTCGCGAGCTTTCCTCGCTTCATCAGGGGCTGATGTGCATAGCTGCTGTCTGTAAATACAGATAAAGTAATTAGAGTAGCGGTTATGAAGGGATACAGCAAGAAGCCAGAACCGGTCATCCCATACTTACTAGTAAAACCAAGGCTACGAACACATAACCCAAGCACAGGTCGGCGGAGAGCATCTCCCCCGGGAGCTGAAGGGGCCGAGGAACCAACCAGAGGACCGGGGCCAGGCGTGGGGGGGGCACCATGGCAGAGTGAAGAGAAGAGAAGAGGGCGTGAACCCAGATTGTTCCCAAATGTACTGCAGGGCAGCTCTCTGTATGGAATGTAGACATGTGGTAATATATAGTTAAAAAGTAAATAAGTATTAAATGTATATCGTGACATGAAATACAAAATATGTTGATAGACAAGATCTAAAGTAGTGACATTGGTATTGTCATAGAGATATACATATGTACTGCTTGCATGATATGCATAAGGTGTCCCGCAGAGCAGAGGGAAAAAGGAGGGTACAAGGTAGAAGAGTGGATGAAAAAGGGAAGAGAGTGGAGGGGGAGGAGGGGAAAGCAGGGGGAGGTGAGGTGGATAATGATAGGAAAAGACAAACAGAAGAAGAAAGAAGAAAGAAAAAAGAAGGGAAAAACAGGGCCAGGGGAGAGAGGAAGAGAAAGTGAAAGGGGGAGGGGGGGGGGGGGGGAAATGAAACAGAGTGAAGAGGAGGACAAATTAGTTGATGGTGTAATGAACTAGAGAAGTATTTCCGTGTGGAACGAAGAACAGTGTAATAAAGGGAATCAATCAAAAGCAGCAAGTGGGGGTAGGTCCGCTGTGGAGTGCAGGTAATTATGCAAGAGTAAATGAGTAGGGTGCTTACCAAAATATGCAGCATCCGGACTGAGTGTAGGAGAAATAGTGAGAGGGAAGTTGCCATGCTGACACCCCCAGCCTTATATCCGGACATCCGCCGGGTTCTCCGCCCCTAACGTCATGCGTCAGGTGGGGCAAAGGGGATCGTAACGCACCCGCCGCAAAGAGGCAGGCACTCGCGATCCCCAGCCCCCTTCAGGATGACACATCCCGCCCATCAAAAAGGGGGGCCGCTGTGATGCAGACATCCCCAGGTGGGCGTGGAAAGGCATGACGCCGATGCACTGGTGGCCCCGCCCCTCCGGAAAAACCAGAGAGACGGGGACAGCTGGGGAAATGAATCCCCATTTGTGCATCGCAGCTCCCGGGGGGTAAAACAGACCGCCCAACCCGAACACGGGCGCAGTGGAGGAGCTAGGTCTACAAATGCATGGTAGATTATATAAACAATAATATAAAGATATGCTAGTAAGGGTCATAGAGGTTCAGTAGTAGCCGAACCCATGTAGCCCCTAGGATCTAGGGTCAGCATCAGACCAGGGCATTATGGTGTTTTCCACCTGGGTACAAATTTATAAGGAAAGTCTGGGAACTGACCCCTAACATAAAACACCTCCATCCCTAATATCAGAAAAAAGCAAATGAAAGTCGCCCACGGGACTTTAAATGAGGTGTAAATGGTGATCAAAGGGTAGACAAATATAAAGGTACAAGTATTTATTGAATACAACAGCATAATCCATAATAGGGTATAGGCATGGGTGAAAAAAGGTTCATAAAACAGCAACATTGCTGTAAGTACTAGTAAGTATGGGATGACCGGTTCTGGCTTCTTGCTGTATCCCTTCATAACCGCTACTCTAATTACTTTATCTGTATTTACAGACAGCAGCTATGCACATCAGCCCCTGATGAAGCGAGGAAAGCTCGCGAAACGCGTCGGGTTAGAGATGTACTATACATACCTGTATTATATGTATTACTATTTATTCATGGCTATGTTTTAGGATTATCATGCAATGTTGCTGTTTTATGAACCTTTTTTCACCCATGCCTATACCCTATTATGGATTATGCTGTTGTATTCAATAAATACTTGTACCTTTATATTTGTCTACCCTTTGATCACCATTTACACCTCATTTAAAGTCCCGTGGGCGACTTTCATTTGCTTTTTTCTGATATTAGGGATGGAGGTGTTTTATGTTAGGGGTCAGTTCCCAGACTTTCCTTATAAATTTGTACCCAGGTGGAAAACACCATAATGCCCTGGTCTGATGCTGACCCTAGATCCTAGGGGCTACATGGGTTCGGCTACTACTGAACCTCTATGACCCTTACTAGCATATCTTTATATTATTGTTTATATAATCTACCATGCATTTGTAGACCTAGCTCCTCCACTGCGCCCGTGTTCGGGTTGGGCGGTCTGTTTTACCCCCCGGGAGCTGCGATGCACAAATGGGGATTCATTTCCCCAGCTGTCCCCGTCTCTCTGGTTTTTCCGGAGGGGCGGGGCCACCAGTGCATCGGCGTCATGCCTTTCCACGCCCACCTGGGGATGTCTGCATCACAGCGGCCCCCCTTTTTGATGGGCGGGATGTGTCATCCTGAAGGGGGCTGGGGATCGCGAGTGCCTGCCTCTTTGCGGCGGGTGCGTTACGATCCCCTTTGCCCCACCTGACGCATGACGTTAGGGGCGGAGAACCCGGCGGATGTCCGGATATAAGGCTGGGGGTGTCAGCATGGCAACTTCCCTCTCACTATTTCTCCTACACTCAGTCCGGATGCTGCATATTTTGGTAAGCACCCTACTCATTTACTCTTGCATAATTACCTGCACTCCACAGCGGACCTACCCCCACTTGCTGCTTTTGATTGATTCCCTTTATTACACTGTTCTTCGTTCCACACGGAAATACTTCTCTAGTTCATTACACCATCAACTAATTTGTCCTCCTCTTCACTCTGTTTCATTTCCCCCCCCCCCCCCCCCCCTCCCCCTTTCACTTTCTCTTCCTCTCTCCCCTGGCCCTGTTTTTCCCTTCTTTTTTCTTTCTTCTTTCTTCTTCTGTTTGTCTTTTCCTATCATTATCCACCTCACCTCCCCCTGCTTTCCCCTCCTCCCCCTCCACTCTCTTCCCTTTTTCATCCACTCTTCTACCTTGTACCCTCCTTTTTCCCTCTGCTCTGCGGGACACCTTATGCATATCATGCAAGCAGTACATATGTATATCTCTATGACAATACCAATGTCACTACTTTAGATCTTGTCTATCAACATATTTTGTATTTCATGTCACGATATACATTTAATACTTATTTACTTTTTAACTATATATTACCACATGTCTACATTCCATACAGAGAGCTGCCCTGCAGTACATTTGGGAACAATCTGGGTTCACGCCCTCTTCTCTTCTCTTCACTCTGCCATGGTGCCCCCCCCACGCCTGGCCCCGGTCCTCTGGTTGGTTCCTCGGCCCCTTCAGCTCCCGGGGGAGATGCTCTCCGCCGACCTGTGCTTGGGTTATGTGTTCGTAGCCTTGGTTTTACTAGTAAGTATGGGATGACCGGTTCTGGCTTCTTGCTGTATCCCTTCATAACCGCTACTCTAATTACTTTATCTGTATTTACAGACAGCAGCTATGCACATCAGCCCCTGATGAAGCGAGGAAAGCTCGCGAAACGCGTCGGGTTAGAGATGTACTATGCATACCTGTATTATATGTATTACTATTTATTCATGGCTATGTTTTAGGATTATCATGCAATGTTGCTGTTTTATGAACCTTTTTTCACCCATGCCTATACCCTATTATGGATTATGCTGTTGTATTCAATAAATACTTGTACCTTTATATTTGTCTACCCTTTGATCACCATTTACACCTCATTTAAAGTCCCGTGGGCGACTTTCATTTGCTTTTTTCTGATATTAGGGATGGAGGTGTTTTATGTTAGGGGTCAGTTCCCAGACTTTCCTTATAAATTTGTACCCAGGTGGAAAACACCATAATGCCCTGGTCTGATGCTGACCCTAGATCCTAGGGGCTACATGGGTTCGGCTACTACTGAACCTCTATGACCCTTACTAGCATATCTTTATATTATTGTTTATATAATCTACCATGCATTTGTAGACCTAGCTCCTCCACTGCGCCCGTGTTCGGGTTGGGCGGTCTGTTTTACCCCCGGGAGCTGCGATGCACAAATGGGGATTCATTTCCCCAGCTGTCCCCGTCTCTCTGGTTTTTCCGGAGGGGCGGGGCCACCAGTGCATCGGCGTCATGCCTTTCCACGCCCACCTGGGGATGTCTGCATCACAGCGGCCCCCCTTTTTGATGGGCGGGATGTGTCATCCTGAAGGGGGCTGGGGATCGCGAGTGCCTGCCTCTTTGCGGCGGGTGCGTTACGATCCCCTTTGCCCCACCTGACGCATGACGTTAGGGGCGGAGAACCCGGCGGATGTCCGGATATAAGGCTGGGGGTGTCAGCATGGCAACTTCCCTCTCACTATTTCTCCTACACTCAGTCCGGATGCTGCATATTTTGGTAAGCACCCTACTCATTTACTCTTGCATAATTACCTGCACTCCACAGCGGACCTACCCCCACTTGCTGCTTTTGATTGATTCCCTTTATTACACTGTTCTTCGTTCCACACGGAAATACTTCTCTAGTTCATTACACCATCAACTAATTTGTCCTCCTCTTCACTCTGTTTCATTTCCCCCCCCCCCCCCCTCCCCCTTTCACTTTCTCTTCCTCTCTCCCCTGGCCCTGTTTTTCCCTTCTTTTTTCTTTCTTCTTTCTTCTTCTGTTTGTCTTTTCCTATCATTATCCACCTCACCTCCCCCTGCTTTCCCCTCCTCCCCCTCCACTCTCTTCCCTTTTTCATCCACTCTTCTACCTTGTACCCTCCTTTTTCCCTCTGCTCTGCGGGACACCTTATGCATATCATGCAAGCAGTACATATGTATATCTCTATGACAATACCAATGTCACTACTTTAGATCTTGTCTATCAACATATTTTGTATTTCATGTCACGATATACATTTAATACTTATTTACTTTTTAACTATATATTACCACATGTCTACATTCCATACAGAGAGCTGCCCTGCAGTACATTTGGGAACAATCTGGGTTCACGCCCTCTTCTCTTCTCTTCACTCTGCCATGGTGCCCCCCCCACGCCTGGCCCCGGTCCTCTGGTTGGTTCCTCGGCCCCTTCAGCTCCCGGGGGAGATGCTCTCCGCCGACCTGTGCTTGGGTTATGTGTTCGTAGCCTTGGTTTTACTAGTAAGTATGGGATGACCGGTTCTGGCTTCTTGCTGTATCCCTTCATAACCGCTACTCTAATTACTTTATCTGTATTTACAGACAGCAGCTATGCACATCAGCCCCTGATGAAGCGAGGAAAGCTCGCGAAACGCGTCGGGTTAGAGATGTACTATGCATACCTGTATTATATGTATTACTATTTATTCATGGCTATGTTTTAGGATTATCATGCAATGTTGCTGTTTTATGAACCTTTTTTCACCCATGCCTATACCCTATTATGGATTATGCTGTTGTATTCAATAAATACTTGTACCTTTATATTTGTCTACCCTTTGATCACCATTTACACCTCATTTAAAGTCCCGTGGGCGACTTTCATTTGCTTTTTTCTGATATTAGGGATGGAGGTGTTTTATGTTAGGGGTCAGTTCCCAGACTTTCCTTATAAATTTGTACCCAGGTGGAAAACACCATAATGCCCTGGTCTGATGCTGACCCTAGATCCTAGGGGCTACATGGGTTCGGCTACTACTGAACCTCTATGACCCTTACTAGCATATCTTTATATTATTGTTTATATAATCTACCATGCATTTGTAGACCTAGCTCCTCCACTGCGCCCGTGTTCGGGTTGGGCGGTCTGTTTTACCCCCCGGGAGCTGCGATGCACAAATGGGGATTCATTTCCCCAGCTGTCCCCGTCTCTCTGGTTTTTCCGGAGGGGCGGGGCCACCAGTGCATCGGCGTCATGCCTTTCCACGCCCACCTGGGGATGTCTGCATCACAGCGGCCCCCCTTTTTGATGGGCGGGATGTGTCATCCTGAAGGGGGCTGGGGATCGCGAGTGCCTGCCTCTTTGCGGCGGGTGCGTTACGATCCCCTTTGCCCCACCTGACGCATGACGTTAGGGGCGGAGAACCCGGCGGATGTCCGGATATAAGGCTGGGGGTGTCAGCATGGCAACTTCCCTCTCACTATTTCTCCTACACTCAGTCCGGATGCTGCATATTTTGGTAAGCACCCTACTCATTTACTCTTGCATAATTACCTGCACTCCACAGCGGACCTACCCCCACTTGCTGCTTTTGATTGATTCCCTTTATTACACTGTTCTTCGTTCCACACGGAAATACTTCTCTAGTTCATTACACCATCAACTAATTTGTCCTCCTCTTCACTCTGTTTCATTTCCCCCCCCCCCCCCTCCCCCTTTCACTTTCTCTTCCTCTCTCCCCTGGCCCTGTTTTTCCCTTCTTTTTTCTTTCTTCTTTCTTCTTCTGTTTGTCTTTTCCTATCATTATCCACCTCACCTCCCCCTGCTTTCCCCTCCTCCCCCTCCACTCTCTTCCCTTTTTCATCCACTCTTCTACCTTGTACCCTCCTTTTTCCCTCTGCTCTGCGGGACACCTTATGCATATCATGCAAGCAGTACATATGTATATCTCTATGACAATACCAATGTCACTACTTTAGATCTTGTCTATCAACATATTTTGTATTTCATGTCACGATATACATTTAATACTTATTTACTTTTTAACTATATATTACCACATGTCTACATTCCATA
This sequence comes from Aquarana catesbeiana, assembly GCF_042186555.1. Lineage (NCBI taxonomy): Eukaryota > Metazoa > Chordata > Amphibia > Anura > Ranidae > Aquarana > Aquarana catesbeiana. Next base: position 151,644,523 of record NC_133328.1, on the reverse strand, counting down.
CAGAGAGCTGCCCTGCAGTACATTTGGGAACAATCTGGGTTCACGCCCTCTTCTCTTCTCTTCACTCTGCCATGGTGCCCCCCCCACGCCTGGCCCCGGTCCTCTGGTTGGTTCCTCGGCCCCTTCAGCTCCCGGGGGAGATGCTCTCCGCCGACCTGTGCTTGGGTTATGTGTTCGTAGCCTTGGTTTTACTAGTAAGTATGGGATGACCGGTTCTGGCTTCTTGCTGTATCCCTTCATAACCGCTACTCTAATTACTTTATCTGTATTTACAGACAGCAGCTATGCACATCAGCCCCTGATGAAGCGAGGAAAGCTCGCGAAACGCGTCGGGTTAGAGATGTACTATGCATACCTGTATTATATGTATTACTATTTATTCATGGCTATGTTTTAGGATTATCATGCAATGTTGCTGTTTTATGAACCTTTTTTCACCCATGCCTATACCCTATTATGGATTATGCTGTTGTATTCAATAAATACTTGTACCTTTATATTTGTCTACCCTTTGATCACCATTTACACCTCATTTAAAGTCCCGTGGGCGACTTTCATTTGCTTTTTACTTTCTTAAGGTATGCGCCCTTCTCTGGCATACCACCCAGCAGATCTGGGTTTACCGTACAGCAGGCCAGGGCACACTTCAGGTCTATTTTATGTTGTTAGTCTTGTGACATGTTTATGTGCTTCATATCTCTCAGGACGGAGGGCTCCGACCATAAATATATATTCTCACAAAAGTGAGTACACCCCTCACATTTTTGTAAATATTTTATATCTTTTCATGTGACTACACTGATGAAATTACACTTTGCTACAATGTAAAGTAGTGAGTGTACAGCTTGTATAACAGTGTAAATTTGCTGTCCCCTCAAAATTACTCAACACACAGCCAATAATGTCTAAACTGCTGGCAACAAAAGTGAGTACACCCCTAAGTGAAAATGTCCAAATTGGGTCCAAAGTGTCAATACTATGTGTGGCCACCATTATTTTCCAGCACTGCCTTAACCCTCTTGGGCATGGAGTTCACCAGAGCTTCACAGGTTGCCACTGGAGTCCTCTTCCACTTGTCTGATGACCTCATGGAACTGGTGGATGTTAGAGACCTTAGGCTCCTCCACCTTCCGTTTGAGGATAACCCACATATGCTCAATAGGGTTTAGGTCTGGAGGCATGCTTGGCCAGTCCATCACCTTTACCCTCAGCTTCTTTAGCAAGGCAGTGGTCGTCTTGGAGGTGTGTTTGGGGTCATTATCATGTTAGAATACTGCCCTGCTGTACAATCTACCAAGGTAGAGGATCATGCTCTGCTTCAGTATGTCACAGTACATATTGGCATTCATGGTTCTCTCAATTAACTGTAGCTCCTCAGTGCCAGCAGCACTCATGCAGCCCCAGACCATGACACTCCCACTACCATGCTTGACTGTAAGCAAGACACACTTGTCTTTGTACTCCTCACCTGGTTGCCGCACACACGCTTGACAACATCTGAACCAATTAAGTTTATTTAATGTGTCTCATTGGCTCATCAGACCACAGGACATGGTTCCAGTAATACATGTCCTTAGTCTGCTTGTCTTCAGCAAACAGTTTGCTGGCTTTCTTGTGCATCATCTTTAGAAGAGGCTTCCTTCTGGGATGACAGCCATTCAGATTAATTTGATGCAGTGTGCGGGATATGGTCAGAGCACTGACAGGCTGACCCCCCCCCCCCCCCTTCAACTGCTGCAGCAATGCTGGCAGCACTAATACGTCTATTTCCCAAAGACAACCTCTGGAGGCTGAGCATGTGAACTCAACTTCTTTGGTCGACCATGGCAAGGCCAGTTCTGAGTGATACCTGTCCTGTTAAACCGCTGTATGGTTTTGGCCACCATGCTTCAGCTCAGTTTCAGGGTCTTGGCAATCTTCTTATAGCCTCGGCCATCTTTATGTAGCGCAACAATTCTTTTTTTCAGATACTCAGAGAGTTCTTTGCCATGAGGTGCCATGTTGAACTTCCAGTGACCAGTATAAGAGAGTGAGAGTGATAACACCAAATTTAACACACCTGCTCCCCATTCACACCTGAGACCTTGTAACACTAACGAGTCACATGACACTGGGGAGGGAAAATGGCTAATTGGGCCCAATTTGTGTACTGACTTTTATTGCCAGCAGTTTAGATATTAATGGTTGTGTTGAGTTATTTTGAGGGGACAGCAAACTTACACTGTTATACAAGCTGTACACTCACTACTTTACATTGTAGTAATTTCTTCAGTGTTGTCACATGAAAAGATATAATAAAATATTGACAAAAATGTGAGGGTGTACTCACTTTGTGAGATACTGTGTATATGTATATATTATATTATATTTTTCTTTCTTTTTTTTTTACCGTTATAGCTTGTTAAAGACAATACAATGCTAAAATTGACCAGGAGCCCAGTTTTCCTTGGAGTTTCAGTTTAGTCCACATCTTCTAAAATTACTACCAAACACACATTGCAGCATATACATTTTGTGATGTAAAACTCTCAGGGATAAATTAATTAAAATCAGATACTTGTCATATATTGGGGAAAATAGTATAAGAAAAAAATCTAAAATGTAAAAATATATTTTTGCACAGTAATTATGTTAATACAGCACAGCTTGTTCCTAGACTTTTACACTTCAAAAGCCGGAGACTTTCCAAAATGTAATAAATACAAATCCTGCCAGTGAAAAGAAAATGAAAACAGAGGACACTTGCATAATATGGTTTAGATTGCAGATTACAATTCCTTATGTCTGAACTTTTTCTCATACTTTTCAAAACATGTTCTGGTTCAATGTTGGCATGGCTTGTACATTTTTGTATTATTCATCCTGTGTTTACTATAGTTCTTATTAAATATTTTCTGTGAATTGCAGGAACAGAATGTATTAACTTTTTTTCTTTTTAAGTAATGAATGAAATGTGGCATTACAAAAACAAACCTTTGTGATTCTAAACCTGTTTTCTTTTTTACATTGACATTAAGCATTTAAAATGAATACTAAAAATTAGAGGTAAACCTCAAAACTATTTTAAGTTTACATTAAAATAAGCTATTGGCAAGCCAAGTATTGAATGTTTAAACATTTTCTCCTTCCATAACTGTATATTTTTTGAAGTAGTACGGAGAGATGGCCAATGGTCTAAAATTATAATCTGCTACCTGTATGTCTATGGAAGTTATCATTTATCCAAGGTATGGCTAATAGCCTGCCATGGCATTGTCATAGCTAGTAGTAGTTAGTCACATTCAATTAAATATGAAGATGTTTTGCTACTTATCCAAGATCCTTTGATCAGTTCTAATGAGTGTTTTAATGTATAGCCACATGCGTAATTGAGTCACCATACAAAGTGTAAAGGCAGATACTGATTGTCAAAAGGATCAGTGGAGGAACGATTTCTACGAACGGTTGAGACGATCGCTAGTGTCCATACTCCCTGGGTCCACCGTGGCCGGTTGTTTGCTGTGTCGTTACTGCTGCATAAACTGCTGTGATTTGATCCAATTGCTGTGAAGTGATTTGCCTACTGTTTTTATCTACATGTGAGTACATTGGTGTTGGTTCAATATTTAATAAATGTTTGAATGGTATCACACTATTGGAGCATTTTTTTATCTCACATGTGGAACCACTGCCTCAAGGGGAGCTCTTGATTCATACAGCATTGGATATTAAAGATCGCATGTTAACCCCCATGTGAGTGGGTTGAGGCAATTGTGGCCAAACACGAGAATGTGAGGTGAGTTTGAATTTCAGAAGGGAGTGGAATCACGTCACTGAGGTGTGGTGGATACTAGAATCACAGTGCTTTATATTGGAACTCTTTTTATCACACTACATGTGGATTGTATATTTTTTCATTTTTAGAGGTTCACTATTGTCGGTATAGCGATACCATCTTTACACACTGGTCACGAGGTGTAATTATTGTCCCATCATCTCATATATGTGTTCATTTATATGTTTTGCATTTCAGTCATGTCATGCATTCAGCATTATTGTTTATGTATTCACTTGGTTTAGTGATTTTCTATTCCACTAGGTTTTTTTTTTTATATAGATCATCTATTTCACATATGCTGTGCTCAATTCACCATAGGTGTTCATTAGTTTATCTTATGCTTCAACAATAGTTTTAGGTGATTTACACTAGTACAGTCATGATATTGTATTGTGTATGGATGATTATTAGTCATCCTTTTTATTCATTTAGTTCACTATAAGTTCACTCTTCTTTGTTATTAGTGAATGTGGGTGTCAGTGCCATTATTCACTCTCACAGTCAGTGGGGATTAGCGCCACTATCCATTCTCACTATTATTGGGGGTTGGATTCAGACCACAGATACTGATTGTCCAATAACATGATAGGAGGTATAAAAGTTTGTCAAGCTACCACTCTTTAATTACATAATCCAATCCCAACATGCTCCAAAAAAAGGTAAACTTTCACGTTCCATCTTCCACTTGGGATTTACAAATTGAATTGTACTGTCTTCAGTTTTCTGTCAAAATCGTAAGGTGTCTGCCTCCCAGCATTTCAAAATAAGATGAGGAAATCCATAACACAGACCTATAAATATCTTATGTTAAGCATATTGTTACACCTAAAAAAAAGTGCTAGCTACTATGTAAAGCTTACAGGTATTTATTTTTTACCTCTTAAGAAGTCATAGCACTTTCTCTGACAATGCCTTAAATTCCTTTCTTTCCAGAAGTTCAGGGCCATTTCCCAAGGTCATCATCTACTTCCTGGGATAAGATTCTGGCACAACGAAGTTCAATTTTTTCTGTGTTCTCTCAAAATATCTAACAAAATTCAATACCTTCTGGTTACCCTATGACAAGACAGTGTACAAATCCATCCCAATGACGCAGTTCAACTATAGTCTCATACAAATTGGCTTCCTGTTGCCTCTTACTTGTGTCCTGCCACAACACTACACTGAACACACTAATCACTTCCCCATGTAAGTCCCTAGACTGATGACATCAGTCTATGTTCCTTTCAGGCAAACATTGAGAGATTTTCAATGCACTATAATTCACTAGAGTTTACGGACAGTGTTTATACCATGAAAGGTGCAGCCTGGATTTGAAACAAGCAAATATGACATCCCTTATTCAAGAATGTCAATGTAAGGGGGTCCTTATTGGACTTTTAAGAGTTCTTTATTCTTTCTGTGATTGGTCGATTAACTTGGTCAAGTGGAAACATATAAGTGTGTGTGATGCTACATTGTACCTTGGAAATGAGTAGGGAGGACATTGGGTCTTTGTTCTCTACTGAGATTTAAGTGGATGTGAAATCATCTTGTAGATGATGTCCAAATTTTCTCAATCCAAAGGAGAATGGCACAATTGGCTATATTCCCCCAGAGGCCATTGAGAATATCTCTTTTGTGAAGTTCAGACCTTAATGAAGAATCCGTGGCCCTCCAACCTGAATAAGGGGCCAGGGGGAAAGTGTTTGAGTGAAAATTTAAATTAGCATATTAGAGCTACATTGAAATTAAGAATTGATGCCTGCACAGAATAACATTTTTAGTAAAAAAAAAGTTTGAATGTTAACTGCAATAGTATGTTCTAGTATGATCTGTAATAGATACAGGGAGGTTGAAAGTGGAGTGATGGTTGAGGCCATGAAAGAAGCAGCTGGGCTCATAGAAACAGAAATGTAATAGACCGAATAGGAATAGAAACAATAATAATTAGGAGTTCTCACCAAGGAATGGCCCAGGAGAGAGAAATGTTTGGTTTTTCTTTTGCATGGGACAGGCTTTAGCGAAGCAGTGATAAACCTGTGTCCTAGTGACGCTCTGTCCATTGGAGGCTGGAGAGAAACTAGTGTTGGGATAGTACATTTGTGACCTAGTAAGATGCTATTCCTGGTGAAGGAAAGAACATAGATTTAAGTTTGGTCTAAGAGTTTGTGAGACCCATCTAGGGAGCAGTGGTGTGATGTGCTTATGAAGAAAGCATCTAGAAAAAGATTTGTGCTCTGTCATGGTGTAGTTGTCACTAGAATACTTTTCCAACATTATGATGAACTACACTCTGCAGCATTTAGGAATTATCCACCGGCAGAGGAAGAAAAAGGTGCAGAGTACTTGCGATGTTATCAAACTCGATTGAAAACACGTGGAAAATGGGCATGTCATATTTTTTAAAGGATGTCTGGGTGCTCTAAAGGGGGTGTGGTGTACTTTAAGTTAGGAGGACTGAAAGTACCCTTTGAGGGCTAAATTTAAGGACTAGGTTAAGTATTAGGAGGAAGTAGGGATGAGCCGAAAACCCCCCTGTTCGGTTCGCACCAGAACATGCGAACAGGAAAAAAGTTTGTGCGAACACCATTAAAGTCTATAGGACACAAACATGAATAATCAAAAGTGCTAATTTTAAAGGCTTATATGCAAGTTATTGTCATAAAAAGTATTTGGGGACCTGGGTCCTGCCCCAGGGGACATGGATCAATGCAAAAAAAGTTTTAAAAATGGCCGTTTTTTCAGGAGCAGTGATTTTAATAATGCTTAAAGTCAAACAATAAAAGTGTAATATCCCTTTAAATTTCGTAGCTGGGGGGTGTCTATAGTATGCCTGTAAAGGGGCGCATGTTTGCCGTGTTTAGAACAGTTTGACAGGAAAATGGCATTTGGAAGGAAAAAAGGCATTTAAAACTACTCGCAGCTATTGCATTGCCGGTCCGACAATACACATAGAAGTTCATTGATAAAAACGGCATGGGAATTCCCCACAGGGGAACCCCGAACTAAAATTAAAAAAAAAATGATGTGGGCCGCAGGAAAAGAGGGGGGACGAGAGAGCGCCCCCCCTCCTGAACCGTACCAGGCCACATGCCCTCAACATTGGGAGGGTGCTTTGGGGTAGCCCCCCAAAACACCTTATCCCCATGTTGATGAGGACAAGGGCCTCATCCCCACAACCCTGGCCGGTGGTTGTGGAGGTCTGCGGGCGGGGGGCTTATCGGAATCTGGAAGCCCCCTTTAACAAGGGGGCCCCCAGATCCCGCCCCCCCCTGTGTGAAATGGTAAGGGGGTACTTGTACCCCTACCATTTCACTAAAAAACTGTCAAAAATGTTAAAAATGACAAGAGACAGTTTTTGACAATTCCTTTATTTAAATTCTTCTTCTTTCTACTATCTTCCTTCATCTTCTTCTTCTTCTTCTTCTTCTTCTTCTGGTTCTTCTGGTTCTTCCTCCGGCGTTCTTGTCCAGCATCTCCGGCGTCTTCTATCCTCTTCTCCTCAGGCCGCTCCGCACCCATGGCATGGGGGGAGGCTCCCGCTCTTCTCTTCATCTTCTTCTTCCAGATTCCGATAAGCCCCCCGCCCGCAGACCCCCACAACCACCGGCCAGGGTTGTGGGGATGAGGCCCTTGTCCTCATCAACATGGGGACAAGGTGTTTTGGGGGGCTACCCCAAAGCACCCTCCCAATGTTGAGGGCATGTGGCCTGGTACGGTTCAGGAGGGGGGGCGCTCTCTCACTCCCCTCTTTTCCTGCGGCCTGCCAGGTTGTGTGCTCGGATAAGGGTCTGGTATGGATTTTTGGGGGGACCCCACGCCTTTTTTTTGGTGCGGGGTTCCCCTTAAAATCCATACCAGACCTGAAGGGTCTGGTATGGAATTTAGGGGGACCCCCACGTCATTTTTTAAAAAAAATTTTGGCAGGGGTTCCCCTTAATATCCATACCAGACCTGAAGGGCCTGGTATGGAATTTAGGGGGACCCCCACGTCATTTTTTTTTTTTTTTTTTTTTTTTATTTTGGTTCGGGGTTCCCCTGTGGGGAATTCCCATGCCGTTTTTATCAATGAACTTCTATGTGTATTGTCGGACCGGCAATGCAATAGCCGCGAGTAGTTTTAAATAGCTTTTTTCCTTCGAAATGTCATTTTGCTGTCAGACTGTTCTAAACACAGGAAACATGCGCCCCTTTACAGGCATACTATAGACACCCCCCAGCTATGAAATTTAAAGGAATATTATATTTTTATTGTTTGACTTTAAGCATTAAAATCACTGCTCCTGAAAAAAAGGCCGTTTTTAAAACTTTTTTTGCATTGATCCATGTCCCCTGGGGCAGGACCCAGGTCCCCAAACACTTTTTATGACAATAACTTGCATATAAGCCTTTAAAATTAGCACTTTTGATTTCTCCCATAGACTTTTAAAGGGTATTCCTCGGCATTCGAATTTGCCGCGAACACCCCAAATTTTTCTCTGTTTGGCGAACTTGCGAACAGCCAATGTTCGAGTCGAACATGAGTTTGACTCGAACTCGAAGCTCATCCCTAGGAGGAAGGATAAAGTACAATAAACCACTGCCCTTTCCCCCATTGGAAGATTTACTCTCTATTCCTATTCTGGCAGCAAATTAAAATACATTTTTTGGATTTACCTTTAGTTTCATTTCTGGCGACACTGGTGATCAGGACAATTAGAGAGAATGAATTTGCCTAACAAGGATACAGACAGCAATAAAAACCTGACAGGGGGTCTAACCCATCACCACTGTACAGCATCCAATTTTTTAAAGTAAAGTTTCGTCTTTAGTTATACCTTAAGTTTAAAGGTTTAGGTTAAAGGTAACGTTTTATGTTTTGACCAGAAGGGTTAGGTAAGAGGTTAATTTTAAGGGTTGTTTTTCCATCTAGACCACTACAGATACCCTTTTTACTTTTAATATATATGTATGTATGTATGTGTGTGTGTGTGTGTGTGTGTGTATGTATGTATATATATATATATATATATATATATATATATATATATATATATATATATATATATATATATATATATATATATATATATATATATATATATATATATATATATATATAATTTTTTTTTTCTTTCTAGACTATGCAGCATCCGCTCCTGATGAGTCTGATTTATCAATGAAAAGTGTCAAGCTTTACAAGCTGCAGCCTCCACCTCATACATGGCACTACTATATTTCATTCACATCTACTATGGCTACCCTACTATACTTACCTATATTGCATATGTGGTTTCTGACATGGTATATACTGTCCTATATGGTCCTATTTTATATGTATTTATATTTCATCTTGCTAATTTGCTTTGTTCTGCATGTTCAGGATTTTATCCTCTATGTACCTACTTGTTGTTATGGGTCTTCATTGCCCATGTTAATAAACGTGTCAATTACTTTTTACAATTGCGTTAATAACTGCCTCATTTAAAGTCCCAAACCTTTTATTTTTTTATCCAGATTAGTGATGGGGGTGCATCTCCTTTTATGCACCTCATTTAAAGCCCCAGTGTATTGGTTATACATTTCGCTCTTTCTTGTATAATTGGGACCCTGGCATCAAGGTCTTGGGGTAGTTACATACTATACAATTAACACTATCTGCACTGTTAGAGCAAAAGAAACAGTGAAGAAATGCTGTAAATATTATATACTTTCATTAGAATTTTTGTATCCACCTCCCAAATGTTTAGTAGCATAGCTCTGGAAATGTTTAAGATAGTTAAATATAATAAACAATATTAACCGACTATATCATACACACTATTGTATTTCTAGTAGAAAATTATACTAAAGCAAAAATACCATATAATTATTCCATTAGACAGACATACTTTCAGCAAATGTTATAATCAAAAATCTCTGTAGTGTAATTTATCAAAGGAGCATTGAAAAGGAAGCAGAGTATCTGTTACATCGATACACGGACCATTTCCACCACTCTGAAGCAAGTTTCAACACCATCTCTTCATGTCAGAATGTCAGTCTGTGGAAGAGGTATGTGATCATAATGATAAAAATGTATATTAAGCACATCATGTCTGGAAGATTGAAGTCTATATATACGCAGTATTTCTGCTATCATTTTACAGATCCAAAACATGTGGCAATATGCATGATCAAGTAAAAAAAAAATTAACAATGTAAATCTCTTCCTCCACAAATTTAAAGAGCCATTGTCACCAGAAAATTCATTTTCTTATCTTCCCATAAGATTATGTGCACCTATAATTTTTTTTCTGCATGTTATTTACCTGTAAAGGAGTCCCTTGTGTGGCTATATAAAAAGTCAAGGACTACTTCTAAGTGCCTCCACCTTGTATGTGAAGTGGTCAGCCCAAGCAGGCTGAAAACTGTCTCTGAAGTGACATTCTATGATATGTACGCACCACAAGCTGACAATTTAATTCATTTTTAATATGCAACGCAAACGCGTCCATCCATCTATGCCTTATTTTGTTGAAAATTTACTTTGATAAACACTCCCTACTATTTTAAGCAGTGGATTACTTCTGCTCTTATTGGATTCCTTCTGCTCTTTTTTTTTTCAGCAATAGATGTTTATTGTATTACAGGCATACCCCCGCTTTAAGTCCACTCACTTTACGTACACTCGCGAGTACGGACATACCCGCGAGTGTATGTAACGTGTCTCACAAGTACTGTACAGACATTTTGCAGCCACAGTAGAAGGAGCTGAAGCTTCGAGAGCGTAGCCTGCCCTGTTCCTTTGTGCCCCTGATACCCCCACTACACACTAGAAGTGAAAAAAGGTATTGCTTCACTTTAAGTACATTTTCATTTTACATACATGCTCTGGTCCCATTGTGTACTTCAAAGTGGGGTATGCCTGTATAATTCTGTACTTAACTCAAGCATGCAGGCTGAAGACTCACGGCATGTATGACATCATTTTGACTTTGGCCAGAAACCAGAAAGCAATTAAAGAAATGAAAAGCTTAAAAATGTTAAAACAAGTAAATATAATATAGCCTACCATCTATTTACCAATTCTAGCAACATAAGGATTAAAAATAGTTAATGCTGATTGAGAGAGTTTAGTTCTACTTTACTCCCTAGGCAGCTACAAAAAAAAGGTTATGTAGAGAAGTGAGGGGTGGGGCAGAAGAACTGGGCGAGAACAGATAGTACTTAGACATTTCCAGAAGGGAAGAGACTATATTGTGGCAGGAGGAGGGGGAACTGTGGGCGTGCTACGGAAGAGTAAATAAATAGTGCACAGTACTAAACTTATAAATATATAAACCCTGTGCAATAAAAGATCTTAAACAAACGAATAGATCATTTTTAATTAAACCCTTTTTCCACCAATTAATATAAATCCCTTCAGTATATATTGTATATCACCCATTCGTGACCCATAAATATGTAGATGTAATTTAACAAAAGTGCAATGTGCTACAAGGGCAATCCAATCACACCCAAACCTTAAATGTAATATTTATAGTAGCCACTTTCACTAAGGGCAAAAAGTGCAGTCCAAAGAAGTGTAAATCTTAGACATGTTTTTAGTCAAAACATTTTGTCCACGCAGTATGGTATTCAATGATAATCACTAATCATCCATTGCAAATATAAATGTTGGATTAGGCTATTCCAAGAGCTCTTTTACAGCAGACATTTATTTAGAAAAGTAAACTTCCCAGATCCAGTAGACAGAAAGGTGGATTTGGATTCCTTCTATCCCCACTCAGCACCTTTCAAATCCTTCCTGCACCTCACTCTCTATCCCTCTCCTCTTTGAGCTCACTGTATTTGTCTGTTTTCTCCAATTTCTCTGAGGATTGCAGTGATTTATCTGCCTTCTGCCCGACTATTACACTATTACATTATTCCTTGGTGACTTCTCTGCTTGGTTACCCTTCTCTGTTTGGTTACCCACTGAAATACCCATTTTCATTTTTAGTGACTTTGACATTCCCTTTAATGTTAACAACCCGGCTACATCTCAACTTTTCAACTTAACCAAATTGTTTGATCTTTTTGAACACAATGGACATACACTTATATTCACTCCAATGAGAACCTCCTTGACCTTGTATTCTCCCATCTCTGCACTCCTAGCAACCTTGTCAACACCTCCTTTCCTCTCTCTGATACCAACCTCATCAGTTTCATAGTGTCCTTGTCTTCAACCACTTGTATCTCCCAGCAGAAAATTATTACGCATATAAACCTTCCCCACTTTAAACATTTGCGTCTCTATATTGCTACTGCCCACCACTTGACAACACCAGAAACCTTAAGAGACAGCTGTGTTCTTGAGTGACTTTGTCATAAAAATAACGCTCTTATTAATACTCTGTCATCTAGTCCTCATTGGCGCTTCCCTGCCTTTAACTTTCCACTATGTCCCCCACCACCTCCACCCACTAAGTCACTCACTGTGCAAGAGATTTTCAATCCCTTCAAAGACAAGATTGATGCTGTTCATGAGGATATCTCCACTGCAAAGATATCTTCCCCATTTGACATACTCTGTCTAAACGCACATTCGATACTTTCCTCTTTTGACCCAGCTACAACAGAAGAGGTTACCATTCTTCTTTCTGATGACCACCTTAGCACCTGTCACCTTCTTCTTCTGTCCTATGCTCTCTCACTCACATCTTCAATATCTCCCCCTCCACTGCAACCTTCCCCTCCCCTCTAAAGTATGCACATATCATCTCCATGCTCAAAAATCCTTCACTGCACCCCACCAACCTGAACAATTTAAGAACCATCTATGTGCTCCCGTTTACCTCTAAAGTTTAGAATAGACATGTGAGGTTTGTTTCCTTCTAAATTAATATTCAGACAAATGTTTCATTATTCAGTGATTCAGATATATCTGAATACCTGAATTACAATATAAACTAATTTTACCGAATGCTCCAGATAACGTAATGAAATTTGAATCGAATTAAATTTTACATTGAACTCCAGTCGAATTCTTACTACATATATTGCTGAAATCAAAAACTATGGGGGTCATTTACTATAGTGCTGCGGCGCTAATTACCATGAATTAGTGCTAAAACTGTATTCACTATAGCGCTGGTAAAAAAATACTCCCAAAATCAAATTTACTATAGTTCCCTGAAACCAAATAGAGTCCAAACCCTTACTCTGCTAAAACCTGGAGTAGTGCACATGGTACTAAATTGCCTAAATAGTACTGAAATATTAGACATGTGCACCGTCAATAAATGTGTTTCATTTAGTTCCATTTCACTTCGTAGGAAAATTCATTTGTATTTCGTAATTCATGTCCGAAATTCAATTCGGATTCGTACGAAATTTCATTAGATTCGAAAACTCTTCGCAAAATAACAAAAGTTAATTTTGATGAATTTATCATTATGAGGGGTTCCCACCATCCCTGTGCTGTGCTGACTTCCTCTGATTGCTGAACAAAACACCAGTCACGTTTCTGTTAATTTTGGATCCGAAATTCCGAAATTTGTTAATGAAATTTAGTATTTGGTATAAAATTTGTAAGCATAGAAATTCCCATAGGGTTACCACCATCCCTGTGCTGACTTCCCAGGTCTGTACACCTGCTGTGTCCATTATGAGGGGTTCCCACGATCCCTGTGCTGAGTTCCTGGATCTGAGTGTACACCCACTGTGCCCATTATGAGGGGTTCCCACCATCTCTGTGCTGTGCTGACTTCCAGGGGTTTTAACTTTTAGGTTTGTTAACTTTTCGTAACAATTACGAATTTTTGTTATGATGAATTTATCATTATGAGGGGTTCCCACCATCCCTGTGCTGTGCTGAGTTCAGGACTCTGTGCAGGCTGGTCAAGTTCCTCCCCCCGAACTCACTCATTCATGTCTTTATAGACCTTGCTTTGTACACTGTGTGCAGTCACGTTGGAACAGGAAGGGGCCATCTCCAAACAGTTCCAACAAAGTTGGGAGCATGAAATTGTCCAAAGTCTCTTGGTATGCTGATGCCTTGGGAGTTCCCTTCACTGGAACTAAGAGGCCCAACCCCAGATTATATAATCCCCACTCCACCAAATGATTTGGACCAGTGCACAAAGCAAGGTCCATAAAAACATGGATGAGTGAGTTTGGGGTGGAGGAACTTGACTGGCCTGCACAGAGTCCTGACCTCAACAGAACACCTCGGTGATGAATTAGAGCGGAGAATGTAAGCCAGGCCTTCTCGTCCAACATCAGTGCCTGATCTCACAAATGCACTTATGAAAGAATGGTCAAACATTCCCATAGACACACTCCTAAATCTTGTGGACAGCCTTCCCAGAAGAGTTGAACCTGTATAGCTGCAAAGGGTGGGCCAAATGAATTTTGAACCCTACGGACAAAGACTGGGATGCCATTACAGTTCATGTGCATATAAAGGCAGGCGTCCCAATACTTCAGACAATATATTGTATATTGCTTGTGACACTGAGCATGGCTATGGATTTAGGGCTGGTTCACATCAGAGAGATGCAGGCAACATGTGTGAGGCTGCTCGCTGGCTGAATGGGTAGAAATTTTGTCTAGCAGCACTGGGGTTGCTGGTTCAATTCCCCAACATCCTAATGCTTGTGTTGAAGTTTATATGTTCTCCCTGTGTGGGTTTCTCACCACAATCCAAAGACATGCTGGTATTTTATTTGTCTCCTGTCGAAATAGTCTCTAATGTAAGAAAGTTAGTTTTGGACTTTAGATTGGAAGCTCATTGCAGCCAGGCACTGATGTTTGTTAGCACTAATCATGCCCATGGACTTGGACATTTAAATGTGTAGGGTTTACGCTGCACAGGTACATATCCTTAGAAAACTGTTGCTTTGTTAATGTTCATGCAAATGAACTTCGATCTTTGGCCTGTAGTTGGAGATTTGATGCTTATAGCCAAGGGCTAACACAGTTGCAAATAGTATTATGTGTTCTTGCTCATCACTTTAGACATACATGAAGAGACAGATTGAAAGATACTGGTGGGCGTGTACTTCTATTGGGCATGTGTCAGTGTGCTAACAATACAACCTATCTTATATAAAGGGCTGCAGTAGGGGGTGCTTGTTTGGCCTGAGAAGACCAGGTTTTTAGCTGTGATTTGTGGGGGAGAAGGAATGATATTGTGTATATTGATAAATGCCCAACTAGGGCTGTTTGCTGAAATTCTTGTGCATTTTTTCAATCAAAAGTGGACTTCTGTGGCCATGCTGTCAATGTTGTGTGTGTATTGTTTCTGTCTGACCATGCAAACATGGTTTGGAAGCATGTGCTGACCTTGTACTCTTTGATTTCATTGCTTAATCATGTACACAGAAATACAGCTTCCAGCAGAACATGGTCACCTATGTATGTGTGTGGGTTGTGGGCTGGTGGTGGGTGTTATATTTTGAATTTATGTCTTTTTTAATATTATGTTGTTATGCTTTGTTAAAATAATAACCGCTAAGTATCTTTCTATAATCTTGCAGATAAAAATGATGTGGGCTGGTGGGTGAGTTGTAGTATAAAATGTTACACGTTATACACTGAAAGTAAAGCTGTGTCCACTCTAAGGTTTAGACAAATTTTAGATTGTAAGCTCCTATGAGCAGGGCCCTTAAAACACAATTGCTAACTGTTTTGCTAAATGTAGCACCATGTATCCTGTATCCTGTCACCGACCTGCTGAACATGAAAACAACGAGCCTCCTCCAACGCTGTGGCCAGCCAATCTGTCCACTTCCATAGCGCACATATCATATATAACTATGGGGCGTGGCCGTCGCATGAAATCAGCAGGAAAGCCCCCCTTGTGCTATCACTGACCCATCATGCCCCGGGCAGTGAAGTCACAAGGGGTGGGGTCTCGGAGTGACGTCATCCGCCCCGTCGCAGCATTGGAGGAGGTTCATTCTTTGAATGTTCAGCGGGAGCGGCGGAGGAGAAAGACCAGAGGATGAAGCTGGAGAAGAAGAAACCGGAGGAAGATGGAGAAGATCATAGGAAGAAGCTGAGGAAGATGGAGGAAGAAGCGGGGAAAGAAGAATACATTTTTTAATAAAGGAATTGTGAAAAACCGGCTATTGTCTTTTGTCACATTTCACAGCTTTTTTTGGCGAATAGGTGGAGGAACATATGTATCCCATATCCATTTACATAGGGGGGCAGGATCTGGGGGCCCCCTTCCGGAATCCTATAAGCCCCCTGCCCGCAGACCCCCCACAACCACCGGGCAAGGGTTGTGGGGATGAGGCCCTTGTCACCCATCACCATAGGGACAAGGCGCTTTGGGGGCACTCCAAAGCACCCTCCCCATGTTGAGGGCATGTGGCCTGATATGGTTCTGGAGGGGGGCGCTCACTCGTCCCCTCTCTTTCCTGACCTGCCAGGTTGAGTGCTCGGATAAGGGTCTGGTATGGATTTTGGGGGGACCCCCACGCCATTTTTTTTATTTTGGCATGGAGTTCCCCTTAATATCAATACCAGACTTGAAGGACCTGGTATGGACTGGTGGGGGGAACCCACGCCCTTTTTTTCTTTGATTTTTACTCTATATTGCTGGAAATCGGCAATTCATTACAGCCGCGAGCAATTTCAAATGACATTTTTTCCTTTAGAAATGTCATTTTGCTGCCTTACAGTAATAAACACGGGAAAGATGCGCTACTTTACAGGCATACTATAGACACCCCCCAGGCATGATATTTAAAGGAATTTTTAATTTGTATTGCTTCACTTTAAGCATGATTAAAATCACTGTTCCTGAAAAATTACCGTTTTAAATGTTTTTTTCCAATTGATACATGTCCCCTGGGGCAGGACCCAGGTCCCCATACACTTTTTATGGCAAAGATCTTGCATATAAGCCTTCAGTGAGAACTTTGGATTTTGCAGGTTCAAGCCCCATTGACTTCCACTATTCCCGCATATGTGATCTGACAGGCATGTTTGCCGGCAATAGCACTGCTTTCCATTTGCATTAGCGTCCAGTTTCTGAGAGTTGAAGACTTAATTGGCCTTAATTGGGTGCTATTTTCCGGGACTGCAGGTTCATTTTTCAGCGCTATAGTAAATGTTAGACATGTGCGTTCGTTTTTCGACAAATGCATTTTCGTCCAAATTTCGGGTATTTTCGTTATTGTTTAAACAAACGATAACAAATGTGCAGAATCCAAAAACCGAAAGATCCGACATAAACAAATGCTTTATTTTCATTTTCGTTGCAACAACAGTTCGATATAGATAGAAGATTCGACATGACGCTGACAATAGTGATCTGTGTCCATCGAACCTGTGGTCGAATGTGCCTAACCTTTTGGTTTAAATCCTTTTTATTAATTTTCAAAAGTATACAGGTACAATAAAAAAATATGCAAAACTTTTGGTATAAAATCAATTCCAGAAGCCGAACAGGACACCGTCAGCTAACACACATTATTACCATCATACCTTTTTAACTAGTCCATAACCCTTAGCCCCCCCACCCCCCCTCCCTCCACCCCCAACCCTTTGGCTCTATCAAATTAAACTAAATTAACAACCCATAAT
This sequence comes from Aquarana catesbeiana, assembly GCF_042186555.1. Classification (NCBI taxonomy): domain Eukaryota; kingdom Metazoa; phylum Chordata; class Amphibia; order Anura; family Ranidae; genus Aquarana; species Aquarana catesbeiana. Next base: position 151,627,179 of record NC_133328.1, on the reverse strand, counting down.
AATCTGGTATAAAGTTGAAAGATATTTCATCAATTTTAATTTACCTTTCTCTTCCTTTCATGCGTATCGGGCCCCAAGTTTCCTTTCTTCGCACATTACAGAATCCCCAGATCAATGCTCGACCCCTGAAACCATGGTTCCCACATATTCCTGAACTTCCTGTAGCTTCCTCTTCTAATATAAGTTGTCCTTTCTGTTCTCACCAGTACGTTCATTGTTCTAACCCAGTCCTCCGGGGTAGGAGGAACTGCTGACAACCAGGACTGTGCAATCAGTTTCCTCGCTTAGTAAAGGCATCTTACCAATGCTGTAACTTTATGCCTATTCCCCGTGTCCTGTCTAATTAATTAATCCCAGCACACAGGTCTTGGCCTCCGAGTCCAGTCTTATCTCAAACCTAATTTCAATAACCTTCAGGATCTCGATCCAGTATCTGGCTAGTTTCGGGCATCTCCACATCATGTGTATGAGATCGCCCGTCTCTAGACATCTGGGACATTTATCATCTGATCTGCGACCGAACCTGTACAACTTCTTGGGGGTATAATAGGCTCTATGCACCAACAGGAGGTGGGAGGCCCGCTGCGATGGAGAGTCCGACACCAATGGGCCCAGCGCCAATATCCTATTCCACTGGTCGTCCGTCAACTCCCCCACATCCGCCTCCCATCCCTCCCTGGTGCGCGTGAATGTGCCTAACCTTAGCTCTATTAGTCCAAGATTATTCTACATAGAGAAAAAAAGATTCGACATTATAGAGATAATAGCAAAAAAGGTCGAATGTGCCTAACCTAACTCTATTAGCCCAAGATTATTCGACCTAGAGAGAAAAGATTTAACATAGAGAGAAAAGATTCAACATTATAGAGACAATAGCAAAAAAGTTTGAATGTGCCTAACCTAACTCTATTAGTCCAAGATTATTTGAAATAGAGAGAAAAGATTCCACATGAAGATTTGATGAAGCAGTCGCCGCGAGCGGACATTTATGGTAAAATGCTCCGCCCATAGGCTATAGAAGAATTCTAATGTTGGTTGACTAGTAATAATAATTAATACAATAATTATTGTAATATATATAATTATTACTAGTGTCATACAACATTAGAATTCTACTATAGCTTGTAGGTGGAACATTCAACCAGAAATGTACGATTGCGGCGTCGTACAGTTTCCCTGCTCCGTCGAATCTTCTTAGAACATTCCACAGACACCATAAGCCATCAATGACAGATTCAACCTTAATTATTTCGGATTTTCGGAAGGATGCATTTTTTAACGAAACAAAATAAATAAAAACGAATTTCGGGAGTAACTAAATAAATGTATTTTTCGGACGAAAACAAAATTCTGAAACTACAGTAGGTGACCGCGATATTGTGTCAATCTCGCCGCTTTTCTCGGCTAGATTTGACACCTACGAGACCCGTCGCGAGAGCCAGCACCGAGATGGCTCACTCATCGGGAAAGGAAAACGTTTTTTTTCTTTCCCGATGAGCGACAGGCAGTGCTGACAGCTGTCTGGTATGAATCCTGAGGGGGAACGCCGCGCCAAATTTTAAATGAAAAAACTGGCGTGGGTTCCCCCCCAGGGGCATACCAGGCCCTTAGGTCTGGTATGGATTGTAAGGGGAACCCCCTACGCCCATGTTGATGAGGACAAGGGCCAGCTCTATTGCTAGTGGGGGACCCAGTCTGCTGCGCTGTCTTGTCCCCTCTTCTCTTCTTCTGATGTTGACACGATGCTCTCTCCTGCTGGAATGGTGTGTCCGAGCTGCGGAGCCATTTATATAGGTGGTAACCCCGCCCCCTTGTGATGTCACAGTCCCAGCATGCGCAGGGACTCTGGCGTCATAAGGGGGCATGACCCCAGAGTCCCTGCGCATGCTGGAACTGTGACGTCACAAGGGGGCGGGGTCACCGCCTATATAAATGGCTCCGCAGCTCGGACACACCATTCCAGAAGGAGAGCGCATCATGTCAACATCAGAAGAAGAGAAGAGGGGAAAAGACAGCACAGCAGACCGGGTCCCCCACTAGCAATAGAGCTGGAAGAAGATAATGGGGGAGTCCGGCAGAAGATACGGGAGAAGAACCGGACAGCGGCAGCAGACCGGGCCCCCGCTAGCAGGAGAGCTGGAAGAAGATAGCGGAGGGGCCCAGGAGAAGAGGCGGAACACCAGGAGAAGAAGTCGGAAGAAGACCCCCGAAATCGGAAGAGACCCCCCTGAGCTGCCTAATAAATTTATTTTAAAACCTGTGTGGTGTGTTTTTTTTATTAACACTTTTTTTCCCTAGGTGAATGGGTAGGGGTACGATGTACTCCACACTCATTCACATAGGGTGGGGTGCCGGGATCTGGGGGCCCCCTTATTAAATGGGGCTCCCGGATTCCGATAAGCCCCCACCCGCAGACCCCGACAACCAACGGCCAGGGTTGTCGGGAAGAGGCCCTTGTCCTCATCAACATGCGGGCAAGGTGCTTTGGGGTGGGGGGGCCCGCAGGGCTCCCCCTCCCCCAAGGCACCGACCCCCCCATGTTTAGGGCATGTGGCCTGGTACGTTTCAGGAAGGGGGGCGCTCGCTCATCCCCACCCCCTTTCCTGACCGGCCGGGCTGCATGCTCGGATAACGGTCTGGTATGGGTTTTGGGGGGACCCCCACACCAATTTTTCGGTGTAGGGGGTTCCCCTTACAATCCATACCAGACCTAAGGGCCTGGTATGCCCCTGGGGGGGAACCCATGCCAGTTTTTCATTTAAAATTTGGTGTGGCGTTCCCCCTCAGGATTCATACCAGACAGCTGTCAGCACTGCCTGTCACTCATCGCGAAAGGAAAAAAAGTTTTCCTTTCCCGATGAGTGAGCCAGTGCGACATGCACAGTACCCTGTCGCCGAGAACCAGCGCGATGAGATCGCGCTGGAAATACAATCTCGCGGTCAGGTACTGTAAATATTTCAGTGTGCACATGTCTAGTAAATGTCCCCCTGTGTGTGTGTGTTATTAGATACCATTTTGAAATAATGCTGTTTTTGTTAAGCCAAAGGCGATTTGTTCTTTTGTTTGTTCACTTTGCTGCATTAGAATCAAAAACAATTTAACATTTTTGTTTAGAGCGATTCGAAAATGTATCGATTTGATCGATTCGAATCAAAAAAATTGGTAAATTCAAAGAAAATTTGAAAATTCTGAATACAAATTCAGAATACGAATTCCCAAAACGAATTCCCTAAACGAATCAACTGAATTTAACTGAACATAATAACTAGATTAACAAATCAAAACGAAACTAAACTAATCAAATTTTTTCGTCACGCACATGTCTACTTTAGAACACTACTGCTGCGTACAGAAGATCGGACATTCCAACAGCCAAGCCGACGGATGTTGGCTCAAACTTGTCTTGCATACACACAGTTGCACAAATGACGGCAATTCCGATCTCCAAGAACACGGTGACGTATAACACGTACGACAGCACTATAAAAAGGAAGTTCAATACCAAGTGCACCACCCTTTGGGCTCCTTCTGCTAATCTTGTGTTAGTAGAAGTTTGGTGAGAGATTTGGGCTTTTCAGCCTCGTGCTTTTCAGTTCGTTACTGCTCTTCAGTTTGTGCTTGTGGGTTTGTATCTGTTTTTCAGTGCGTGATGTCAGTTCGTATCTGTTTTTCAGTGCATTCTTGTCTGCTCATTTCTGATTTTCAGATCGCTCTTCTCAGGCCTTTCTGATTTTCAGTGTGTTTTGTTAGTTCCTTCTGACCAGATGACCGTTTTAAAGCCATGTTGCGGGTATCTACTCATTGTAGAGTTGGTGCTGTACAGGAGCTTGGTGTTGGGGTTCTTACTTTGACCCAACCCAGTCTATGAATAGGGCGAGGAGGAGTTCATGGACGAAGAATTGGTTGCTCCAGCGTGACCAATTCTCGCACATGCCTTTGTTGCGGGAGATCCAGGAGAATAATCCTGAAGATTTCAGGAATTATCTCTGGATGACGAACCCCGTTTTTTCACCATCTGTTGGCTTTGCTGTCCCCTTATTAGGGATGAGCTTTGAGTCCGAGTCAAACCCATGTTCGACTCGAACATCGCATGATCGACCGATTGTCGAATTTCGAACGTTATGGGCTCTGTTCGCACCAAATTTGAGTGGCGCGTCACGGCCCATAATTCACTGTGGCATCGTAGTACATTGCTGGCTGATGATTGGCCAAGCATGCACTATGACCCACATGCTTGGCCAATCACAGCGCCGTCTGTACAGAGAGCCGTAATTGGCCAAAGCCAGGGTGGCTTTGGCCATTTATGGCTCAGGTGGTTTAGTACACGCCCCACACTATATAAGGCCGCCTGCGTGGCGGCCTTGTGTAGTGTGTTGTGGCAGCGGAGAGATAGACAGAGAGACAGTGTCATTTGATTTAAGTTAGATAGAGTAGGCAGGCAAGTCAGTTGGTGTGACCCCTCCCCCTCTGACAACATGGGGAAAGCCACAGGGAACTCCCGTGAATTCCCCATGCGTCAGAGGAGGGCGGGGTCACCGGGTGGCCCTGCCCTCCGTTATAAAAGAAGTGTCAGAAGCAGCAAAGCTTCACACGGCTGAAGACTCCCACTGAGGTGGATCGTGCGGACGGAGCGGAGAAGAAGCCTGGAGGAAGATGTGGGACGAGAAGAGTGGAGGAAGAAGAAGAACACCGAAGGAAGACCAGAAGAAAGAAGATGGAAGAAGAAGTGGAAAGAAGAAGAAATTAATAAAGGACTTGTCAAAAACCGTCTCTTGTATTTTTTAACCATTTTGACACTTTATTTGTAAAATGGTAAGGGGTACATTTGTACCCCATTACCAATTCACACGGGGGGCAGGATCTAGGGGTTACCTTGTTAAAGGGCTTCCATATTCCGATAAGCCCCCCGCCTGTAGACCCCCACAACCACCGGTCAAGGGTTGTGGGGATGAGGCCCTTGTCCTCATCAACATGGGGACAAGGTGCTTTGGGGGGCTACCTCAAAGCACCCTCCCAATGTTGAGCGCATTTGACCTGGTATGGTTCAGGAGCGGGAGGCCACTCCTTCTTGTCCTCCCCTCTTTTGCTGTGGCCTGCCAGGTTGCATGCTCAGATAAGGGTCTTTTTTGGGTGGATTTTTGGGGGGACCCCATGCCATTTTTAAAAAAAAATTTGGTGAGGGGTTCCCCTTAAAATCCATAACAGACCTGAAGAGTCTGATATGGATTTTGAGGGGGACCCCCACGCCATTTTTTTTTAATTTTGGCGTGGGGTTCCCCTTAATATCCATACCAAACCTGAAGGGCCTGGTATGGAATTTAGGGGGACCCCACGCCATTTTTTAAAAAAATTTTGTTTCGGGGTTCCCCTGTGGGGAAATCCCATCCCGTTTTTATCAATAAACTTTTATGTGTATTGTCGGACAGACAATTCATTATAGCCGCGAGTAGTTTTAAATTCCTTTTTTGCCTTTGAAATGTCATTTTGCTGTCAGACTGTTCTAAACACGGGAAACATGCGCCCCTTTACAGGCATACTATAGACACCCCCCAGGTATGAAATTTAAAGTAATATTACACTTTTATTGTTTCACTTTAAGCTTTATTAAAATCAATGCTCCTGAAAAAACTGACTTTTTAAAAAATTCTTTTTGCATTGATACATGTCCCCTGGGCCAGGACCGAAGTCCCAAAACACTTTTTATGACAATACCATGCATATAAGCCTTTAAAATGAGCACTTTTGATTTCTCCCATAGACTTTTAAAGGGTGTTCCGCGGCTTTTGAATTTGCCGCGAACACCTCAAATTGTTCGCTGTTCGGCGAACTGGCAAACAGCCAATGTTCGAGCATGAGTTTGACTCGAACTCGAAGCTCACCCCTAGTGTATATATATGCATCCTAGATGTTGTATAAATATATATACACTGTATTCAGTTTAGCTAGATTGGTTCCTGTTATTCTCTTCCTACTGAAAGACATGCAGGTGTTTTTACAGCATTTACAGCTACCTGAAGAAAATTGGTGGTGTTCTTCTGATCCTATTAGTACCGCAGGCAGCTGCAGTATTTACAGTTAGTGTAGTGCGTCCTCTGCACAGTGTGCACCTTAAGGTACCTGAAGAAAATTGGTGGTGTTTAGGGATGAGCTTTGTGTTTGAGTCGAACCCATGTTCGACTCGATCATCGTGTGTTCGGCCGTTGGCCAAATTACGAACGATATGGGCCATTCGCGCCAAATTCAAGTGGCGCATCACGGCCCATAATTCATAGTAGTGTATTGCATAGTAGTGCATTGCTGGCTGATGATTGGCCAAGCATGCACTATTACCCACATGCTTGGCCAATCACTGCGTCGTCTGTACAGAGAGCCGTAATTGGCCAAGGCCAGGGTGGCTTTGGCCAATTATGGCTCAAGGGGTTTAGTACACACCCCACACTATATAAGGCCGCCTGCATGGCGGCCCTGTGTAGTGTGTTCCAGCGTTGAGAGAGAGATAGATAGACAGAGAGACAGTGTCTTTTGATTTAAGTTAGATAGAGTAGGCAGGTGAGTCAGTTAGCTGCATTTACAGTGTATTGAGTATATATATGCATCCTAGGTGTGTGTGTGTGTGTGTGTGTGTGTGTGTGTGTGTGTGTATGTATATATGTGTGTGTGTGTGTGTGTGTATATATATAATATACACTGTATTCAGTTTAGCTAGATTGGTTCCTGTTATTCTCTTCCTACTGAAAGACATGCAGGTGTTTTTACAGTATTTACAGCTACCTGAATAAAATTGCTGGTGTTCTTCTGATCCTATTAGCTACAGTATTTGCAGTAAGTGTAGTGCGTCCTCTGCACAGTGTGCACCTAAAGCTACCTGAAGAAAATTAGTGGTGTTCTTCTGATCCTATTAGTACAATACTGCAGGCAGCTGCAATATTTACAAGTTAGTGTAGTGCGTCCTCTGCACAGTGTGCACCTAAAGCTACCTGAAGAAAATTGCTGTTGTTCTGACCCTATTAATACCACAGGTAGGCAGCTACAGTTGTTACAGTTAGTGTACTGTGTCCTGTGCACAGTGTGCACCTAAAGCTACCTGAAGAAAATTGGTGCTGTTCTTCTGATCCTATTAGTACCACAGGCAGGCAGCTGCAGTATTTACAGTTAGTGTACTGTGTCCTCTGCACAGTGTTCACCTAAAGCTACCTGAAGAAAATTGGTGGTGTTCTTCTGATCCTATTAGTACCGAAGGCAGCTGCAGTATTTACAGTTAGTGTACTGCGTCCTCTGCATAGTGTGCACCTAAAGCTACCTGAAGACAATTGCTGTTGTTCTGATCCTATTAATACCACAGGCAGGCAGCTACAGTATTTACAGTTAGTGTACTGTGTCCTCTGCACAGTGTGCATCTAAAGCTACCTGAAGAAAATTGGTGGTGTTCTTCTGATCCTATTAGTACCACAGGCAAGCAACTGCAGTATTTACAGTTAGTGTAGTGCATCCTCTGCACAGTGTGCACCTAAAGCTACCTTAAGACAATTGCTGTTCTGATCCTATTAATACCACAGGCAGGCAGCTACAGTATTTGCAGTTAGTGTACTGTGTCCTCTGCACAGTGTGCACCTAAAGCTACCTGAAGAAAATTGGAGGTGTTCTGATCCTATTAATACCACAGGCAGGCAGCTACAGTAATTACAGTTATGCCCCGTACACACGGTCGGATTTTCCGATGGACATTGTCCGATCGGAGCGTGTTGTCGGAAATTCCGACCGTGTGTGGGCTCCATTGGACATTTTCCATCGGATTTTCTGACACACAAAGTTGGACAGCAGGAGATAAAATTTTCCGACAACAAAATCCGATCGCGTCAATTCCGACCGTGTGTGGCCTGTTCCGACGCACAAAGTGCCATGCATGCTCAGAAGAAATTCCGACACGGGACAGCTCGTTCTGGTAAACGTAGCGTTCGGAATGGATACAGCACTTTCGTCACGCTGCAATGTTCAAAATGGTTTAATACAGCGCACTCTCTTCTTCTTTATAATGTGACAAGAATTAAGTAGTTTTGATGCTCATATTCACACACACTTCTCACAAACTTATTTTGTTACTATTTATCGGGATTCCCTCAATATATTTAGATTTCTCACATCTGACAACAAAATTTTTTTTTATTTTTGGACTTTAATGTAGATTCTTTTTTTGTGTTTCTCTTTTTTATTTATTTTTTTTTTTTGGTGATTTTGATTTGTACTCCCGAAAATGTTTGTGTGTGTTTTTGGTGACAAGTTCCCACAACACCACTAATATGTTGTTCTATTTAATCTGTAGGAGATTGTTTGGTGTTGTTGTCCCTTGTTAATTTCACATTGTACTTTAGAAATGTACCTGAATCGTCACCAACAAACTGTCCTTTTTGGATGAAAACACACAGGAGAGTAGAATTTCCCTAAAAAATTTTTATTAAGGGGTCACAACTATAAACAAAGAGGGAGGCAACGCTGGAGAAACTGCAGAAGTGGGTGAAGTCTTGGACCCCCAGGGCAGACATCAATTATTTAAAAGCAAAATTGGTGGCCTGAGGAGTCCTTATCTAAGGGGGGGCAGTCTGGTCCACAAGTCCCAGAGATCCGGAAAGCAGCAGATGACATCTGTGTCCCCAGGCTGTGGTCATACAAGAGACTGCATCTTCTGTCAGACCAGACTGAACCCAGGGTCATCACTCTCTGGTCTTCTTTCCACGTCTCCTTCCACGTGGTGGCTCTGGTGGTGGAGTTGTGGCAGCAGGAGGAGGAGGAGGAGGAGGATCGTCCATCTCAATGACATGACATGTGTGTCAGTTCCCCACTCAACCCCTTACGAAGGACTTTATGAATCAGGTCCTCAGAGATCTTGCGTTGGCCCTCCTGCATGCCCTGCAATTTTGTGGCAGCCATGCAGGCAAAGGCCTCTTCAGAACTTGGGAAGGCTCGGAGGGACGCCGAAGCCTCCTGGATCAGCCTGTACGCTGAATCCTGCACGGGACTCGGAGTGGCCTTCCTAGCTCGTTTATATGGCAGGCGGAGGGGAGGGACCTGAGACTCAGTCAGGCTGCGACTTGTCCCAGGCTTCTCTTGGCTGCCACTTAGCCCCGCCTCCTCCTGGCTGACACTAATCCCCGCCTCCTCCTGACTGCCACATTCCACAGCCTCCTCCTGGCTGAGGTCTTCCTGTGTATGAAAAAGGGACATAGTTTTAGTTTTTTATTCATCAATCACACACAATTTTCACCTCCTGACTGCTGCAAATTGAATGTTAACAAATATAACAGACTATCCTTCTGAGCCCAGCAGTTTTCATTCTTTTCCCAATTTTGGGTGCCCACTACTGTCTATTGATATGTAAAGCACTTTTTTTAATCAGCAATTAGTGATCAATAATAACATCTAATAAACATCATTTATTTATTGACCAGAAATCTGTAGAAGAATGCTATACCTGACTCCAGCTGGGCTCCTCCATTTCTTCCTGGCTGGAAGGCCCAGTTTGGACATTGGAAGCCTCAGCTGGGGTGGAAGGAAGCGTGGAAGGAAGAGTGGAGAGGGATTCCCTGACTTCAGTGTGGTCTGACAGAAATCGCAGTCTCTCATAGTACCACAGCCTGGGGACATAAACGTCATCTGCTGCAGCTCCGGACCTCTGGGAATCTGTGACCTTCTTGCGCTCCCTAAGATAAGTGCTCCTCAGGCCACCAATTTTTGCTTTTAAATAGGGGATGGTTGCTGTGGGGACCACCGGCTTCACCAACTCCAGCAGTTTCTCCAGCGCTGCCTGCCTCTTCTGTTTGTGATTATAGTGGGGGTGTCTCATTTGCCACAGACAGGGCAGCTCCCTGTACTTGTCTATGAACAGGGGCAGGAAATTGTGGTCATTGAACCCATCCATTTTCTCTGTAAGACACAACACAAGACAAAGCCTAATGTCAGGCCAAACTCCCCTAATCTTGTTACAATATAGGCTTCCATTTCGAAGCAGTATAGGCCCAAGTTTAGATCCTACCTTTGTTAGCACGATCGGCGTCTCCGATGCTCCTTCCTCCGCTCACAGATCGTACGTAAGACGCGCGCGTTACGATTTATACACACTGCACATGCGTATAACTCCGCCCGCCCCTGACGTTCTTTCTAGTCTATTCCCCGCCCCTTTTCGTTCGGCGCAGTGGAGGAAGAGCACGTGGCGGATAGACAGCAGGATCGTGCTAAGTACAGCAACGAGGAGGAGGAGGAGGAGGAAAGGCTGGAGCCTGAAACGTCCCGATCCAGAAGGAGATTAAAGGACTCAAATATGTCCTTTGTGGAGATGGTGGAGATGGTGGACATCCTGAAGAAGGCCGACTATGATGGAAAGTATGGGCCTTACCCCAACCCCAATGTCAGAAAGGCCAAGATCATGGCGAAAGTGGTCAGGAGTCTGCACCGGAAATTCGGGGTACGACGATCGAAAGATCAGCTCAGGAAGCGGTGGTCGGACCTGAAATTACGAGAACATGAGCAGTACAGAAAGATCCGGAGAGTGCTGCAAAAAAGTAAGTAGTTGTGCTGTGTTCCTATTCTTTTTGTGTTTATTACGTTCGTGCTGCTCCATGTGCTTTTAGGAACTGTTGTACAGTTTAAAATGGCAACTTTCATGTTCATGGGCACATTATTCGTTCGGATCACACATTGTTATTTCGGACGATAAAATACCATTGTTTAGGCCATATGCATTTGGCCACCATTTTGACGCCCTATACTTGTCTTCAAAGAATTGTGTTGTGTAGATGGCTTTGTTTACTAGAATGAAATGCAAACTAGATTGTGTGTAAGGAGAGGACACTGAGCAGCTGTTTTCACATCTTGACACTGGAGCACTAGTGTGGGACACAAGAACACCATTTTTATTAGGGGGGCCACACAGGTGCTCCAGTGTATACTATGGGGGGGGCTACATCTGTGAAGCTTTTACCAAACAGGTAAAGTATTGCAGCTTGACAAAGGGCACTAAAAAAGCTACATCTTGGAACTCGGCTAAAATAGACAATTGTACCCCACTTCCAAGCAATGTTTCATCTTTATAGTTCTGACATTAAATATCTGTGTGCTAATTATACCATTTTTGTTTTACATAGGGGAGAAAAAACTCGGAGGACACCCCTCATCCGAGGAAACCATAGCCCCCCCCCTCTGGAAGAAGGGGAAATCCCCCCAACACAAGATGAGCAGGAGGAAGAAGACGTGGTGGAAGTAGTCACCACAACAGGTGAGTGTCTGCAACCACAGGCTCAGATAAGAGATGGATGGCGGCATTTTTTTGAAAACTAATTTATTTTGGGTTCCTCTCTTTTTAGGTGATCATGAGGTTGTGGATCCAGATCCTTTCACATCCGAAAGTGCCCAGATCCTGATCGGGGAGATCATGGGGTGTAATTTACAATTGGAAAACATCAAGCAAAACATCAATGATGTTATTCCAAAATATAAAAACATCATTGATGTTTTGGGGCGAGTTTAAAACTCCTCCAAATCACTTTCTTCTTTTGTCTGCTACAATGTGCGAAATGTTTTGTGATTTTTCCCAAAGCCAAATTTGGAGGATGCACACAGTGTGCCAACGTGTGCTATCTGCCATCACGGGAGATCAATGGACGTGTTTTTGGGGGTGCAACCCCTTCCTCAATAATAAAGTAGCGGTGAGGAAGGGCTTTCTCCCCCAAAACACATCCCTTGATCCCCCCTGATGGCAGATAGCACATGTTGACATTGGGAAATTTGTGTGCATCTTCCAAATTTGGCTTTTCCAGGGGTGATTTCCCCCCATCTGAACGCTATATCAAACACAGTTCCTAAATACTCATGTCTGATATAGCCTTCCAGTTCTACCAAATGTGAACTTTGTAAGATCAAGATTTGTGTCTTTCTTGTGGGTTTTACACATACCTGTTTTCTATAAAATGGACATTTTAATTTTGGATAATGACACCACAAAAATTGTTATACAACAAACATGTTGGTTTGTCAGAAAAACCTTTGGTAAATGCACATGTGATTGTGCTGGTATTAAAAAGATTGCTCATCAAGAATGTGTGGATTATTGTCTCAACACTACAACACTTTTGGGGTGATGTAATTGTTGTTTTATGAGAAAATGGGGGTTATTTCCTAAGGGGAAATCCACTTTGCACTACAAGTGCAGTTTCAGTGCAGTTGCAAGTGCACTTGTAGTGAAAAGTGTCTTTGCATTTAGTAAATAACAGCCAACAGTGCTTTGTTTAAGGTTACACAATCACGACATTTTCTGCACTCCACACATTTCTGTCAGGGTCAGCTCAAACAAACACAAGCAGTAAATGTCCACAAAGAAGAGCCTGGGGGGAGATGCCTGTCGAGAACTTGAGGTCCTGCAGGCTTCTCCCTGTGGCCAAATACCGCAAGGTAGCGATCAACCTCTGCTCCGGAGTGATGGCTTGCCTCATGCAGGTATCCTGCCTGCTAATATAGGGGGTCAGCGAAGCCAACAAACGGTGAAATACGGGGTCCATCATCCTGAGAAAGTTCCTGAAATCATCAGGATTATTCTCACGGATCTCACGGAGCAAAGGCATATGACAGAACTGGTCACGCTGAAGCAACCAATTCTTGGTCCATGAACTCCCCCCCACCCTGTTCATGGACTGGACTTGTGTCAAGGTCAGGACCCCAACACCAAGCCCCCGCACAGCACGAACTGTACGAGGAGTACGCATACGAAACATGGCTAGGAAACGGTCGGCTGCTCAGAACGAAGTAACAGAACGCACTGAAGAACAGCAAGGCCTGTGAAGAGCGACCTGAAAAACAGCAACGAGCAGGCAAGATCACACAGAAAACTCTGATACGAACTGACTGCACGCACTGAAGAGCAGATACAAACCCACAAGCACAAACTGAACGGCAGAAAACGATCTGAAAGCCACGAGTCTGAAAAAGCGCGAATCGTCTCTCACCAAACTTTTACTAACACGAGATTAGCAAAAGGAGCACAAAGGGTGCCACGCTTGGTTCTGAACCGGCCTTTTCTAGTCTCGTCGTACGTGGTGTACGTCACCGCGTTCTTGGCGATCGGAAATTCCGACAACTTTGTGCGACTGTGTGTAGGCAAAACAAGTTTGAGCCAACATCCGTCGGAAAAAATCCTAGGATTTTGTTGTTGGAATGTCCGAACAAAGTCCGACCGTGTGTACGGGGCATTAGTGTACTGTGTCCTGTGCACAGTGTGCACCTAAAGCTACCTGAAGAAAATTTGTGGTGTTCTTCTGATTCTATTAGTAACACAGGCAGGCAGCTGCAGTATTTATAGTTAGTGCACTGCGTCCTCTGCACAGCGTGCACCTAAAGCTACCTGAAGACAATTGCTGTTGTTCTGATCCTATTAATACCACAGGCAGGCAGCTACAGTATTTACAGTTAGTGTACTGTGTCCTCTGCACAATGTGCACCTAAAGCTACCTGAAGACAATTGCTGGTGTTCTCATACTAATAATACTACAGGCAGGCAGCTGATTTTGCTAGCTGCAGTATCAATATATATATATATATATCTATATATATATCTATATATATATATATAGATAGATATATATATAGATAGATATATATCTATCTATATATATATCTATCTATATATATATCCCAGCTTTGTGCGGCTACAATTTGTGCAGCTACATCTCACTGCAGGCCATTAGTATGTCTGGAAGGCCAACAAGGAGAAGCAGACAGTCACAAGCCGATAAAAGAGGACAAGCAGGCTCTGTGTCTAGAGGCAACAGAGCTGGTCAGGGAGACGGTGCATCCTCATCAGCACATGGCCGTGGGACACGCTTGTCCTTTTTTTGGCAGCTGGCCGTGTTGATCCGCAACATGCGGAAGACTTGGTAGAGTGGATGACCAAGCCGTCCTCATCCTCCTCATCCTCTCTCACCCAGGCTCAGGGTAACTTGTCTGGCAAAGCAGCTGCCAATGCAGCCTCTTCCCTCGGCTCAATGGCATCAGTCACTGCTTCCCTAGCCCCACCATGTCCTCCTGAGGAGTCCCCCGAACTGTTTGACCACAGTGCTGAGTACATGCTCCAGGAGGATGCCCAGCATTTTGAAGGCTCCGATGATGGTACCCAGCTAGAGAAAGGCAGTAATGTGAGCCCAGAGAGAGGGGGAGCCCAAGAAGGACAGCAATCTGGCAGCCATGTTCCCCCAGCTGCAGCATACTGCCAGCTTTGCTGCAGTGATGAGGAGGGAGGGGATGATGAGGTCACTGACTCCACCTGGGTGCCTGATAGGAGAGAGGAGGAGGAGAAGGCATATCTCCAACAAGGCAGGATGCCCTCCAGGAGCCAGCTTAAGGGCAGCACACCGACTGCATCACACCGCAGAACTCTTCATGTGCAGGGCGCTGCTGTCTCTGCGCGTTATTCCAAAAGTTCTTTGGTGTGGGCCTTTTTTGAGATGAGTGTATCAGATCCCACCACTGCTATTTGCAACATATGTCTCAAGCGTATCTCGTGTGGCCAAAACATCACCTGCTTGGGCACCACATGCTTGACCAGACATATGTCAACCTGCCATGCAGTTCATTGGCAAGCGTACATAAAAGACCCACACCAAAGAACAAAGAGGACCTCTCCTTGCTCCTCATCAGCTGGGATCTCCAACCCCATTATACCTTCAGTCCTCTCTGCAACCTGCACTGAGAAGAATGAAGGTGTAGAATTAGGTGTGTCACAGTCAAGTACTTACGGGCAATCCGCTATCAGTACACCGACGTCAGATTGTACCAGGCAAATTTCCTTGCCCCGGATGCTGCACCGCCGAAAGAAGTTTGCTCCCAGCCATCCACATGCCTAGCGGTTGAATGCTAGCTTGGCTAAATTGCTAGCATTTCAGCTGCTGCCTTTTCAGTTGGTAGACTCTGCCCTCTTCCTTGAGTTTGTGGAATGTGCGGTTCCTCAGTGGCAGGTTCCCAAACGCCACTTTTTCTCAGGAAGACGATTCTGGCACTCTACCAGCATGTGGAAGGCAATGTCTTGGCCTCGCTGGACAGGGTCATCAGCGGTAAGGTGCATATAACCTCTGACTCATGGTCCAGCAGTCATGGCCTCTTCCTGTGCTGATTTGTCCTTGGAACCAGGGGTGCTCCGTAGGCGTTCAAGGGGCTACACAATCACGCAGGCAAAAAGATGCCATGCAGTGCTTGAGCTGATGTGCTTGGGGGACAGGAGCCACACTGGGGCAGAGATTCTGTCAGCTCTGCAGGGGAAGGTTCAGAGGTGGTTGAAGCCACGCCAGCTTAAGGCAGGTATGGTGGTTTGCAATAATGGCACCAACCTCCTCTCTGCCCTCCGACAGGGACAACTGACCCATGTGCCCTGTTTGGCTCACGTCCTTAACTTGGTGGTGCACCGGTTCTTGGGCAGGTACCCGGGCTTACAGGATGTCCTGAGGCAGGCCAGGAAAGTCTTTGTGCATTACCGCCGGTCATATAATGCCAGTGCTCGCCTGGCTGACCTCCAAATGGAATTTAACCTTCCCAAGAACTGCCTAATCTGTGACATGCCCACCAGGTGGAACTCAACGTTGGCCATGCTGCAGCAGCTGCACACACATCAGAGCGCCATCAATGAGTATCTATGCGATTATGGCACCAGGACAGGGTCAGGGGACCTTGTTTTTTTTTTCCCCACACCAGTGGGCTATGATCAGCAGTGACAGTGCATGCATCAGTGACACTGTCCTGTTGGAGCACACGCTGCGTGAAATAATGGACAGGGCACTTGAGGCAGAACAGAGGGAGGTAGAGGAGGACTTCCTTACCTCTCAAGGCCCCCTTTATCCAGACAGTGTTCCTGCATGCCCGCCAATCAAACAGAAGGAGGAGGAGGAGGAGGAAGAAGAGGAGGATTGTGTCAGCATGGAGGTGGAGCCTGGCACTCAGCATCAGCAGCAGTCTTTAAGGGATCATTTACAGTCCCAAGACACCCATGGACTTGAACATGCCTGGGAGGAGGTGTCTGCAGATCATGTTGTCCTTAGTGACCCAGAAGACTTTAGACCAAATGCCTCAGCAAACCTACGCTGATGGCCGCCCTGATCCTGCAAAGCCTTCGGTGGTATCAAGGGGAGGGATGATTACTGGCTGGCAATCCTCCTTGATTCACATTACAAGGGTAAGGTTGCAGACCTTATCTTGCCATTGCAGAGGGAGCAAAGGATGAAACATCTTTGGGAGGCCTTGCAGAAAGGTTTGTGCAATGCGTTTCCAGAGCCTGGGAGGTTACAATTTCCTGGTCCTCCTGGACAACGTGTTGCTGAGGCTTCGGTCAGTCACAGAAGGAGCGGTGGAGAGCAGTTCCAGCAACCTTCGCCAGCGTCTGATTCACATGGTGCATGATTATCTAGGGGCAAGACCAGGCTTGGACACCTTTCTCACGAAAATCCTCTGGGTTACTGGGTCTTGAGAATGTATCACTGGCCAGAGCTTGCACACTATGCAATTGAGCTACTGGCCTATCCTGCATTCATCATTCTTTCAGAATGCACATTCAGTGCTGCTGGAGGCTTTGTAACCTATCACAGGGTGTGCCTGTCCACCGAATCGGTCGATCAGCTGACCTTCATAAAAATGAATCAGGTGCTACCAAGCACCTGATGCTGATGTAACCGTTTGATTTTTTTTAATGTGAGATCCCTTCAAGACTGCCTATGCTGATGCTGAGTGACTATCCTGTTATGCTGAGTCACAATCCTCTTCCTGATAGCTTGTAAGAACATTTTTAGTTCTGGGCACCGCCACCAGTGGCCAAGGCCCAATTTTTCTGCCCCTGTTTAACAGGGGCGTGTAATTACAATTTTTGATGCAATACTTTGCAGCAGGGCTCATTCCTGTGCTCCAACTATAGTATCTGTGAGGGGTTGCAGTGTTGTGGCACCAGCACCAGTGCCCAAGGCCCAATTTTTCAGCCCCTGTTTAACAGGATCATATAATTACAATTTTTGATCTAATACTTTGCAGCAGGGCTCATTCCTGTGCTCCAACTATAGCATCTGTGAGGGGTTGCAGTGTTGTGGCAATTTTTCTGCCCCTGTTTAACAGGGGCATGTAATTACAATTTTTGATGCAATACTTTGCAGCAGGGCTCATTCCTGCGCTCCAACTAGAGTATCTGTGAGGGGTTGCAGTGTTGTGACACCAGCACCAGTGCCCAAGGCCCAAATTTTCAGCCCCTGTTTAACAGGGGCGTGTAATTACAATTTTTGATGCAATACTTTGCAGCAGGGATCATTCCTGCGCTCCAACTATAGCATCTGTGAGGGGTTACAGTGTTGTGGCACCAGTGCCTAAGCCCCAATTTTTCTGCCACTGTTCAACAGGGACATGTAATTACAATTCTTGATCTAATATTTCACAGCAGGGCCCATTCCTGCACCCACCAAGAGTAACTATGAGGGCTTATAGTGTTGTGGCACCACCACCACCACCACCAAAGGTCCAATTTTTCTGCCACTGTTCAACAGGTGCATGTAATTACAATTCTTGATATAATATTTCACAGCAGGGCCCATTCCTGTGCCCACCAAGAGTAACT
Source organism: Aquarana catesbeiana (assembly GCF_042186555.1). Lineage (NCBI taxonomy): Eukaryota > Metazoa > Chordata > Amphibia > Anura > Ranidae > Aquarana > Aquarana catesbeiana. The sequence goes on along the minus strand of NC_133328.1, from coordinate 151,609,558 downwards.
ATGAGGGCTTACAGTGTTGTGGCAACACCACCACCACCAAAGGTCCAATTTTTCTGCCACTGTTCAACAATGGCATTTAATTACAATTCTTGATCTAATATTTCACAGCAGAGCCCGTTCCTGCGCCCACCAAGAGTAACTGTGAGGGCTTACAGTGTTGTGGCAACACCAACACCTAAGGCCCCAATTTCTGCATGTATAGTATATAGGGCAGACCCCTACTTTCAAACATCCAACTTACAAATGACTCCTACTTGCAAATGGAAGGAGACAATAGGAAGTGAGATGAAATCTACCCCTAGGAAGGGAAATTCTCTCCTGTAAGAGTTAATATGGGAAAAACATGTCTCCTCTTCACTGATGCTTTATCACCAATCCTTGTTTCACTAAAAACTCAAAATTTTCAAAAAACTTTTGTCATTGGGACAGAAAGTGAGATGAAATCTTCTGAAGAGGTGCACAGACAGAAAAACAAATGTTACAGGGGTGATAACCCTTCCCTATGTTTTCCAAAAAGCTTAAAAATAGATTTTTTGGCTGGAGCTACACTTTCAAATGTACCAGTTCAAAATTACAAACAGATTCTACTTAACAGCAAACCTACAGTCCCTGTCTTGTTTGTACTGCCTGTATACTGCTGTTCAGAGTATATAGGGCCTGGGGGCCCCACGCCTTTCCTTTTTTTAATTTGGTTGAGGGGTTCCCCTTAATATCCATACAACACCCAAAGGGCCTGGTAATGGACTGGGGGGGTACCCATGCCATTTGTCTCACTGATGTTCATATTGCCGGGACCCGACATTACATTAAAGCCGCAAGCAGTTTTAAATGACTTTTATTCCTTTAAAAATTTCATTTTGTGCAGGGACTGTTCTAAGCACGGGAAACACGCACCACTTTACAGGCATACTATAGACACCCCCCAGGTATGATATTTAAAGGAATATTTCACTTTTTTTCACATTAAGCATCATTAAAATCACTGCTCCCGAAAAAACGGCTCTTTTTAAAACTTTTTTTGCATTGATACATGTCCCCTGGGGCAGGACCTGGGTCCCCAAACCCTTTTTATGACAATAAATTGCATATTAGCCTTTAAAATTAGCACTTTTGTTTTCGAACATTCGGGTCCCATAGACTTTTTAATGGGGTTCTAAAGTTCGCGCAAACTTTTGGTCCGTTTGCAGGTTCTGGTGTGAACCGAACCGGGGGGTGTTTGGCTCATCCCTACCCCTTATATTATGAAGCAGGACACTTGCCTGTGGCAAGCTTTCACTTCTGAGCAGAGGCTCGTCACCACCTTGTGGTACTTGGTGACAGGGAGAAGTCTGCAGGACATCACATTCTCGACAGGCATCTCCCCCCAGGCTCTGGGAATCATTAATCCAGAGACCTGTTCTGCCATCATTCAGGTCCTGCAGAAGGACTATATTAAGGTATGTTTTCTCCTTTAACATCACATTCTATGTATGTAATGTTTGCTAATGTATTGTATTTATTTCATTATTCCATAATTACCATGATTGTAATATCCTGTGAATGTCCCCTTTGTCCTCATGCATGCTGTAAGCTTTTAATGCTCCTTTTTTGTCCTTCATGCATATTTGCCTTCACTAACTTCCCCAGCATGCTATCCTGGGCCTAGTCACTTAACAATGTATTTTGTCTGCTCCGTTGTAGTGCTTACTCTAAACACCCCCTAAAGTGTGTTTAAATTGTATTTTTGTCCTTAAATTCAGGCAGAGTGCAAAAGGCTTTTTCTTTTTGGGCCCAAACTCATTTGGAACCCTCCCCCCCCAACCGCTAAGTCAACTGACACCAATCCTCTATCTGCTGACTTTGCCAAACCCATACACACTATACCTCCCTCTTTTGTGGTCAGATTTATGGATGAATTCACCAAAGCACGTAGTGCAAGGGCCTGCCTGAATACTTTCAAATGGTACTGTTTAAAGTTTTTTTCTCCTATTGTCTTGATAGGTAATTGCAGAATGTAAAAATGTTGTTCAATTTGTACAGTGTGTATTCATATTTTTGTATTATGACACTTCTTACCTGTCCAGTGGGCTGCCAACAGTGTAAGTAATGAGGTGCTGGCCAAAGTAACACACATTATTTATGCATTCAGCTCTCAATGAAGTGGAGAGGGTTACCTGTCCAAAACATAGCCCCCTAAAATTTTTACAATGGGCCATCAGAAGGGGAGGGGGGAAATCTGATAAGTGGACCTTATGCTTTTGTTTTTAAAAAAACTCCTTAAAATAAATGTTATACTTATTTTGGCCAAGAAAGTTTGCCTCTAATCAGCTTGCAATGTTATGTTCAAAAATACAATTTTTTTTTTGTTGTTTGACTGCAGTTTCCTTCAAACCCACAAGAATGGCAGACTGTGGCTTCCCAGTTTGCCCAGCAGTGGGACTTTCCTAACTGCGGAGGGGCAATAGATGGGAAAGATGTCCACATCGTCCCACCCGCCAACTCGGAGTCATACTATTATAATTATAAGGGGTTTAATAGTATTGTGTTATTGGCGGTGGTGTCGGCAACATACAAGTTTTTGTATGTGGACGTGGGGAAGAATGGCCGGATGTCGGATGGTGGAGTCATCACCCAGACCGAGTTCTATAGATGGCTCCAGAATGGTGGCTTGTGCTTGCCCCCTGCGGATGACAATGTGGCTGGTCTTCCATTTGTGTTTGTCACTGATGAAGCGTTTGGGCTAGGTGAACATCTGATGAGGCCATTTCCCATGAGGACCCTCACCCTGGACCAGAAAGTTTTTAACTACCGGCTGGCCAGAGCCAGAAGAGTGGTGGAGAATGCTTTCGGCATAATGGCCAGCTGGTTCTGCCTATTTCTGACACCAATCCACATGGCGGAATATAAACTGAACCATATTGTGCTTACCTGCTGCATTCTGCACAATTATCTACGAAAAAATGCAACAAACTATGTGGCCTCAGTTGTGATTGAGACCAGCTTTCCTGATTCTTCAACCCTGACGTCACTTGAAGCTGGCCATCCTGGCTTTCCCCTCCAAAGCGCCCGCAAGGTGAGACAAACATATCTGGAGTACTTTGCTTGTAGAGGGGCCATTGATATGCCAGCAAATGTGTGAAACATTGAATTTTTTATTTTTTTAAACTGAACTAATATTTCATTTGATTTACTGCTTGTGTTTTTTTTAGCTGTCTCCTAGGTTCTCCAATGGGCTTTTCTTTTTGGCCATTTTCTTCAATAGTGTAAAAGTTATTTATTTGATGCATGAGGTGAAAATCTCTTCTTCAGCTAACTATTATGTTGTGGGTCTGCTACACACACACACATTGTTTTTGTTGTTAATGTACAGTAAGTAATGCATTATTGATAAAAATATTCATCCTTTATAGCACCATGAATTAATTGCTTTGAGTCCCTGATTGGGGCCAATTTTAGAGCCTTATGGGGGTTATTTACTAAAGGGAAATCCACTTTGCACTACAAGTGCACTGCAAGTGCACTTGAAAGTGCACTGAAACTGCACTGAAAGTGCACCTGTAGTGCAAAGTGGATTTGCCTTTAGTAAATACCCCCATTGTCACTGTAAACTACAACAACTTGCTCCAAAAACTGGTATTGAGCATTGAAATAAGAAGCTACACATTGCTGAGTATAAAACATTTTACTCCGTGCACATTCACATGTGCGTTAGAAAAGGGTTTTTGAACAAACCAACATCTTTGGTGTTTAACATTTTTATTGTTGACATTAGAAATAGCCTTTTTTTGGTTAAACAGGCATGTTTAAAACCATAACATACACAACTCAGGAACTTACAAAGTGCAACTTTGAAAAATTGAAGGCAATATCAGACATTAGTATGTCCAAACTGTGTTGATTCATCAGATGGGGTGATGCAACCCTTGCAAAAGCCAAATTTTGAAGATGCACGCAAATTGGGAGTCAAAATGTGGATTTCCCTCCTGATCCCATGCCTAATGTCAACATGTTCTAGCTCCCATCATGGGGATCAATGGACGCGTTTCGGGGGTGCACCCCTTCCTCTCTCACCTACTTGAGTTGCACCCACAAAACGTGTACATTGATATCCCATGATGGCATATAGCACATGTTGACACAGTGGGGGTTATTTACGAAACTCAAATCCACTTTGCACTGAAAGTGCACTTGGAAGTGCAGTTGCTTTAAATCTAAGGGGTAGATCTGAAATGAGTGGTAGCTCTGCTGATTTTATCATTCAACCATGTTCAAGCTAAAATGCTGTTTTTCATTTTCCTTGCATGTCCCCCTCGGATCTACAGCAACTTTACTTTCAGTGCACTTTCAAGTGCACTTGCAGTGCAAAGTGAATTTTCCTTTAGTAAATAACCCCCACTGTGTGCATCTTCAAAATTTGGCTTTCTAATTACTTTAAAACTTTATTTCAAAGAACAAATTACACAAAAAAACGGATAAATTTTTGTGTGTTTTAGATTCTGCCGAAAACATCAATGATGTTCTTCATTTTTTGTTGAACATCATTGATGTTTTCCTTTATCTTTTCTAAATCACGATTGCACACCATGATCTCCCGAATGAGGACATGAGCACTTGCACTGGTGAAATGAGTTTCTTCTTCCACAACATCCACATCACCTAAAATAAAAAAACACACCATGTATTATAAATATGCAGGCATACATCTATTACCTGAAGCTGTGGTCTCAGACACTCACCTGTTGTTGTCACTTTTTTGCCCAATTCATGTACCTCTGAATCCACATCTTCAGGTTGTGGTGTGGGGATTTCCCCTTCTTTAGGAGGTGTGGTGTTCTTGGTGTCCTCTGATGGCCTGAGTCTTTTCTCCAGTACGTGAATAAAAAATAAGATATACTTAGCACACAAATATTTGAGGCAAGAAATAGGAATATGAATCATTTCTTGGAAGTGTCGTACAATATTCTGTTTTGGCAGAGTTCCAAGCTGAAGACATGATTTTTTCCCTTTCTTTAAGCTGGAATTCTTACTTTTTTTGGTAAAGTTTCACACATGGAGAAACCCCTAGTATCCACTGGAGCACCTGTGTGGGACACCCTAAAAAGGGTGTTCTGGTGTCCCACACTAGTGCTCCTGCATCCAGATGTGTAAACAGCTGCTGAGTGTCCTCTCCTTACACTGAATCAAGTTTGCATTTCATTCTAGTTAAAACACATCTAGACAACAATGTAATAAACTTCTTTTAATAAAAATAGGCCTGAACAAATGTAGTTAAGCTGAATCTGTCAAAAACATTGTATTAGAGGGTGAATGAACAATGTTTACTATGAACAATTACTGTCCCAACGAAATGGAAACTTGCCATTTTAAACTGTACAACAGTAAAGAAAAGCACATGGAGCAGCATGCAAGTAATAATAATAATAATAGGAACACATGACAAAATACTTACTTTTTTGCAGCACTCTCTTGATCCTTCTGTACTGATCCTGCTCCCTCAATTTGAGGTCTGACCATTGTTTCCTCAGTTGCTCCTTGGATCGTCATACCCCAAAATTCTTCTGCAGACTTTTCACAACTTTAGCCATGATTTTGGCCTTTCTCACATTTGGGTTTCTGTACGGTTCATATTTCCTACCATAGTCAGCCCTCTTCAAGATGTCCACCATCTCAACAAAGGCTATATTTTAGGCCTTAAATCTCCTCTGGGATTGGGGCGTTTCTGGCTCCAGGCTTTCCTCGTCGTTGCTGCTCTCCTCTGCATGCACCTGTTCTGTCTCTGCCATGTGCTCTCCCACTGTGCCAAAAGAGAAAGGGGCGGGGAATATACTAGAAAGAAGGTCAGGGGCGGAGTTTCCCGCATGCGCAGTGTATATAAAGCATAACACATGTGCATCATAGTACAATCTGTGAGCGGAGGACGGAATAGCGTAAGCGCCGATCGTGCTAACGAAGGTACAATTTTAACTTGGGGCATCAGTGGCCTTTACTGCTTATAGATTGAGGCCTATATTGGGACAAGATTAGGAGAGTTTAACCTGACATTAAGGTTTGTCTTGTGTTGTGTCTTGCAGAGAATATGGATACATTCAATGACCATGATTTCCTCCCCAACTTTATTGATAAGTACAGAGAGCTGCCCTGTCTGTGGCAAGTGAAACACACATTTTATAATAACAAACTAAAGAGGAAGGCAGCGCTTGGTCAACTGTTGGAATTGGTGAAGCCGGTGATTCCCACGGCAGACATCAACTATTTGAAGTGCAAAATTGGTGGCCTGAGGAGCACATATAATAGGGAGTGCAAAAATGTCCATAAGATCAGGAGCAGCAGCAGATGACGTTTATGTCCCCAGGCTCTGGTACTAGGACAGACTGCAGTTTTTGTCAGACCAGACTGAAATCAGGCCATCACTCTCAACCCTTCCTTCCACTCTTCCTTCCACCTCAGATGAGGCTTCCGACGTACAGCCTGGGCCTTCCACCCAGGAAGATGTGGAGGAGCCCAGCTTGAGCCAGGTATAGCATTGTTCAACATATTTCTTGACAAAAAATGAATAATGTTAACTAGATGTTATTGATCACTAATTTCAGATTTAACAAAGTGGTTTACATATCAATAGACAGTAGTAGCCAAAAATGATTGGGACAAGAATGAAAATGCTGGGGTCAGAAGGATAGTTTTTTCTATTTGTTAACATTCAATTTGCAACAGTCATGAGCTCAAAATTGTGTGTGATTGATGACCAAAAAACTAAAACTATGTCCCATTTTCATACACAGGAAAGTCTCAGCCAGGAGGAGGCCATGGAAAGTGGCAGCCAGAAGGTGGCCATGGAAAGTGCCAGCCAGGAGGCGGTCATGCCCAGTAGCCTGACCGAATCCCAGGTTCCTCCCCTCCGCCCTCCAACAAAAAGGAAGGGGAGGAACGTGGAGGAGTCAGCGCTTGGTTTGATTCGGCAGGCTACTGCGGTCCTCACAACAACTCCCAGTGTTCAGTGTTCAAGAGGCTTTTGCATGTATAACGGCCAGTAAGATTCAGGAATGGAGATGGGCCAATGCATCATCAGTGAGGAGCTCATATTTCAGGTCCTAAATAAGGGGGTGATGTCACGTATGTGACCATACTCCTCCTCCACCTCCTGCCACAACTCCAACACCACAGCCACAGCCTGGAAGGAAGCGTGCAAGGAAGTCTTAGGAGTGATGGCCTGGGTTCGGTCTGAAAAAAGGAATGCCACTCACTAAGCCTCCGCACCTGAGTAAAAGCTCCTTCCCTACTTCGAACTCTCAGGTGCTGGCTCTGCACAAATCTGTAGAGAGAAAAAAAGTCCTGGACTGCCGCACTCCATAGTGAAGGCATCTTTATTGTGAAAAAATAGAAAAAATTCAACATACAGTCAAATCAAACGTGGACGGTAAAGGGATCAAAAGCTAACGTCTTTCACATCATTTGATGCTTACTCATAGCTGGGTTTGGTCTGGTCTGGGAAAAGATGCAGGCTGTCGTAAGACCACAGCCTGGGGACATATATGTCATCTGCTGCTGCTCCCGATCTCTCGGAGTCCTGGACCGGATTGTGCTTCCTATTAAATGGACTCTTCAGGCTACCAATTTTGCCTGTCAAATAATTGATTTCTACCCTGGGGTACAAAGGCTTCACCAATTTCAACAGTTTATCTGACAATTTCCAACAACAAGCTCACACTGAACATTTGTTGTTGGAAACTCTGATTGTCTATACGCGGCATTAGTCTACAACTGTTTGATTTCCTACCTCACTGACAATGACCTTACTTGACGCCTTTCTATCTGGCTTACTTGCAGCACTCCACAGAAACGGCCCTTTTAAAACTCAACCACTAGCTGTTAAAACCAATGACCACTACTCCATACTGTTACTACTAGACCTACAGTATCTGCGGCCTTTAATACTGTTGACCACCCACTCCTCCTCAATAATCTCTGCTCCCTTGGCCTCCAAGATTCTTCTCTTTCCTGATTCTCCTCCTATCTATCAAATAGCACCTTCAGTGTTACCTACAACTTTTTCTCCTCCTCTCCACTTTCTCTTTCTTTAGGAGTCCTCAAAGGCTTTGTCCTTGGACGCCTCCTCTTCTCTATTTACATTTTTCCATATCCTTGTTGCTGATCTCCTACCTTCACCAACTTTGCCATCCATGTTCTTCTGAGCTCTGTAATTCCTCTGTATAGGCTGTTGAACTTGCTGAAAAACTATTATTGCCTGCTGACATCCTGTTTGTAAGAGCTCTGGCTGCTATCCCTCTCCTGAGTTCAGCCAGCGTTCTGACACATAGTTCTAGCAGGGAGGAAGCAGACATGTTGTGGGCGAAAGGGGGCTCACAGCCCCCGGTCTGTGCCACCCATGGAGGATGTGTCCTCCTTCTCCTCTCTCCTCCTCCTCCCTGCCAGAAATCCACCCTCCAGTGTCCCTGCCGCCGCCCGCCCCCGCCTGCTATCTCCGTGCAGAGCGGGGATTATTATTAGAAAGCAGTTGTATGACATAATGGGGATGTCCTGCTGTGTCAGATATAATATATCAGAACACTGATAGCTGATGTCCCGCCTCCTGCCATTCAGAACACTGAGCGCTGATCTCTGCCTCCCTCCCTTATTGGCACAGTGCACTGTCAATCATAATAAGGGATATCAGTGAGCGGTGTTCTTGTATACTATACCTGACACAGTGGGACATACAAGTGATTTCTAATAATAATACCCGCTCTGCACTGGTGGTCCCTGGCATTCAGGCACTGGTGGTCCCTGACATTTTGCACTAGTGGTCCCTGACATTTGGCTCTGGTGGTCCCTGCATTCAGCCCTAGGGGTCCCTGACATTCGGCTCTGGTAGTCCCTGACATGCTGCACTGATGGTCCCTGAAATTCAGCTCTGGTGGTCCCTGACATGCTTCACTGGTGGTCCCTGACATTTGGCTCTGGTGGTCCCTGACATTTGGCTCTGGTGGTGGTCCCTGACATTTGGCTCTGGTGGTGGTCCCTGACATTTGGCTCTGGTGGTTCCTGACATTTGGCTCTGGTGGTCCCTGACATTTGGCTCTGGTGGTCCCTGACATTTGGCTCTGGTGGTGGTCCCTGACATTTGGCTCTGGTGGTGCCTGACATTTGGCTCTGGTGGTGGTCCCTGACATTTGGCTCTGGTGGTGATCCCTGACATTTGGCTCTGGTGGTGATCCCTGACACGTTGCACTGGTTCAGCATTTATATTAAAATGCTTTGCATTTATAAGGCTGTAACCTACCATACCGTGTGTTATCTATGGCTTGCTGGCTGCAGAATGAGGGTTTAATTTATGTTGAAGTAGGCAAGTTCACATTTACATGTACAAGCCTAGTGTACCTCCCACATTCACTCCCATCCCAAGGATTCATGAGTAATGTAGGCTGTTCTAAGAGATCCACCCTGCCAGATGATGAAGCATTTTTTAAATCAGAAAGCTGACTTTCTGAAAATTAAATCAGTCATATCTCTTAAATGGTAAGAAATTTCACAAATGTAATAACTGTTTAGTGTTTTGTGTGTGTGTGGGGGTGTACTAATGGGAGATTTTTTGAAAATCCATGAGCTCTGCTTTAATAACTTCCCATGGCTTCCAATAACATCAATATGCTGATGACACCCAAACCTATCTCTCTAGTCCTCAACTCATTCCTTCGATCTCCTCTCGCATTACTAACTTACCAACTGGCATATCAGCATTTTCTTATGCTAAATCTCTCTAAAAGTGACCTTATAATACCCCCCCCCCCCACTTGTGCCCTTCTCCCTGATTTTTCCATAAAGATTAATACTACAACTATTAGTTCCTCCCCAGCCAGCATATTAGGTGTAATCTAGTCTCTGACCTGTCCTTTCAGCCCCAAATCCACTCACTGTCAAACGCTTGTAGACTTCACCTCAATAGCACCACTACAGTATGCCCCTTTTTAACCAATAAAAAAAACAAGCTACTCATTTGCTCCCGCATTATCTCTCACCTTAACTATTGCAACTCCCTTCTCATAGGCCTACCTCTACACAAGCTATCCACACTTTCATTCTATCATGAATTCTGCTACCAGAATCATCTACCCTACCAACCACTCATTGTCTACCACTCCTCTATTCCAGTCCCTTCACTGGCTTCTGATTGCCCAACAAACTAAATTAAAGATACTAACAACAACATGTAAAGTCATTCACAACTTTGCCCCAAGCAACTGTCCTCTCCGCTCCTCCCCAGACCTCCTGCTTTCTAGCTCCCTAGTCTCCTCCTCCAATGCTCACCTCCAAGACTTCTCCAGAGCCTCTCCCCCCACTGGAACTTTCTACTTTAATCTGTATGGTTATGTCTTACTCTATCCCCCTTCAGACAAACCCTGAAAAAGTATCCCATCTCCACCTAAAAACTGAACTTTTGGGGGCATGGTTTGGCTGGATCCTAAGATGGCTGCTTAGGCAAAGAGCTCCTGCAAGCGGAGGACCACATTTTGCTATTTTAGGGAACCATCGCACCTTTTCACTATGGGTAAGCCGAAAAGGAGTGCCTCGGCATCCTGGGCACCAAAGGAGATGGGTATGCAGCTCAGCCGTAACATCCCAGAGCTGTTCCGTACCCTCAGCTCCGACAACCACGAGGCATCACATGCCTCAGGGCCCTGTTCCGCCGAGCAGACATTCGAGTGTGTCGGTGAGCTTATCCGACCTGCAGAAAGTAGCCTCCGACATCACAAACACCCTATCGGCTGCTATCCTGGATCTCAAGACGGACATCCAGGCGGTGGCTACCCGTCTCACGGATGTGGAGCAAACCACGCAGCTTCACACTGCAGCTATAAGGCAAGTTCAACACATCTATGATGCGCAATTATCCTATCTCTTTGACCTACACCGCCAAGTCGAGGACCTCGACAACTGGGGTCACAGACACAATGTTAGAGTCAGAGGGGGGGATAGAAGCAGGATCTCTGCAGCAAACAATCTGCGCCATTTTCAATGACTTGCTGGAGCATCCGGCGGACTCCCCAATAGAGATGAAGAGGCTACACAGAGCTCTCAGACCTCCTCCCCAAGACAATGAACCCCTGAGAGATGTGATATCTTGCATTGTGAACTTTCTGCTAAAAGAGGAAATACTGAGGAAGGCTAGGGAAAGAGGCCGGGTATAACACAATAGTACTGAGGTGAAATTCTTTCAGGACCTTTCTACTACTTTACAGAGTAGAAGAGCCCTGCGCCCCCTGTTGGAGCTATTAAGAGCCGTAACATCCAGTATTGTTGGAAGTTCCCATTCTGACTCTCCACCTCCGATAGCGGTCGCACGGCTCTCTTACGCTCACCAGATGACCTGCAATCCTTTTGTGAGCAACTTGACCTACCGCTGCCGGATCTTCCGGACTGGTGTGCATTCCACTTCCCAATGGAGCCGTGGCACCCGGTATCACACATTCCCTCTCCAAAAGCACAACGGCAATGTTCCAGGACATGGAGATCCAACCCTTCTTCACCCGAAGTCCACGTATCCCACCGAGACCTGAACCAGCACAGCCCTGGACCCCCTGCAACTCCCTGCAGGGATCTCCTTGACAACTGAGATCTTTCCAGAGCTCATCTGAATACTGGCTTGTAAGTGCATACAAGTTAAGTTGATGTTGTTTTATTCCCAGTTGCTCCGTTTATGTTTGATCAGAGATAAACTGAACATGCAAAATTGGAAATGTATCATAACACAGAGTGGTACTGTGCATACACAGAGAGTATGCTTGTGCCACGTCCTACAAACTATTGTTTAAACTCAAAAAGCAAAAAGAAGGGACTTTGGACTTTTTAGGCACGACTACAAAAAGTATCTAAAACAAGATTATTTTATTTGAAAATGCATACAAAAAGGACATTGATTAAAAACCACAAGTCATATATGTATATTAAAGCGATAGCTATACAACACCATCTAAATACACAGTTCTTCGGACATAAGGATAACCATCCCAAATGGCAACCGGTCCGAGAAGATGGCTGGATAGCAGATCCGCAATCGATTAATTCATGTCATGTAGATATTCAATGCTCAACATGTTTCGCGCTTCTTCAGGAGCGAAACGGTGTGTATTGTGGCTATCAAAATACATAACATAACATACAAATAATTAGTATATTAGTATACAGAACCCTAGAAACCAGCATCTAAAACGATGCCGTATATTATAGAATCAAACAATTACATGCTGGTTGAGACAGTGCAGTGTAGCATATGGACACGAACCAAAGAGGTGATGAAAGGCTACCATGGGGGCGTACACAACATAGTACTAGATAGTAGCTGAAGAGTGTCACAAAATAGGAAAGCTTCATAACATATGATGTAATTTTAGATCCCCAATACACCAAGAGAAGAAGAAGAGGGGGGAAGAAAATTCCAGCCATCACATTTCGGAGATGTAGCTCCTTACGGGACAAACTTACATCTAGCCATTACTGTAATGATTCTCCAGCTCAACCCCATCCTAAAGGTATCACTAGATGCGGGAGATGTACTTTTTATCCCTGGATCCGCACAGGTACCTGCTTCAAACTACCCAATGGGAACATTTTCACCCCTCACTTCCATGCGAATTGTGAAACTCAGGGTATAGTTTACCTAATGACATGCAATTGCCAAGCCTTCTATGTTGGGAAAACCATCAGGCAATTTCGCTCAGGCATTAAGGATCACATCTACTATTCTGGGGGGGTAAGATGATCACTTCAGTGAGCAGGCACCTGGATCTCTACCATAGATTCGACACCTCGGTGGTTTCCTTCATCGCCCTCGTGGTGATCCCAAGGAGCCCCCGGGGTGGCGACTGGGACAAACAGATACTGAGTCAAGAAACACTTTGGATAGAATGCCTGAATGCGACCCTGGCTCCGGGTATTAATGAAGCTCAATCCTATAAACCTTTTCTTTGAATTAGCACCTTTTATGCATACTTCAATTGTAGTTAGTCTGTGTAGGATTCAGAGGCTCTGGTGGCATCATGTTAACATTTCCCCTTCCTTCTTCCCTTCCTCCCCCTTCCCTTTCCCCCCTTCCCCTCCCCCCCCCCCCTCCTTTCCCTATGTTATGTCCATTCCCCTTATATATTGCCTCTGACATATTTTTGCTGTGTGGGTCCACATCCCCTTAACCCCATGTATATTTCATATACAGAACACCTATATGAATAGATTGGATTATATGCATATTAGAGCTCGATTTTAGAGCCAGAATTCCATCTACGAAGACTATTGTTTTTTGAGGTTTATATAAATAAATACAATTGTTTGAAATGTTCAACAATGACGTTTGTTGATGATTTACCCTTTGTATTTTTGTATTTTTTTCCCTGTTGTTTTGTTTCAGTGCGGTTGGTGTGGGCGCCACCTAGTGGTGGGTTCTTGGTTGCCATGCGGCCGCCCAGCGTCACACCAGCTGCAGCTGATTTGACGCTTACATCAGCTGGCATGGACGGATCCTCCATTCCCCCATGCCGGCTGTTATTGCTCGAGGTGGCTTGCGTTGCTCCCCACTTCGGATGCGCCGTCGTTGTTATTGGCGGCGCTCCTAGTTGGATGGCGCGCATGCACACTGTGAGCATTCGGCCGGTCCGGATGACGTCACGTCGGTGCAGCCAATTGGATGACTATGAATGGGACGTACACGCAAATAGGACGGCGTCCTGTTATGGTGTACAACCCGCTCCAGTGTCAGGAAGGCACCACACGTCGGAGGCTAATTTCTATTGGATTCAGGTATTTCTACTCTTATCTAAGCAGCTAACACAATAGATTAACTACAGGTATATACATCTTCTCTAGGCTAACACCTCTGTAGTTGACTCTTCTCCCTGCTCTCCTTTGCATTCTAGGCGAAAGCAACATTAAACCACTTGTTGAGACATTGTGGCTTTGGCACCCATTCTAAATATCTCTGACTATTCGAGCTCTCCTGCTATATCTATTTATACACATATTAGACTGACAGGCATAAATACCCGATAATTTGAGCTGCTGGTGAGTGATTTTTGTTATGACTGTGGGAATTTCACCAACATCCTAGACCTATAGATCATCGTTTTTTAAGTTAGTTGTTTTCTTTTTAGGAAGGTCTCCTCGTAGGACATAGTATCAGTCCATACCTATTCCGACTTGTGCTGATATACCACACTGACGGCCCCCCGGTTCTTCCTGACCTTTGGGCTGATTTCTTATGATTTTAGATACGTATATGTAGTGAGTATTTTATATACACATCCCCTTTGGTTTCCTTCTTTTTCCTCTCTTTTTTCTGTTTCTCCTTCTTTTTTGTCCCCCCCCTTTCCCCCCCTCCAGCATTCCTCTTTCCCTTCTCCCTTCCTCTCTCCCCCCCCCTCCCCCCCCCTCCCCTTTTCTCTCTCTTCTTTTTCTTCCCCCCTGTTTTTCTTCTCTTGGTGTATTGGGGATCTAAAATTACATCATATGTTATGAAGCTTTTCTATTTTGTGACACTCTTCAGCTACTATCTAGTACTATGTTGTTCCCCCCCCCCCCCCCATGGTAGCCTTTCATCACCTCTTTGGTTCGTGTCCATACGCTACACTGCACTGACTCAACCAGCATGGAATTGTTTGATTCTATAATATGCGGCATTGTTTTAGATGCTGGTTTCTAGGGTTGTATATACTAATAAACTAATTATTTGTATGTTATGTTATGTATTTTGATAGCCACAATACACACTGTTTCGCTCCTGAAGAAGCGTGAAGACACGTGAAACATGTTGAGCATTGAATATCTACATGACATGAATTAATCGATTGCGGATCTGCTATCCAGACATCTTCTCGGACCGGTTGCTATTTGGGATGGTTATCCTTATGTCCGAAGAACTGTGTATTTAGATGGTGTTGTATAGCTATCGCTTTAATATACATACATGACTTGTGGTTTTTAATCAATGTCCTTTTTGTATGCATTTTCAAATAAAATAATCTTGTTTTAGATACTTTTTGTAGTCGTGCCTAAAAAGTCCAAAGTCCCTTCTTTTTGCTTTTTGAGTTTAGATAAACTGAACATGTCTCTCACCCCAATTAGCCGCCCCCAAATTGCTAGCTCTGGGTGTAAGGTAATGATTACCACAGGGACAAATGACAGCTAGCATGTTATGCCTGGACTTTACCCCTGTATTGAGGCATAAAATACCGACGTGGTTTTTCATTGCTGTATGATGAGCTCCATCCATCACCTCAGGAACTCGGTATGCTCCTTGAGCCTCAGTGACTGTCATGCTACCATCACATACACTGAAACTTTAAGCTGCCACCAGAGGTTTCCAGTTGAGGAATTCATCGTGCCCACAGGGACAAGTGATGGTTAGCATGTTATGCCTGGGCCCTATCCCTATAATAAGGCACATAATACATTGCCATATGATGAGATCTACCCATCCCCTCAGAAACTCAGTATGCCCCCTAAGCCCCAGTGACTGCCATGCTACCGGAACATGTACTGAAACTTTAAGAGGTCACCAGAGGCTTCTAGTCAAGGACTTCATTTTGTCACCACTTGTGACCCCCTACCTTTTTTTTTTTTTAATTACTAACTGCCTTAATATGTACATTGTATGTCTACATTGCCTTGTCCCATGGATCGCCAATGCTAATGTATATATGCCTTTAGCTCATTTCAGGATTGCAGTGAGCCCCCCCTCTTGAGCTTGCTGTGGACCTTGACTTGAGGACAGATGCACACGCTCATGGTGGCTCATGGTGGCTCATGGTGGTACTGATTACTTATGATTACTTGATGGCCGAGTCTGCCCTTACCATAGGTTACTAAAACTGGACATCGGTTATCCGTGGAGACCCCATACACTATGAGCTCTACATAGTAGAAATGTGTTTCTTAGACATGTGAAACCTGTGAATATAAGATCTTAGAGGGGGACAACAATATTATTCTCATTATTACAATTTTTTTTTCTCTACCTAGTAGGGATGAGCTTCGTGTTCGAGTCGAACCCATGTTCGACTCGAACATCGGCTGTTCGCCCGTTCGCCGAATTGCGAACGATATGGGCCGTTCGCGCCAAATTCGTGTGGCGCGTCACGGCCCATAATTCACTGCGGCATGGCAGTGCATTGCTTGCTGATGATTGGCCAAGCATGCACTATGACCCGCATGCTTGGCCAATCACAGCGCCGCCTGAACAAAGAGCCATAATTGGCCAAAGCCAAGGAGGCGTTGGCCAATTATGGCTCAGGGGATTTAGTACACGCCCCACACTGTATAAGGCCGCCTGCACGGCGGCCCTGTGTAGTGTGTGTTCCGGCGTTCATTGAGAGAGAGAGAGAGACAGACAGTGTCATTTGATTTGAGTTAGATAGATTAGGCAGAACAGTCAGTCAGTTAGCTGCACTTACAGTGTTTTGTGTATATATATGCATCCCAGGTGTTGCATATATATATATACACTGTATTCAGTTTAGCTAGATCCGTTCCTGTTATCTTCTAGACTATTTACATTTAGTGCAGTGCGTCCTGCTCACAGTGTTCAGCTAGATCCGTTCCTGTTATCTTCCTACCGACAAGCAGGCTTGTCTGGTTACAGTATATAAAGCTACCTGAAGAAAATTACTGGTGTTCTATTTGATCCTATTAGTACCACGGTCAGGCAGCTAGACTATTTACATTTAGTACAGTGCGTCCTGCTCACAGTGTTCAGCTAGATCCGTTCCTGTTATCTTCCTACTGACAGGCAGGCTTGTCTGGTTACAGTATATAAAGCTACCTGAAGAAAATTACTGGTGTTCTATTTGATCCTATTAGTACCACGGTCAGGCAGCTAGACTATTTACATTTAGTACAGTGCGTCCTGCTCACAGTGTTCAGCTACATCCGTTCCTGTTATCTTCCTACTGACAGGCAGGCTTGTCTGGTTACAGTATATAAAGCTACCTGAAGAAAATTACTGGTGTTCTATTTGATCCTATTAGTACCACGGTCAGGCAGCTAGACTATTTACATTTAGTACAGTGCGTCCTGCTCACAGTGTTCAGCTAGATCCGTTCCTGTTATCTTCCTACTGACAGGCAGGCTTGTCTGGTTACAGTATATAAAGCTACCTGAAGAAAATTACTGGTGTTCTATCCCAGCTTAGTGCAGCTACAGGCCATTAGTATGTCTGGAAGGCCAAGAAGGAGAGGCAGACAGTCACAAGCCAATAAGAGAGGGCAAGCAGGCTCTGTGTCTAGTGCTGGTCGTGGAGACGGTGCATCCTCATCAGCACGTGGCCATGGGACACGCTGGGCCTTTTTTTCGGCAGCTGGCCGTGTTGAGCCGCAACATGCGGAAGACTTGGTCGAGTGGATGACCAAGCCGTCCTCATCCTCCTCATCTTCTCTCACCCATGCCCAGGGTGCTTTGTCTGGCAAAGCAGCGGCCTCTTCCCTCAGCTCAATGTCATCAGTGACTCCTTCCCTAGCTCCACCATGTCCTCATGAGGATTCCCTAGAACTGTTTGACCACAGTGTTGGGTACATGCTCCAGGAGGATGCCCAGCGTTTGGAAGGCTCTGATGATGATACTGAGCTCGATGAAGGCAGTAACATGAGCACGGACAGAGGGGGTGCCCAAGAAGGACAGCAATCTGGCAGTCATGCTCCCCCTGCTGCAGCATACTGCCAGGTTTGCTCCAGTGATGAGGAGGGAGGGGATGATGAGGTCACTGACTCAACGTGGGTGCCTGATAGGAGAGAGGAGGAGGAGGAGGAGGCGGCACATCACCAACGAGGCAGGATGCCCTCCAGGGGCCAGCCTAAGGGCAGCACACTGATTGCATCACACCCCAAAGCTCCACATGTGCAGGGCGCTGCAGTCTCTGCGCGTTATTCAAAAAGTTCTTTGGTGTGGGCCTTTTTTGAGACGAGTGCATCAGATCGCACCACTGCTATTTGCAACATATGTCTCAAGCGTATCTCACGTGGCCAAAACATCTCCCGCTTGGGTACCACATGCTTGACCAGACATATGTTGACCTGCCATGCAGTTCGTTGGCAAGCGTATCTAAAAGACCCACACCAAAGAACAAAGAGGATCTCTCCTTGCTCCTCATCAGCTGAGATTTCCAACCCCACTAGACCTCCAGTCCTCTCTGAGACCTGCAGTGAGAGGAATGAAGGTGTAGAATTAGGTGTGTCACAGCCAAGTACTTGTGGGCAATCTGCTTTTGGTACACCGACGTCAGATTGTACCAGGCAAATTTCCCTGCCCCAGCTGCTGCACCGCCGAAAGAAGTTTGCTCCCAGCCATCCACATGCCCAGCGGTTGAATGCTAGCTTGGCAAAATTGCTAGCACTTCAACTGCTGCCTTTTCAGTTGGTAGACTCTGACCCCTTCCGTGAGTTTGTGGAATGTGCGGTTCCTCAGTGGCAGGTACCCAAACGCCACTTTTTCTCACGGAAGGCGATTCCGGCTCTCTACCGGCATGTGGAAGGCAATGTCCATGCCTCGCTGGACAGGGCGGTCAGCGGTAAGGTGCATATTACCGCTGACTCATGGTCCAGCAGGCATGGACAGGGACGTTACCTAAGTTTCGCGGCACATTGGGTGACTCTGCTGGCAGCTGGGAAGGATGCAGGACAAGGTGCAGTAGTGTTGGAGGTTGTTCCGCCACCACGCCTCCAAAATGCTGATTGTGACACACCTCTCTCCTCCACCCCCTCCTCTTCTTCTTCCTCCATGGCCTCTTCCTCGGAACCAGCGGTGCTCCGTAGTCGTTCAAGGGGCTACGCAAGTACGCAGGCCAAAAGATGCCATGCGGTGCTTGAGCTGGTGTGCTTGGGGGACAGGAGCCACACTGGGGCAGAGGTTCTGTCAGCTCTGCAGGGGCAGGTTCAGAGGTGGTTGACGCCACGCCAACTTAAGGCAGGAATGGTGGTTTGCGACAATGGCACCAACCTCCTCTCTGCCCTCCGACAGGGACAAATGACCCATGTGCCCTGTTTGGCTCACGTCCTTAACTTGGTGGTGCAGCGGTTCTTGGGCAGGTACCCGGGCTTACAGGATGTCCTGAGGCAGGCCAGGAAAGTCTGTGTGCATTTCCGCCGGTCATATAATGCCAGTGCTCGGCTGACGGACCTCCAAAAGGAGTTTAACCTGCCCAAGAACCGCCTAATCTGTGACATGCCCACCAGGTGGAACTCAACGTTGGCCATGCTGCAGCGGCTGCACACGCAGCAGAGGGCCATCAATGAGTACCTGTGCGACTATGGCACCAGGACAGGGTCAGGGGAGCTTGGTTTTTTTTCCCCACGCCAGTGGGCCATGATCAGGGATGCATGCACTGTCCTGTCACCATTCGAGGAGGCCACGAGGATGGTGAGCAGTGACAGTGCATGCATCAGTGACACTGTCCCCCTTGTCCACCTGTTGGAGCACACGCTGCGTGGAATAATGGACAGAGCACTTGAGGCAGAACAGAGGCAGGAAGAGGAGGACTTCCTTAGCTCTCAAGGCCCCCTTTATCCAGACAGTGTTCCTGCGTGCCTGCCGATCACACAGGAAGAGGACGAGGAGGAGGAGGAGGAGGAGGAAGATTGTGTCAGTATGGAGGTGGAGCCTGGCACTCAGCATCAGCAGCAGTCTTTAAGGGATCAGTCCCAAGAAACACATAGACTTGTACGTGGCTGGGAGGAGGTGGCTGCGGACGTTGTCGTCCTTAGTGACCCAGAGGACTCCGGACCGAATGCCTCAGCAAACCTACGCTGCATGGCCTCCCTGATCCTGCAAAGCCTGCGTAAGGATCCTCGTATTCGTGGTATCAAGGAGAAGGACCAATACTGGCTGGCAACCCTCCTTGATCCACGTTACAAGGGTAAGGTTGCGGACCTTATCTTGCCATTGCAGAGGGAGCAGAGGATGAAACATCTTCGGGAGGCCTTGCAGAAAGGTCTGTGCAATGCGTTCCCAGAGACTGGGAGGTTACAAACTCCTGTTTCTGGACAACGTGTTGCTGAGGCTTCGGTCAGTCAAAGAAGGAGCGGTGGAGAAGGTGGCTGTCTGACCGATGCGTTCAGACAATTTTTTGGTCCGCAGCCCCAAGGTATGATCGGTTCCAGCAACCATCGCCAGCGTCTGTTTTACATGGTGCAGGAATACCTAGGGGCAAGATCAGACTTGGACACCTTTCCCACCGAAAATCCTCTGGGTTACTGGGTCTTGAGGATGGATCACTGGCCAGAGCTTGCACAGTATGCAATTGAGCTACTGGCCTGTCCTGCATCCAGCGTTCTTTCGGAACGCACATTCAGTGCTGCTGGAGGCGTGGTAACCGATCACAGGGTGCGTCTGTCCACCGACTCGGTCGATCGGCTGACCTTCATAAAAATGAATGAGTCTTGGATCACCACCAGCTACCAAGCACCTGATGCTGATGTAACCGAATAATTTTTTTTGAAATCTCAGATCCCTTCAAAGACTGCCTATGCTGATGCTGAGTGACTATCCCTGAGTAATTATCCTCTTCCTCCTCAATCATCACGCTGATAGCTTGTAAGAACATTTTTGGTTCTGGGCGCCACCACCAGTGCCTAAGGCACAATTTTTCAGCCCCTGTTTAACAGGGGCGTGTTAATTACAATTTTTGATGTAATACTTTGCAACAGGGCTCGTTCCTGCATTCCAACTAGAGTGTCTGTGAGGGGTTGCAGTGTTGTGGCACCAGCACCAGTGCCTAAGGCCCAATTTTTCTGCCCCTGTCTAACAGGGGCGTGTAATTACAATTTTTGATGCAATACTTTGCAGCAGGGCTCGTTCCTGCGTTCCAACTAGAGTGTCTGTGAGGGGTTGCAGTGTTGTGGCACCAGCACCAGTGCCTAAGGCCCAATTTTTCTGCCCCTGTCTAACAGGGGCATGTAATTACAATTTTTGATGCAATACTTTGCAGCAGGGCTCGTTCCTGCGTTCCAACTAGAGTGTCTGTGAGGGTTTGCAGTGTTGTGGCACCAGCACCAGTGCCTAAGGCCCAATTTTTCTGCCCCTGTCTAACAGGGGCGTGTAATTACAATTTTTGATGCAATACTTTGCAGCAGGGCTCGTTCCTGCGTTCCAACTAGAGTGTCTGTAAGGGGTTGCAGTGTTGTGGCACCAGCACCAGTGCCTAAGGCCTAATTTTTCAGCTCCTGTTCAACAAGGGCATGTAATTACAATTCTTGATCTAATATTTCACAGCAGGGCCCTGTGAGGGCTTACAGTGTTGTGGCCACAGCAACACCTAAGGCCCAAATTTCTGCTGAGTATATAGGGCAGGACCCTACTTTCAAACATCTAACTTACAAACGACTCCTACTTGCAAACGGAAGGAGACAACAGGAAGTGAGATGAAATCTACCCCTAGGAAGGGAAATTCTCTCCTGTAAGAGTTAATATGGGAAAACAATTTCTCCTTTCCACTGATGCTTTCCAATCCTTGTTCCACAAAAAACCCAAATTTTCAAAAAACATTTTTCATTGGGACAAAAAGTGAGGTGAAATCTTCTGAAGAGGAGGAAAGACAGCAAAACAAATGTCACAGGGGTGATAACCCTTCCCTATGTTTTCCAAAAAGCTTAAAAAAGATTTTTTGGCTGGAGCTAAACGCTTTAAAAATTTACCCGTTCAAAATTACAAAGAGATTCTACTTAACAACAAACCTACAGTCCCTGTCTTGTTTGCACCGCCTGTATACTGCTGTTCAGAGTATATAGGGCCTTTCCTTATTTTAATTTGGGTGCGGGGTTCCCCTTAATATCCATACAAGACCCAAAGGGCCTGGTAATGGACTGGGGGGTACCCATGCCGTTTGTCTCACTGATTTTCATCCATATTGCCATGACCCGACATGACATTAAACCCGCAAGCAGTTTTAAATGAGATTTTTTCCTTTAAAAATGACATTTGGTGCAGGGACTGTTCTAAACACGGGAAACACGAGCCACTTTACAGGCCTACTATAGACACACCCCAGGTACGATATTTAAAGGAATATTTCACTTTTTTTTTTTTTTTACTTTAAGCATCATTAAAATCACTGCTCCCGAAAAAACGGCCGTTTTTAAAAGTTTTTTTTGCATTGATACATGTCCCCTGGGGTAGGACCCGGGTCCCCAAAACCTTTTTAGGACAATACCATGCAAATTAGCCTTTAAAATGAGCACTTTTGATTTCGAACGTTCGAGTCCCATAGACGTCAATGGGGTTCTAACGTTCGTGCGAACTTTCGGTCCGTTCGCAGGTTCTGGTGCGAACCGAACCGGGGGGTGTTCGGCTCATCCCTACTACCTAGTAGTGGGGGAAGGTTAGCTTTGTGATCCCCCAAGAATTCATAAATATAAACATAGATACATTTATTTACTCAACAGGCTTTTATCTGTTATTAGGATTGAATCTGTTTCCAAATACAGTTATGTACAAAAAGGCAATTGTTTAGATACATTTGACACTTGCAGGCTGATAACAACTTGATACTAGTTGTTTATTCCACAGCAGTCTAGTTTATTTTTCTCTCTTTTTCATGGTTTCCTATTAAACTATGGTTTCCTAGTTCCTCTGTATTGTAGCAGTATGTGATTTCAGACATTTCCACTGTCCCCCTACAGCAGTCCTATAAGTGAGTCTGCTGACCATCCAGCTTTCTATCTCTTAGGTGGACTAGCATTTCTATTTCTACCTCTAGTATTTTCTTACTTCTACAGCTTGTGATATCTACAAGTTCACTTTCCACCTTTTCTGTTTTCCGGGTCTCTTCCCTTTCTATTTCTTGTGTCTCTTTATCTCTGACCTTTCCTCTCTCCCCTTCTTATTATTTAATCCCCCCTCCCTGCTTTATTTTTCTTTTTTTCCCTCTCTCTCTCCCCCCCCTCCATTCCCTTGTCTATTCTCTCCCTACCCCCCCTTCCATCCCCCGCCTCTCATTTGTACCAGCTGTCCTCCGGCTTGGCCACCTTGGTGTCTGTAAGCGCATCCCAAACCGCGGGATAGTGAACATGCCTCTCATACTCTAACTCTCTTCGAACCATGCAAAAAGATTCAAAGTCCCATGGCTCTTTATCGCTGAAGTGTGTGTCGCTTAATGTTAAAGGCCTAAATGTACCAGAAAAGCGATCACAAGTCATGTCCGCCCTTGCCAAGCAGAAGGCCCAGTTTATTTTTACTCAGTAGACCCACTTCCGATCAGACTCCATTCCTAAACTTACTAACAATCTCTATCACACAGTCATTCATTCCACAAACCCCACAGCAAAGACTAAAGGAGCTTCCATACTGATATCCAAGCATGCACCTTTTCAAATTTCAGACTTCTTGGTAGATCCAGAGGGAAGATTTGTCTTTATCAAGGGTCTATACGCTTCTAAGCCATTGACATTGGCGAATATTTATTCTCCAAATGAACACCAGGTTTACTTTTTCAGGAAAATCAGTGATCTCTTAGTCTCCTTTAGGGAAGACATGGTCCATATGGGGGGAGACTTTAATGTTCCCCTGAACCCAGAGATTGATACTTCCTTGGGCACCTCCATACTATCATATCGAGCCCTCCGCCAAATTAAACTACAGCTTCAGGGACTGGCACTACATGATATGTGGTGCACTTTATTCCCTTCGGTCAAGGACTATACCTTTTATTCAATTCCATTTCAAAATTACTCCCATAGATTATTTCTTCCTTTCCCAACCTGACCTGACTTACCTTACACATGCTACAATAGACCCAATGTACTTGTCGGACCACCATCCTATATCAGTCACCCTGACTTTCCTGGAATCAACTTCCAGAACTAAAACCTGGCAATTAAATGTATCCCTACTTAAGGATGCGGAATTTACCACACATATATAAACATGGATTCATGAGTATTTCAGGGAGAATGCCTCACCAGACATTTCTCCAATCACCTTGTGGGAAGCCCATAAGTGTGTTATCCGGGGGGAACTCATGGCTCAGGCAGCGAAAATCAAGAGGCAGAACCAGGACACCTATAGTGAGGTTAATTGATGAAATCAAGCGAATGGAGGCTTCTCATAAGTCTTCACATTCACAGCAGTCCCTACAAGAACTATCACATACTCGCTCTCTGTTACTAGAGGAGTTTGGAAAACGCACAAGACGACGATATGTACTTCATCAGAAAGTGTTTTACAAACAGGGCAATAAGTGCGGGAGGCTTCTGGCATGGGCAGTGCGAGCCTCTAGACCTTCCAACACAATTCTTCAGATTCAAGACCAACAAGGCACATCCTTTTCTAGAAATGAGGACATTGCAAAATGTTTTGAACATTATTATACAAAACTATATAATTTAAAGTCCGTAAGTCAGAACCTTACGCAGGTAGAAAGGAGATCAGAAGCAATCAGGGACTTCTTAATGCAATACTGTCCAAAAACACTCTCACAGGAGCAGGCTAAGGAAATGGAACAACCACTCTCTATAGAAGAGCTCCAGACTGCCCTAAAACAAGTGAAAACGGGAAAGAGCCCAGGCCCAGATGGATTTACACTTCAATATTATAAGTGATTTTTTTACTGTATTATCCCCTAAGTTGATAACCACCTTCAATGACCTAGCGAATCCCAGTGCCCCGGTAGGTCGTATATTAGAAGCCCATATTACGGTTATACAAAAAAGGAAGGTAAGGACGCAACGCAAGTACAGAATTATAGACCTATATCCCTCCTCAATGTGGATACCAAACTTTACGCCAAGCTTTTAGCTAATAGGTTATCCCTGCTCCTGCCCAATCTTGTATACCTAGACCAGGTGGGCTTTGTCCCTGTAAGAGAGGCCAGGGACAACACCATCAGAGCATTAAATCTCCACCACTGGCTTACAACTTCGAAAACCCAAGGCTTTTTTCTATCATTAGACGCGGAGAAGCCTGGGACTACATGAATGAGGTCCTGAGAACGATTGGCCTTCACCCTCGAATGTTGTCCCATATCTCGGCACTGTACTCCTCTCCTAGTGCGAGTGTGTGCATTAATGGTCACCTGTCAGACGCCTTCACCATCAGTAATGGTACCCGACAGGGATGCCCCCTATCTCCTCTGATTTTTGTGCTCTCCCTGGAACCCTTTCTCAATCAGCTACGATGCAACCCTAATATCAAAGGCTTTTCGCTTTCCTGACCTCCCCACGTATCTCTCTACCTAACCTACTGAAATATTTAGAAAACTTTGGGACTTTATCACACCTTCAGATCAACTATACTAAGTCACACACCCTGAATGTTTCCCTTACAACAGAAGAAGTAGAATGCTGTCAGAGCTCCTTTCCATTCCAATGGAACAAGCAGGCCATCACATACCTGGGGATTAAAATTACGGCCAAATTAGCGGACCTATACAATGAGAACTTCCTCGTAGCTGTAAAAAAGAGCCCAACATGACTTAAAAGAATGGGGTAAACTCAATGTCTCGTGGTTTGGCCGCTCTACCCTCCTAAAAATGATAATTTTGCCATGCCTTCGATATCTTATACAGTGTATTCCGATTAACCTACCGGCCTCTTTCTTAGCGACATACAAGAAGGCATGCACATTATTCATATGGAGAAATTCCCCTCCCCGTATTAAGTATCTCTGACTCACCCGCCTAAAAACTAGAGATGGTATTGGCCTGCCGGACCTATATAAATATTATCTGGCAAGCCATCTCATGCGATTGGTAGACTGGAACATCCATGAGGCCGGGAAAGTCTGGGTGTTCTTGGAAAAATCACTCACATGATTTCCTCTCGGATCGTTACCCTGGACATTACCCCGACATTGACCACCAGAGATTTTGATACACCCTCTCATTCACCCATCTCTCGGGGGCTTTGGGCGAGCGACAAAAAATGTAACTTTCTCCTCAATCCCTGGACCCCTAACTACATTAAGAGGTAACCCCAGTTTTATACCAGGAGTCTGCAATTCTTTTCTAAGTCAGGAATGGCCTCACGACAAAGTACTAGCACATCAGTTTTTCTCTCACGGATCCCCTCACTCTTACGAGGACTTGGTATCTATGTCTGTCTCCAATTCCTTCCCATTCTGGACATACAGGCAGATACAACACTTCCACTCCTCTCAGGCCCCGACAGAAACATGGACGAGACCATTGACACCCTTTGAATCATTATGTACGAGATCGCCCCCACAGAGACACTTGATTTCTTGCATATATAGCATACTCATAGACAATCCCCCTAGCACCCCAGACTCAGCACGCATAGCCTGGGAATCTGATCTTAAGATCTCCCTTACTGACGATGATTGGACCCTCATTAATGAATATACCCACAAAGGCTCCCTCAATGTTGCCATTCAGGAAAATTTCTCCAAAATTGAAACACGCTGGTACAGGACCCTAGCACGCTTACACAAATTTTCCCTTTCTATCCCAGATGCATGCTGGCATTGTGGCAGAGCAAAGGGAACCATGCTCCACATCTGGTGGGACTGTGACTCCCTTCAGACATTTTGGAAGGAGGTACATGAACTTATTACGCATATCACTACATTTACCTTGGATTACTCCCCGGCACAGTACCTTCTACACCACACACTTCTAACCAAAACTGAATACAATAAGTCCCTGGCCATGCATTTGGTAAATGTGGCAAGACTATGCATTCCGGTGCATTGGCGATCCACACACGCTCCGACGATTGGAGAATGGTTCCTGAGGATCTCTAAAATAGAAGAAATGGAAGAGCTAGTTCACATCTCCCAAGAACGTATCCAAAAATTCATGAAAACATGGGCGAGTTGGACCCACTTTAAATCTACACAGTGCTTTCCAGTCTATAGCTCTTAAAACCAAAACTACCTCTCAGGTGGAGGTAGTAAAAGAAAACAGATCTGAGTAGGAAGGCTATAATGGAGAATGAGCACTTGCTATGAGAAATCCTATGCACTATATCCCCTCCCCCCACACCACATTCCCTCCTGTGAATTTCAACCTTCCCCACGCCCCCCCTTTTTGTTTTTTTGTTTTTTCTTCCCTTTCCTCTCTTGCCTCTTCCTTTTCTCTCTATCTTTCTCCTTTTCTCTTTCTTTCTTTCTCTCTTTCTTTACCTCATCTTACCAATAACTTACTTCTTTGCAGGAACACTCGCTTTAGGATACCTTTTACAGCCTAATGCCCCATACACACGGTCGGACATTGATTGGACATTCCGACAACAAAATCCTAGGATTTTTTCAGACGGATGTTGGCTCAAACTTGTCTTGCATACACACGAAGTTGACGGAAAATCCGATCATTCTGAACACGGTGACGTAAAACACGTACATCGGGACTATAAACGGGGCAGTAGTCAATAGCTTTCATCTCTTTATTTATCCTGAGCATGCGTGGCACTTTGTGCGTCGGATTTGTGTACACACGATCGGAAATTCCGACAACGGATTTTGTTGTCAGAAAATTCTATAGCCTGCTCTCAAACTTTGTGTGTCGGAAAATCGAATGGAAAATGTGTGATGGAATCCACACACGGTCGGAATTTCCGACTACAAGGTCCAATCACACATTTTCCGTCGGAAAATCCGACCGACCATGTGTACAGGGCATTACTGTGCAGTTGGAATACATATAGACCTGATAACCATCTACTACTTATGATTTATTAATGTTTTTTGGAATCTCGCATAAAACATTTGCTGTTCTGTTTTCAATGTATGCACTATTCTATACAATATACTATCTCAATAAAAATCTTTATGGGAAAAAAAAAACTGAACTTTTCATTCTTCCATCAGTTCATACCTCACAGTTATTACCTTTTGTACCACTTGTCTCACCCTATGAGATTGTAAGGTCTAATAAGCAGGGTCCTCTTAACCCTCTTGTATTATATTGTATTGCAACTGTATTGTCTTCCTTTAAATTGTAAAGCACTGTGCAAACTTTTGGCACTATATAATAAATACTGTATTATAATGTCAGGGCTGGCTCAGCTCTTCCTTCTCTGAGCTGGCCGCTCAGCTGTCAGCTAATTGCCAGCTCTCATCTTTCTCCACAATTACCAAGCTGTTCCTGATCCTGCTCTTCTGACCTGCCTACTTAAAGCTGTCCAGCTCACTTCATCTCTGCCTTCACCTTGGTAACATCACAAGAAACCATCTCCTGCTTTCCTGTTTAAAGACTGGCTTGCTGACATCCCTTCTGGGTCCTTATCCTGCTTACTGTTCCTCTACTTGGATCCCTGACTTCTGGCCTGGCTGATTACCTGATCTGGTTACTGAACTCTGGCTTGGCTGACTACCTGATTCAATTACTGGACTCTGGCTATGCTTCGACTATGCTTACTCTATTTACCTTTTTATTTTTATTAATAAACAAGTGTGATTTCACTGTGCTTTTGTCTTGGTCTGGTTCATGGTTTCTGACATATAATAATAAAAAGCATATTTTCTCTACCTCTTTAGTTACATTACTCACCTATAATGATGTATGTCTCACTATGTGCAAGCTGCTGGATTTTCTAAAAAAAATTACTGCAGAACTGCCCTGTCCTCTTCCTGTTGCTAAACAGCCAATGCTGTGAGAGTTAACAGCTTCAGATTTTCAGGCTCAGCTGCACAAAAGATGATTTGTCATGGATCAGTCACGGGATTCTCTCCTCCATTCACAGATCATGTTAGAGGCAGTGTAATCAGTGAAAAAACTGTAGCAGAGAGGGGAGGAGGGGGCCCCTTGGATCATCTTAAGTGCAGATAAGTCCAGAGACCCAAAGGTGTTAACCCCCACAGCACGAGATGAAGTTGTACACATCCAGAGGCTGTGGACATTAGTGGCCTCTGGAGGGTTTTTTTGGGGTTGGTTTTGCAAACAGGCACTCCCCCGGTCAGCCGGCGGTGTGACACCCCACCTGCTGTTGGTCGGTTGGGTCAGCCACCCCCTGGGGGATCTCGCGGTCGGTCATCCAGCTCCACACTTACCCCATCTAGGTTGCAGGTGGACAGCGCTACTACGGGTGATAGGTGGCGTCTCCTCCTCCTCTGCATCACAGCGGCTTCCATTGTGAATCTCCTCCTCCTAGGCATCCAATTGAGTCGCCTGCCCTTTCAGCCAATAGGGTGATAGGTCTCAGGACCTACTTCTTGATTGGCTAGGAGGAGGATCAGTATGAAAATAGTGAGTAGGTGGTCTCGGAGGCTCTGGCTCTAATCACGTGCTTCAAAAAAAAAAACACCCCCCCATTGGAATCATTGCATTCGGTGCCCTGCATGCTAGCAGAAATCCCAAATTTTGAGCTGTCACCAGGACGGGAATAGAGGGGAAGTCTTCCAATGCAGACAGGTAGTGGTGCTACCTCTGAGGAAGTCCAATCAGAATGCAACGCATAGGGTGGGGAGTGTCTTTTGACATCATCACACTGGCTGGAGTGATTGCATTGCCGCCAGTACACAGAAAGTAAAAGAGATCTGACAGGTGGCTTTCAAAGCTTACATGAAATCTTATATATGCTTCTTTTACATGTGAGTGTTTTAATTTATAATGATTTTAATAAAAGAAAACATTAAGCACTAGACATGTGCACACTGAAATATTTTGTTTCGGAATTTTGTTTTCGTTTCATTTTTATTTATTTTGTTTCGTTAAAAAATGCATATGTCCGAAAATCCAAAATAATTAGGGTCAAATCTGTTATTGAAGGCTTGTGGTGTCTGTCGAATGTTCTAAGAAGATTCGACTGAGCAGCTAAACTTTTTGATGCCGCAATCGTACATTTCCG
This sequence comes from Aquarana catesbeiana, assembly GCF_042186555.1. Classification (NCBI taxonomy): domain Eukaryota; kingdom Metazoa; phylum Chordata; class Amphibia; order Anura; family Ranidae; genus Aquarana; species Aquarana catesbeiana. The sequence goes on along the minus strand of NC_133328.1, from coordinate 151,579,811 downwards.
GTCGAATGTTACACCTACAAGCTATAGTAGAATTCTAATGTTGTATGACACTAGTAATAATTATATTTATTAATTATTATTACTAGTCAACCAACATTAGAGTTCTTCTATAGACTATGGGCGAGCATCTGACCATAAATGTCTGCTCACGGCAACTGCTTCATCAAATCTTCATGTCGAATCTTTTCTCTCTATGTCGAATAATCTTGGAATAATAGAGTTAGGTTAGGCACATTCAACCTTTTTTGCTATTGTCTCTATAATGTAGAATCTTTTCTCTCTATGTCAGATCTTTTCTCTCTATGTGGAATAATCTTGGACTAATATGCCCCGTACACACGGTCGGACATTGATCGGACATTCCGACAACAAAATCCTAGGATTTTTACCAACGGATGTTGGCTCAAACTTGTTTTGCGTACACACGGTCGCACAAAGTTGTCGGAATTTCCGATCGCCAAGAACGCGGTGATGTCAACCACATACGACGAGACTAGAAAAGGTCATTTCAGAACCAAGCATAATCTTGTGTTAGTAAAAGTTTGGTGAGAGACGATTCACGCTTTTTCAGACTCGTGGCTTTCAGATCGTTTTCTGCGGTTCAGTTTGTGCTTGTGGGTTTGTATCTGCTCTTCAGTGCGTGCAAGCAAGCTTCACGTGACTTAGTCATTGTGTTCTTGTTCGTTCATTACTGTTTTTCAGGTCACTCTTCACAGGCCTTGCTGTTCTTCAGTGCGTTCTGTTACTTCGTTCTGAGCAGCCGACCGTTTTCTAGCCATGTTGCGTATACGTACTCCACGTAGAGTTCGTGCTGTGCGGGGGCTTGGTGTTGGGGTCCTGACCTTGACACAAGTCCAGTCCATAAACAGGGTGGGGAGGAGTTCATGGACCAAGAATTGGTTGCTTCAGCGTGACCAGTTCTCTCATATGCCTTTGCTCCGTGAGATCTGTGAGAATAATCCTGATAATTTCAGGAACTTTCTCCGGATGACGGACCCCGTTTTTCACCGTTTGTTGGCTTCGCTGACCCCCTATATCAGCAGGCAGGATACCTGCATTAGGCAAGCCATCACTCCAGAGCAGAGGCTCGTCGCTACCCTGCGGTACTTGGCGACAGGGAGAAGCCTGCAGGACTTGAAGTTCTCGACAGGCATCTCCCCCCAAGCTCTGGGAATCATTATCCCAGAGACCTGTTCTGCCATCATCCAGGTCCTGCAGAAGGAGTATATGAAGGTAAGATTTTTATCCTTTAACCTCACATTTTATTGTATATAATGTTAGCTAATGTATTGTATTTCTTTCCTCATTCCCTAATTACCATGCTTGTAATATGCTGTGAATGTCCCCTTTGTACCCATGCATGCTGGAATTTTATGGTTTTTTTTTGTCCTTCACACATATTTGCCTTCACTTACCTCCCCAGCATGGTCTCCTGCCCTATATTCACATCATGTAGTCATTTAACAATATATTTTATCAGCTCCATAGTAGTGCTTTACCCCAAACAACCCCTAAAATGTTTAGAAATGTGATTTGTGCTTTAAGTTCAGGCAGAGTGCCAGAGGCTTTTTTTTTGTGGTGTCCCCAAATCATTTTTAACCCTCCCTCCCCCAACTGCTAAGTCAGCTGATCCCAATTCTCTATATATCCTCAATCATCTATCTGCTGACTTTGCCAAACCCATACACACTATACCCACCTCTTTTGTGGTCAGATTTATGGATGAATTCCCCAAAGCATGTAGTGCAAGGGCCTGCCTGTATACTTTCAAATGGTACTGTTTAAAGTTTTTGTATTCTATTATTATCTTGATAGGTAATAGCAGAATGTCCAAATGTGCTCAAATGTGTACAGTGTGTATTTATATCTTTGCATTATGACACTTCTTACCTGTCCAGTGGTCTGCCAATAGTGTAACTAAGGAGGGGCTGTTCCAAGTAATACCCATTATTTAGGCATTCATCTCTCAATGAATTGGAGAGGGTTACCTGTCCAAGATTCCCCCCCATAATGTTAGAAATGGCCCATGAGAGGGGGGAGGGGGCATATGATAGGTGTACCTTATACTTTGGTGTTGTAAAATTCCCCTTAATAAATGTTATCTGGATGTTGGCCAAGAATGTTTGTGTCTAATCTGCTTTCCATGTTTGTGCAAAAATACTAATTTATTTTTGTTTTCCTCAACAGTTTCCTTCCACGCCACAGGAATGGCAGACTGTGGCCTCCCACTTTGCCCAGCGATGGGACTGGGGGGGGTTTATCCATGGATCGTCTTTTCTCCGCCTCCAGCGAATGTTGGAGAAAAAAGACAGAGTTTATTGGAACAAATGGTACTTTTCAAAATATTTGGACGATCAAATTGCCCCTTGGGGTTTGAGAATTCAAATTTTCCCCACAGTGAGCAAATTGGAACAAGATTTTAGAACAAGTTGGGAAACTAATCTTCTATCTTGCTCCATGAAAATGATGGAACTATTATGTGGTCATTACAATGATGAATTGGCCTCTCTGGATAAGGAGATAGAGAAACTGTATTCTGAAAATAGCTCAATTGTCTCAAATGAACTCTTCACAAGTCGTGAGGGAACCCTTAAAGCACATATAGAGACCTATGTAGCTGAAATTTTAAAAACAAAGGAAAAGAAATTTGTAAGAGATAAATTATCGTATGATAATAATCAAGCCTATGTCTGGACACAGACTAAAACCAATAAGAGACGGAATCCAAAAATGCGAACTTCTAGAGATGCCCATTCTGAACCAAATGACACCTCCTCTGCTTCCTCCCTCTCTTCACAGGCACCGGAAGGCCCTAAGGACTTCGGATCCTCCAAGTGCACCAAGAGTAACGCCAGCACGCCCACTGGGTCAAGTAAGCGACACCAAAACACCAATCGGACACCAATTCACACTAGAGCCAATACGGCTAAAATTAACAATACTTTGCACGCACCGGGTCACCGGGACACCTCCTCTAACACCCACACAATTACTCCATTATCCCTAACGCCGGCACCATCAATAAGCAATACTAATGATCTCATCACCCAGTCGGATTTTCGTCCGGCTCCGATCTTCACACAACCGGTGCACAATTCAAAAAAGATGACCACCACGGAGGGATTTCAGAAACAGGCAAAAAATTTGAGGTAATCAATCTATCCTCCATCCCTCTAAGTGCTGATCAAGTTTCTGTCTTGGAATTAGGATTAACCTTTTGTCTGACACAGAAAATTGATCAATTCGAACTTATTAAAGACTTTAACCTCGCAAACTAATGCTCCGCATTATGTATGATAAACCCAAACAACCCAGTCCAACGCCACCCTCTAAGGCACCCGCATTGGAAAATATTACCCTGAATGAGATCAAAGCTATGGAGGAACTCATGGAGCTCTGGGACGAGGGACACATAGAAGAGACCGAGCTCTTTGAAGCTCACACCTTAGATCAGGATGGATTTCCCGACTGCGAGTCGTGGGCTCCTCGTCTAGAAACTTCCCATGTCCCTAGGGAATATAAACCCAAATCCAAAACTTTTCCCACACTACAGGATAACTCCAATGTCTGGGCCTTTATACACCAGGTCACAGAGGACATCTGTAAGACCAAATGGAAGGGCCTAGCACAATCAAATCTCACAGGCCAGCAAAAAGTAGCCTTAAAGTCATTACAATCGGACTCCCGTCTGGTCATAAAACCCTCTGACAAGGGAGGTAATCTTGTAGTGATGACCACTGAACAATATGAGTCTATGGTCCTACGCCTTCTCCAAAATCGAGACTGGTACAAGAAAGTATCTGAGGCGCACGTCACTAACATGACTATACGCTACAGACAACTGATTGGGACTGCCTACCACCAGGGTTTAATCACTAAACCAACATGGGATTTTCTCAGTGTTCCTTGTCCTCGGATTCCCACACTGTACGCCCTCCCCAAGGTTCACAAGGATCTATTAAACCCCCCTGGTCAGCCGATAGTGTCCGGAAACGGATCTTTAACTGAAAACCCCAGCCAACTGGTGGATGATTTTTCTCAGGCCCCACGTAGAAGGCCTGACATCATACCTACAAGATACCAGTGAACTTCTTCGAACTCTGGATGGTTTGGCCATCCCTGAAGGAGCATGGCTTGTGACTTTGGATGTGGAGGCCCTCTACAACTCCATCCCCCATGATTTGGGAGTTGTAGAGGTCTTCATTTCTCGCAATGGTGATGTCCCTCGGGCCTACAATGGATTCATTTTGGACCTATTGAGGTTCATTCTTACAAACAACATTTTTCTGTTTGCACGCTCCCACTACCTCCAGGTACAGGGGGTCGCTATGGGGACCAGATGTGCCCCCTCCTATGCGAACCTGTACCTGGGGGAGTGGGAGCAAAGACTTTTCTTTAGGGACGATATGCAATCCCTGGTGGAATACATACCGATATGGAAACGGTATATTGATGATGTGTTCCTGATCTGGACGGGCAGTAGAGAGGATCTTTCCCGTTTCTTTAACGGCCTCAAAGCTAATCCTTACAATTTAACCTTCACTATGGAAGCGAATCAGTCCACCTTAACTTTCTTGGACATTACTATCTTTGTCAACCCTGATAGAACTATAGGGACAACCCTCTTCTGTAAACCATCAGCAGGAAACTCTCTCCTGCATGCCACCAGCTCACATCCATTACCACTTATATATAATGTTCCGTACAGACAGTATTTAAGATTAAGGAGAAATTGCAGTGAAAATACCCACTTCGAATCCGAGGCCAGAGCACTGAGAGAGCGTCTCAAAGCACGTGGCTATAGTAACAAATGCCTTAAAAGAGCCTACCTCAGGGCCAAAAAAAATGACCGCAGCCAACTCATCCATGGCCGCACTAATCCAAAATCAGACCCGGGCTTAAGATTAATCACAACTTTCTCTGGACAACATCAGCAAATGCGTGATCTGCTACAGAAGCATTGGTATTTACTGATGGGCGATCCCAATGTATCCAAACACCTAAAGAATCATCCTGAGATCACCTACAGATGATCTCGGTCAATTAGGGATCACATTGTTCACAGTCATTACGCCCCATTGTCCGCAACTGATACTAAAACCAAGGGAACTAAACCCTGCCACAAATGTGACTTTTGCAGGTACATTTATGCATCTCGCAATATCATTCTTCCGAATGGACAGCTTTATCATCCTAACTTCTTAGCCACATGCCAATCCATTGGTGTGGTTTATATAATGATATGCGAATGCAACGCCTTCTACGTGGGGAAAACCAAACGTCCTTTTTTCCATCGAATCAGAGACCATGTCTCCTTAGTGACTAAGAAAAAGATGGAAACCCCCATTAGCTGGCATATGGGCTTATGTCACCAATTTGATGACAGAAAAATGCACTTTTTTGCCCTTGAGTATGCCCCTCCAAATGAAAGAGGTGGAGATTACGATAGGGCTTTACTGCAACGCGAGACTAAGTGGATTTTTATCCTCAAAGCCCTCAAACACCCAGGCTTGAATGATGTTTTGAGTTACAAACCCTTTCTTTAAATTTTTGATGTGATTTTCTGTGATTTTTTCATTTATATAATATTTTTTTTTTTTTTTTTTCACACCACCACCTATTTTTTGATTTGTTATTAATAATTCATATGGATGCTTGATAAGGACTGATATTATATTATATATACATTTTTTCATTTGATTTTTATTTTTTATTTTTTTATTATTTTTTCAAGATCAAGATTTTTGTGCTGTTTGTTTTTCTTTTCCAGCCCGCTACCTTATTTCTTTTGCCATGTACGGACACCCAGGGCACTCAGCAATTTAGTTCTTAATCAATGTTTTGATTGCTCCGTTGCCCTTTAATTGATAACCAGTGCTGTTTCGTTGCTCCCAGCTATCTATATGTGTGGAATATTCTTGCCTAGATACTAATTTTAGCCTCAGGGCCTCCGTAGTGCCGCGGGTCAGTCATACACATCTGACGCCGCTGACGTTGCCTCCGCATGGAAGCCGGGATGCGCGCGCATGCGCGGTTTTCACTGTCAGTCCGCAGCGTGGCGGCGAGTCAGACGCCGTCACACTGGAGAAGTTTAAAAAGCGGGGTTATCCCCGCTATCCTCTGTCATTCCCCTCCGACACGCTGGGCAGGCAGACGTTGAAAGACACTTCTATGCTGGTGCTGTCATCATTGGCTCAGATCATTAAAAGTGAGTTCCTTTGTGTGTTTTTTTTACTTCCTCATGAAAGTTTTACCACCTAAATCGTTCGGAATTGTGTATTCAAACCTTAGTCCATTTTTCCTTTCTTTACATTTATAGGCTCTTTGCGGTAGGCTGCAGGCGATTTTCCAGGCTTGATTACCCACTACTTGTTTGTGGGTGTTCTAATCCTGTATGCTGCCCATTTTTTGGCGTGTATCCTGCTGCATTTAAAGAACCATTTACCCTTGTATACAGCAATCAGGCTTCCCACCATCCTTCGGATGTGATCTCTGTTACCCATGAGTTGATTCTACTTACCATATAAGGTATTTAATATATCTTTATTTCAGATGTACTCATCCTCCATTACACTGCAAATGTCAGCCTACTTGACCAATCATATCTTGAAGTATGCACCCGTTTTTTGTGACACCCTTGTATTTGATTTTATCACCTTTCAGAGAATTTCATCTACTCTTTGAATTTTTTATTCCTCTCTGCATGCTCTTTTCAGTGAGGTGTGGGCTGGAGGGCGAAACATCTGCTATGCACAAATCTAATTTTTAAAATACACCTATAATTTACTCCCTTTCCTTACGGGTAAGACCATTATAAATTTGTAACGTGGTGTGTGTTGAAGAAAAAAATTTTTTTTTTTCCCAGTATATACTAAGCTTGAATATTTATCTATATAGTGTGTTGTTTTTTGACCTTATGTGTATAAATGTCCCCTTTTGATTTAACTGATATATATTATGATTGTAATATATTAGCAGACATAAAATTCTTACTGTATTTTTTCTACCTTATAGTTGATCAAATGCCACATTATATCTCCTGAAGAAGCTTAAGAAAGCGAAACATGTTGAGAAAGTGGTATCAACCTTTGTATCAATCAATTATTTTACTTGCTTTGTAAACATACATTAGTGTTTTTGATTTATGTCTGTCTCCCTTTTTTAAAGATTGTTAAATAAAAGATCCTTTTATTCTATCTTTTTTACTTTATTTACCCTAGCACAGTTAAAAGTCCCGGGGCCTATCCATGGCCTCAATGTCCCTCTTCTCTACAAACGTATTTTCTGGTATGTGGTGCTCTTGATTTTTCCTCCCCTCCAGTATTTCAACTCAAATGTGTACAGTATGTATTTATATCTTTGTATTATGACACTTCTTACCTGTCCAGTGGTCTACCGATAGTGTAACTAAGGAGGGGCTGTTCCAAGTAATACCCATTATTTAGGCCATTATTTAATACCCATTATTTATCTCTCAATGAATTGGAGAGGGTTACCTGTCCAAGATTCCCCCCTATAATGTTAGAAATGGCCCATGAGAGGGGGGGAGGGGGGATATGATAGGTGTACCTTATACTTTGGTGTTGTAAAATTCCCCTTAATAAATGTTATCTGGATGTTGGCCAAGGATGTTTGTGTCTAATCTGCTTTCCATGTTTGTGCAAAAATACTAATTTATTTTTGTTTTCTTCAACAGTTTCCTTCCACGCCACAAGAATGGCAGACTGTGGCCTCCCACTTTGCCCAGCGGTGGGACTTTCCTAACTGCGGAGGGGCAATTGATGGGAAACACGTCCACATCGTCCCACCACCCAACTCGGGGTCATACTATTATAATTACAAGGGGTTCAATAGTATTGTGATGTTGGCATTGGTTTTGGCTAATTATGGGTTCCTGTATGTGGACGTGAGGAAGAATGGCCGGATGTCCGATGGTGGAGTCATCGCCCAGACAGAGTTTTACAGGCATCTCCAGAATGGCAGCTTGGACTTGCCACCTCCAGAAGAGAATGTGGAAGGACTCCCATTTGTCATCGTTGCAGATGAAGCATTTGCGCTGGGGTACCATCTTATGCGGCCATTCCCGATGAGGACCCTCACCACGGAACAGAGGGTTTTTAATTACCGGCTGGCCAGAGCCAGAAGAGTGGTGGAGAACACATTTGGAATCATGGCCAGCCGGTTCCGCCTATTTCTTACACCCATCCATATGGCGGAGTATAAACTGAATCATATAATCCTGGCGTGCTGTGTTCTACATAACTTTTTACGGCAACATTCTGTCAACTATGCTGGCTCAGTTGGGCCTGAGGCCAGAATTATAAATGAAACAACCCTGACGGCGCTTGAAAGTGGCCGTCCTGGCTTGCCCTCCCTGAGTGCCCGTGATGTCCGGCTAAGATACCTTGAGTTCTTTGCGGGTAGGGGGGCCATCAATATGCCAGACAATTTGTGAAACCTTGATCAAATTAAAAAAAAAATTAAGCAAATTTTTGGTGACATTTACTGCTTGTGTTTGTTTTAGCTGACCCTGACCGAAATGTGGTGAGTCCTGAAAATGGCATGATTGTGTAACCTTATACAAAGCACTGTTGGGTGTTATTTACTAAAGGCAAATACACTTTGCACTACAAGTACACTTGAAAATGCACTGAAACTGCACTTGTAGTGCAAAGTGGATTTGCCCCTAGGGAAATAACACCCATTGTCACAGAAAGAAGCAATTACATCACCACAAAAGTGTTGTAGCGTTGAGACAATAATCCACAAATTCTTGATTAACAATCTTTTTAATACCTGCACAATCACATGTGCATTTAGAAAAGTTTTTTAAAACAAACCAACATGTTTGTTGTATAACAATTTTTGGGGTGGCATTATCAAAAACAGAAATGTCCATTTAAGATAAAACAGGCATGTTTCAAAACAACAAGAAAGACACAAATCTTGAACTTACAAAGTTCACATATGGTAAAACTTGAAGGCAATATCAGACATGAGTATTTAGGAACTGGGTTTGATATTGCGTTCAGATGGGGTGAAGTCACAGCCAAATTTTGAAGATGCACACCAATTTACGAATGTCAACATGTGCTAGTTGCCATCACGGGGGATCAAGGGACGTGTTTTGGGGGAGCAACCCCTTCCTCTCAGCTACTTTATTATTGAGGAAGGGGTTGCACCCCCAAAATGCATCCATTGATCTCCCGTGATGGCAGATAGCACATGTTGACACACGGTGTGCATCCTCAAAATTTGGCTTTTCTAAAAATCACTAAAACATTTTTAACATTGTAGCACACACAAAAAAAAGGGATTTGGAGGGGTTTTAAACTCTCCCCAAAACATCAATGATGTTATTATTTTTTTGAATAACATCATTGATGTTTTTCTTGATGTTTTCCAAAGCTAAATTACACCCCACTATCTCCCCAGTCAGGATCTGTGCACTTTCCGAGGTGAAATGCCCTGGATCCACAACATCACGATCACCTAAAAAGAGAGAAAACCAAAAAAAAACAGGTATTATAAATATGCCGGCATCCATCTCTTACCTGAGCTTGTGGTTGCAGACACTCACCTGTTGTGGTGCCAATTTCCACCACGTCTTTTTCCTCCTCCTGCTCCTCTTGGGTTGGGGGTATTTCTCCTTCTTCCCGAGGTGGGGGGTCAGTGGTCTCCTCGGATGAGGGGTGTCCTCCGAGTTTTTTCTCCCCTATGTAAAACAAAAATGGTATAATTAGCACACAGATATTTGATGGCCGAAATATAAAGATGAAACATTACTTGGAAGTGGGGTACAATTGTCTATTTTTGCAGAGTTCCAAGATGTAGAATTGTTATTGTCCGTTGTCAAGCTTCAAGACTTTACCTGTTTTGTACAAGCTTCACAGATTGAGACTCCCCTATAGTATACACTGGAGCACCTGTGTGGGCCCCCTAATAAAAATGGTGTTCTGGTGTCCCACACTAGTGCTCCTGCGTCCAGATGTGAAAACAGCTGCTGAGTGTCCTCTCCTTACACAGAATCTAGTTTGCATTTCATTCTAGTAACAAACCCATCTACACAACCAAATATTTTTCATACAAGTAGGCCCTAAAAAATGTGGGCAAATGCATATGTCCTAAACAATGGTGTTTTATAGGCCGAAAGAAAAATGTTTGATACGAACGAATAATGTGCCCAGGAACATGAAAGTTGACATTTTAAACTGTACAACACTTAAGAAAAGCACATGGAGCAGCACGAACGTAATAAAGACAAAAAGAATAGGAACACAGCACAACTATTTACTTTTTTGCAGCACTCTCCGGATCTTTCTGTAGTGCTCGGGCTCTCTTAATTTCAGGTCCGACCACCGCTTCCTGAGCTGATGTTTCGATCGTCATACCCCGAAATTCCGGTGCAGACTTTTGACCACTTTCGCCATAATCTTGGCCTTTCTGATATTGGGGTTGGGGTAAGGTCCATACTTTCCATCATAGTCGGCCTTCTTCAGGATGTCGACCATCTCCAACATCTCACCAAAGGACATATTTGAGGCCTTAAATCGTCTCCTTCTGGATTGGGATGTTTCCGGATCCGGGCTTTCCTCCTCCTCGTTGCTATAATTAGCATGCACCTGCTCTGACTCCGCCATGTGCTCTTCACCCACTGCGCCGAACGAAAAGGGGCGGGGAATAGACTAGAAAGAAGGTCAGGGGCGGGCGGAGTTACACGCATGCGCAGTGTGTATAAAGCGTAACACGCGTACGTAGTACGTACGATCTGTGAGCGGAGGAAGGAGTATCGGAGGCGCCGATCGTGATAACGAAGGTAAGAGCCAAACTTGGGCTTATACTGCTTCTAGATTGAGGCCTATATTGTAACTAGATTAGGAGAGTTTTGCCTGACATTAGGGTTTGTCTTGTGTTGTGTCTTGCAGTGAAAATGGATATCTTGAAAGATACCGACTTTATGGCAATCTTCATAGATATGTTCAGGGATCTGCCTTGTCTTTGGGAGATAAACCACCCACATTATAAGAACCAAACAAAGAGGAAGGCAGCGCTGGATCAATTGCTTGAATTTGTGAAGCAGGTGATCCCCACGGCAGACATGACCTATTTGAAGATCCTAATTGGTGGCCTGAGGAGCACTTATCTAAGGGAGCACAAGAAGGTCCAGGATTCCCTGAGATCCGGAGCAGCAGATGACATCTATGTCCCCAGGATGTGGTACTATGACAGGCTGCATTTTCTGGCAGGCCAGACTGAACCCAGGTCATCACTCTCCAGTCTTCCTTCCCCCCCAGCTGAGGCTTCTGACGACCAACCTAGGCCTTCCAGGCAGCAACATGTGGAGGAGCCCAGCTTGAGCCAGGTATAGCATTCCTCTAAATAGTTCAGGTTGTCCAATCAATGATGTTAACTAGATGTTAGTTTGGAGTACTAATTTATATTTGGGATTGATGATGCAGAAACTAAAACCATGTCCCTTTTTCATACACAGGGAAGTCTCAGCCAGGAGGTGGCCCGGCCAAGCAGGCTGCCTGATATGCAGGTCCCTCCCCTACACCCGCAAAGAGAAAGTGGCAGGAAGAGGAGTACCCTGGAGGAGGCTGCCAGAGGCCTCTTTTGGAAGGCTACAGAGGCCCTGACAGCCCCCCACACTGTGGAGGAGGACTTTGCTGGCATAATTGCCTGTAAAATGCAGCGGATGGAGGAGGGCCAACAACTCATGTGTGAGTCATTAATTTTGGAAGCTCTCAATAAGGGGTTGAGGGGCCAAATAACATCTGCTACCCACATTTGTGACCTCACACATGGTCCTCCTCCTCCTCCTCCAGGTCATTCTACTTCTCCTCCTCCTCCTCCAGGTCCTACTAGTCCTCCTCCTCCTCCAGGTCCTACTCCTCCTCCTGCCACATCTCAAACAGCAGAGCCACAGCCGGGAAGGAAGCATGGAAAGAAGACCAGAAAGTGATGACCCTGGGTCCAGTCTGGTCTGGCAAAAGATGCAGCCTCTTGTGGTACCACAGCCTGGGGACACAGATGTCATCTGCTGCTTTCCGGATCTCTGGGACTTCTGGACCAGACTGCACTCCCTTACATATGGACTCCTCAGGCCAGCAATTTTGATGTAAATAATTGATGTCTGCCCTGGGGGTCCAAGGCTTCGCTAATTTCTGCTGTTTCTCCAGCATTGCCTCCCTCTTTGTTTGGTTCTGAGACCTTAATAAAGGATTTTTGGTTTCAATTATACTCTCCTATGTGTGTTTTCCTTCAAAAAGGACAGTTTGTTTGTGAGGATTCAGGTACATTTCTTAAGTACAATGTGAAATTTACAAGGGACACCAACACTAAACAATCTCCTTGAGATTAAATAATATAAGATATCAATGGTGTTGTGGTAACTTGACACACAAAACACACACAAAAATATTCTGGAGTAGAACTAAAAATAAAATAAAACAAAGATCAGCCTTGGAAAAAATACAAACCTAAAAAAAAAAAAAAATCTGCCTTTAAAAAAAAAAACAAAAAAAAAAACACAAAAATATTTTTGTCAGATGTGACAAATCAAAATATATTAAGGGAATCCCGATAAATAATAAAAAAAGAAGTTTGTGAGAAGTCTGTGTGAATATGAACAGCAAAACTACTTCATTCTTCTCACATTATAAAGAAGAAGAGAGTGCGCTGTATTAAACCATTTTTAACATTGCACCGTGACGAAAGTGTTGTATCCATTGCGAACGCTAAGTTTACCAGACCGAGCTGTTCCGTCTCGGAATTTCTTTTGAGCATGCGTGGCACTTTGTGCGTCGGAACAGGCCACACACGGTCGGAATTGACGCGATCGGATTTTGTTGTTGGAAAATTTTATAGCCTGCTCTCAAACTTTGTGTGTCGGAAAATCCGATGGAAAATGTCCGATGGAGCCCACACACGGTCGGAATTTCCGACAACACGCTCCGATCAGACATTTTCCATCGTAAAATCCGACCGTGTGTACGGGGCAATAGAGTTAAGGTTAGGCACATTTGACCACAGGTTCGATGGACACAGATCGCTATTGTCAGTGCCATGTCGAATCTCCTATCTATATCGAACTGTTTTCGCAACGAAAATGAAAATAAAGCATTTGTTTATGTCAGATCTTTCGGTTTTCAGATTCTGCACATTCGATATCGTTTATTAAAATGATAACAAAAATACCCTAAATTCGGAAGAAAATGCATTTGGACGAAAACGAATGCATGTGTCTAGTAAGCACTATGGAGTTTCTTATCTATTTCTTCTGAGATGCAAATGTATTGTTTGGAGGTGAACATACCAAGGATTGAGCGAAGACGTGCTACTGAGCCCTGTGGTTTGACACGTGCAGTATATAACCTCCTGTAACTGCAGAGATCTATCCAAATAGGTGAGAATACCTCTAATGAGCACTAACAGGAGAGGATTGTGAGATCTGTGCACAGAAGAGCAATCTGGAAAACTTTAATGAATGGAGTGTGGCACGCTTTGTTAAAAGTTTAACCCCTTAAGGCCGGTGCCTCCCAGCCCTGTAGGTGTTTCTGATGCTGGGAGGAGGGGCACGGTTTATAATCATATATATATAATTGGCTGTTACCGCAGTCACATGATCATAAAGTTTTCTGTAACTGCGCCGGTGTCAAGGCCCACCCGCCAAGAGGCCACATATTTGCATACTTACGCTAAGAGATTAATATTTAGAGACTGGCACTTATTTGATCACTGTGGGGGATCCTCCAAGAAACATATTTATGGAGGACATTGTTTATATTGTTAAATACATTTTTGGCTTATATTTGGTTTCTAGACAAAAAATGTTTTCACTACCGTATGAATGTTGCACTAATGCAATAATATTTATGTATAGGCCAATTTGCATATTATGTGATCACATTGTTTATTGATTTACAGTGAGTGCTGCACTTGTTTATTTTGGTTTTGATCATGCAGGACTTGAATAAAGAGATCAGGTATATACTTTAATAAAGAGATTCCCTGACATGCACTGGAAGTTAGATATACATTAATAACAGATTTTTTCAGGGGGCCTGTTTAATCTTTTCTGGGTGTTCATGTATGATCAGATAAACTCTTTGGCATACCAACTAATTCCAAAGAAACGTGACAGACTCATAAACTGCATATACTGTACATATACATATTCTGTATGATCTATCACATGCCACTGCTGCTTGCATAATCTTTATGGAGCCATCTTGTACTCCTTCAAGCCCATGTTTCCTGATAAAAGGTGTAATTACTTACAGGTACATTGTGTTTTTCATTGTCCTAGGTGCCCATAGGTGTTGATGAGGTACATTTTCCAGAAATCAGAAGGTTTCAGCACTGAGGCTTCAGCATCAGCACTTGTGTCTTTGGAAACCGGATCATTATAAGACCAGCTTGTATACCTCCAAAACCCACATTGCCTGGTATAGGTCCAAATACTCTCAAAGAAGGGTCTGAGAATGCAAACAAAGGGTTAGGTTTACTTAACCACTTTATCCCCAGAAGGTTTACCCCCTTCATGACCAGGTCATTTTTTGCGATACAGCGCTGTGTTACTTTAACTGACAATTGCGCGGCACTGTACCCAAATAAAGTTAATTATCCTTTTTTTTCTCACAAATAGAGCTTTCTTTTGATGGTATTTGACCACCCATGCTTTTTTTATTTTTTGCGCTGGAAACAAAAAAAGACCGTCAATTTTGAAAAAAAACAATATTGTTTACTTTATGCTATAAAACATACACAATAAAAAAAATCTAATTTCTTCATCCATTTAGGCCAATAGGTATTCTGCTACATATTTTTGGTAAAATATCCCAATAAGCGTATATGTTTGCGCAAATGTTATAGCGTCTACAAACTATGGGATAAATTTATTGAATTTTTATACATTTTTTTTTTTTAGTGGTAATGGCACTAAGTGAGACTTTTTGGGAACCAGTGACACTAATACCGTGATCAGTGCTTAAAAAAATGCACTGTCACTGTACTAATGACACAAGCAGGGGAGGGGTCAACATCAGGGGTGATCAAAGGGTTAAATGTACTCCTAGTGCTTTCTGACTGTTTGGGGGGTGCTTTCACTGCTTAGCAGGAACACAAGATCTCCATCTTACCCTCTCACAGAACAGCGGTCTGCCTTGTTTACATAGGCAGACCACTGTTCTGCCTCTCCTGAGAAAGATAGGCTGTCCAATCACAGCGGGAGCAGATCACCAGCGGTGTGCATGCGTGCTCCAGACCCGGTGCACAAAATCACGTATAGGTACGTGATTTTGCGCAGGAAGGTCGACCTGCCACAGTATAACTGCATGGGGCGGTCCATAGTTCACCTTTACAAACAAAAATGCCTATGCAGATAAGGGAAACTGTAGGTAAAAACAAACTGCGCAGCTTTGACTAAAGTTGAAATAATGACCTTATTATGGGAGTGAGCTTTTTCTCTGATTCAAACCACCTCTAATGCAATTTCTCTTTTCCGATGCAGTAACTCTGAGCTCAGCATTTTAGAGCTCGCTTCCATGATGGTGAACAGTAACAGCTAGGTAACTCTTGGTAATGTCCTTAGAACTTTTCCAGTCAGGATTCATGAGGTATGTACATGGCCTAAACCAATAGTAAGGGCTTTGGTTTTTATCTGAAGACACTCTTATCTACATAGGCAGTTTTTGGCAAAGGTGAACAAACCCTTTCAGGTAAAGTTAGTGTTATGGTTACATTGAGGATTGGTGTTGAGGTTACTGGGAGAGAAGGTCCACTTTCACACTGAGGCACTTTACAGGCATTGTAGCGCTAAAAATAGTGCCTGTAAAGCGCCTCTCCCTTCACTCCAGTGTAAAAGCCCGAGTGCTTTTTTCCTGTGTGTCCCTGCGGTGACAGACATTTTACCATGCAGTAAAATGTCTGTTACTGCATATAGTGTGAATTGCCCCTTAGGCGCCCATTCCATGTGGTGACTATTTGAGAACTTTGTAAAATATAGAGATTTCATTTCTCATTTAGTTCTGCTGTATGAATTTGTGTTACTGAGACACTTATTTCACCAAACTTTCAAAGGAAATCTGCACATCAGCATTGTAACAGCAATACAAACAATAGTTATTTTTGACAATCCAGTTTAGGATTACTTGAAGAATCTTCTTTTATTTTGTGAGTGCTGCTTGTCTTCTGGTCCAGAACATCCTGGATTCCCTGTAGGCTTTTTCAGCGTCTCCTCTGATGTTTACTTTTAATTTCCAGGACTACATATCCCATGGTACCTCGCTGTCTGCACATAGTGATTCCTGTACTGACTCCGCCTCCGGAAACTCCTCTCAGCACCTCTGTAATTCACAAGTCAGGCTCTGTGAAATGTGTGACACTGCATAGTGAATATGTGTCATAAAATTCAAGGAAGTAAATGTGTGGGGATCTTCACAATGTAAGGTTAACCACTTCAGCCCTGGAAGGATTTACCCCCTTCCTGACCAGAGCACTTTTTACAATTTGGCACTGCGTCGCTTTAACTGCTAATTGCGCGGTCATGCAATGCTGTACCCAAACAAAATTTGCGTCCTTTTCTTCCCACAAATAGAGCTTTCTTTTGATGGTATTTGATCACCTCTGCCATTTTTATTTTTTGCGATATAAACAGAAAAAGACCGAAAATTTTGAAAAAAAATGATATTTTCTACTTTTTGTTATAAAAAAAATCCAATAAACTCAATTTTAGTCATACATTTAGGCCAAAATGTATTCGACCACATGTCTTTGGTAAAAAAAATGTCAATAAGTGTACATTTATTGGTTTGCACAAAAGTTATAGCGCCTACAAACTAGGGTACATTTTCTGGAATTTACACAGCCTTTAATTTATGACTGCCTATGTCATTTCTTGAGGTGCTAAAATGGCAGGGCAGTACAAACCCCTCCCAAATGACCCCATTTTGAAAAGTAGACACCCCAAGGAAATTGCTGAGAGGCATGTTGAGCCCATTGAATATAACTTTTTTTTTGTCCCAAGTGATTGAATAATGACAAAAAAAAATTACAAAAAGTTGTCACTAAATGATATATTGCTCACACAGGCCATGGGCATATGTGGAATTGCACCCCATAATACATTCAGCTGCTTTTCCTGAGTACGGGGATACCACATGTGTGGGACTTTTTGGGAGCCTAGCCGCGCATGGGGCCCCGAAAACCAATCACCGCCTTCAGGATTTCTAAGGGCCTACATTTTTGATTTCACTCCTCACTACCTATCACAGTTTTGAAGGCCATAAAATGCCCAGATGGCACAAACCCCCCCAAATGACCCAATTTTGGAAAGTAGACACCCCATGCTATTTGCTGAGAGGCATGTTGAGTCCATGGAATATTTTATATTTTGACACAAGTTGCGGGAAAGTGACAAATTTTTTTTTTTTGCACAAAGTTGTCACTAAATGATATATTACTCACACAGGCCATGGGCATATGTGGAATTGCACCCCAAAATACATTTAGTGGCTTCTCCTGAGTATGGGGATACCACATGTGTGGGACTTTTTGGGAGCCTAACCGCGTATGGGGCTCCGAAAACCAATCACCGCCTTCAGGATTTCTAAGGGCGTAAATTTTTGATTTCTTTCTTCACTGCCTATCACAGTTTCGGAGGCCATGGAATGCCCAGGTGGCACAAACCCCCCCAAATGACCCCATTTGGAAAGTAGACACCCCAGGCTATTTGCTGAGAGGCATGGTGAGTATTTTGCAGCTCTCATTTGTTTTTGAAAATGAAGAAAGACAAGAAAAAAAAATTTTTTTTCTTTTTTCAATTTTCAAAACTATGTGACAAAAAGTGAGGTCTGCAAAATACTCACTATACCTCTCAGCAAATAGCTTGGGTGTCTACTTTCCAAAATAGGGTCATTTGGGGGGGGTTGTGCCACCTGGGCATTCCATGGCCTCTGAAACTGTGATAGGCAGTGAAGAGTGAAATCAAAAATTTACACCATTAGAAAGCCTGAAGGCGGTGCTTGGTTTTTGGGGTCCCATACACGGTTAGGGTCCCAAAAAGTCTCATGTGGTATCCCCATACTCAGGAGAAGCAACAGAATGTATTTGGGGGTGTAATTTCACATATCCCCATGGCATGTTTGAGCAATATATCATTTAGTGACAACTTTGTGCAAAAAAAAAAAAATTGTCACTTTCCCGCAACCTGTGTCACAATATAAAATATTCCATGGACTCAACATGCCTCTCAGCAAATAGCTTGGGGTGTCTACTTTCCAAAATGGGGTCATTTGGAGGGGTTTGAACTGTCCTGGCATTTTATGCACAACATTTAGAAGTTTATGTCACACATCACCCACTCTTCTAACCACTTGAAGACAAAGCCCTTTCTGACACTTTTTGTTTACATGAAAAAATTATTTTTTTTGCAAGAAAATTACTTTGAACCCCCAAACATTATATATTTTTTAAAGCAAATGCCCTACAGATTAAAATGGTGGGTGTTTCATTTTTTTTTCACACAGTATTTGTGCAGCGATTTTTCAAACGCATTTTTTGGGGAAAAAACACACTTTTTAAAATTTTAATGTACTAAAACACACTATATTGCCCAAATGTTTGATGAAATAAAAAAGATGATCTTAGGCCGAGTACATGGATACCAAACATGACATGCTTTAAAATTGCGAACAAACGTGCAGTGGCGACAAACTAAATACATTTTTAAAAGCTTTTAAAAGCCTCTACAGGTTACCACTTTAGATTTACAGAGGAGGTCTACTGCTAAAATTACTGCCCTCGATCTGACCTTCGCAGTAATATCTCACATGCATGGTGCAATTGCTGTTTACATTTGACGCCAGACAGACGCTTGCGTTTGCATTTGCGCGAGAGCAGGGGGGGACAGGGGTGCTTTTTTTTTTTTTCTTTATTATTTTTTTGCTTTTTTATCTTTATTTTTAAACTGTTCCTTTCATTTTTTTTAATCATTTTTATTGTTATCTCAGGGAATGTAAATATCCCCTATGATAGCAATAGGTAGTGACAGGTACTCTTTTTTGAAAAAATTGGGGTCTATTAGACCCTAGATCTCTCCTCTGCCCTCAAAGCATCTGACCACACCAAGATCGGTGTGATAAAATGCCTTCCCAATTTCCCAATGGCGCTGTTTACATCCGACGAAATCTAAGTCCTGAAATGCTCGTAGCTTCCGGTTTCTTAGACCATAGAGATGTTTGGAGCCACTCTGGTCTCTGATCAGCTCTATGGTCAGCTGGCTGAATCACTGGCTGCATTCTCAGGTTCCCTGTTGGGACAGGAGAGCCAGAGAAAAACATGGAAGACTGGGGGCATTCCCTTCCACTGCTTGTAAAAGCAGTCTAGAGGCTAATTAGCCACTAGGATTGCTTTTACATGAAAGCCGACCGCTGGCTGAAAAGAATGATACCAAGATGATACCTAAACCTGCAGGCATCATTCTGGTATAACCACTCAAAGTCCAGCAACATACCAGTACGTTGCTGGTCCTTGTTGGGCATATATTGTAATCTTTTTTTTTCATGCAGCCTGTGGGCTGAACGAAAAAAAGAGATTGATCAGTGGGTATGCCCACCATTAGAATACCTCCCTTCATCCACCCACTTCTAATGATGGGCATACATGCACCATTTATATATGCCAAAGCATGGGGGCATCCTCTCGCAAAAGGTAGGAGCAAATCACTCCTCCGTCCCTGCTGCCCCCATGCTTCGGCATATATCACCTCCGATAGCGCTGGAGTCACGGCTTTATATATCGTGGGCGCAAATGCTGTTGCTGTCAAGATAAATAAATCTGTGCTGCAGCTGAATGGCGTACCTGAAGACAAAAAAATGGTTAACAATAAAACACAGTAAACGGTAAAGTATAAAAAATTGCATACCTGAAAAGCAAACATGATAAAACATAATAACAATAAAGCATTGCAGAATAGAATACAGTAAAAAAGAGCAGAACACTAGAGAGAGAATATAGAGAGAGAGAACAATAAAACGACAACTATTTTTGTTTTTATTTTATATATTTTTTTGTGTTTTTTTTTTTTTTACACTTTTTTTTGTAACTGTAACTTTGGTAACTGTAACCGGTTCCAGGTTCGGGTCTCTCAAAATGCGATGGCATCTTGGGAGACCCTGTGTTAGTGTGCCTAGTCTGTGCAATGCTGTACGCTAATACTCAACTAGTGTATGGTAGCATTCAAAACATTCACCAATGCAAAGACCAGGATTGTCAGGACAGGAGGGACAATAATAGCAGGTGTCACGCCTATATCCACGCTTGCTGCAGACACAACATCTTTTTTGGGGGGTTCATTGGGTAGGGGTACTCGGGAGGACATAAAGAAAATGCCTCTCATGCAGCTGACTGCATTTGGTTGGGGATGTGAATGGGGGAAGTACGGGCGCTGCAGAAGTGGTGGGTTCCCAATTAGGATTGGCGAATGCAGCAGGAAGGGCATTATGGGCATAACGGCCTGTGTTTGTCTTCTTGGTGGCAGCGGGACACTACTTGTGCTTGCCACCTCACCAGCTTGAACTGCACTTATGGGACTCTCCACATCACCAAGTGTTACTGCAGTGCTGGTTTGACTATGACTGGGGTGTACTAGGCTGCTGGTGCTTGCCAGTTCACCAAAACGCTACCAAAAAAACTGTTAGCGATCACAGGGATCAGGCTTGACTCTGCGAACGCTGCAGTTATGCGTTTAGTGTTTTGTAAGTGACAGTGATCGATCAATACTGCACTTGGGTGGGCTGGGCTGGGCTGGGCCGGGCGGAGGGGCAAAACACAGGTGCTAGCAGGTATCTGGGCTGATCCCGCTAACACTGCATTTTTGGGAACCCTAAACTGCTGGGTACGCTAGTATAGATCTGATCGGATCAGATATTGATCCGTTCAGATACTATACCACTAAGGGAGGTGTACGGTGCGTGGGTGTTAGCGCTACTGGCACTAACCTGACGCTGCCTGGGGCTGGTGCTTGCCAGTTCACCAAAACGCTACCAAAAAAACTGTTAGCGATCGCAGGGATCAGGCCTGACTCTGTGAACGCTGCAGTTATGCGTTTAGTGTTTTGTAACTGACAGTGATCAATCGATACTGCACTTGGGTGGGCTGGGCTGGGCTGGGCGGAGGGGCAAAACGCAGGTGCTAGCAGGTATCTAGGCTGATCCCGCTAACACTGCGTTTTTGGGAACCCTAAACTGCTGGGGACGCTAGTATAGATCTGATTGTATCAGATATTGATCCGTTCAGATACTATACCACTAAGGGAGGTGTATGCTGCTTGCGTGGGTGTTAGCGGAACTGGCACTAAACTGACGCTGCCTGGGGCGATGCAGACCCTATCTGACCCTAAAACCCAAGTTATATCACGGCCGGGTGATCAGGGGGCTAAACCTTTATTCGGTAATAAACGGCGGGTGCCCTGACACTATAAAAAATAAACTAACCAGCACTGGTGAAAGGGTTAACTAGGGGGCAATCAAGGGGTTAAAACCTTTATTAGGTAGTATATGGGGGTCCCTGATGCTATAAAACGCTGATGGCGAACCTAAATATTTACCTCCCTAACTAGCGTCACCAGTGACACGAATACAGCAATCAGAAAAATGATCGCTTAGTGACACTGGCGACGGGGGGTGATCAAGGGGTTAAAACTTTATTAGGGGGGGTTAGGGGCGTACCCTAGACCTAAAGGGGGCTAACACTAACTGCCCTACCACACTAACTGTCACAAACTGACACCAATGCAGTAGTCAGAAAAAAAAACTGCTTGGTGTCAGTGTGATGGGGGGTGATCGGGAGGTGATCAGGGGGTAATCGGGGGTGATGGGGGGGTGTAATGTGTGCCTGGCGTGTTCTACTGTGTGTGTGTTTTACACTAACATCGATGTCTTCTCTCCTCGGCCCCGGAACGGAAAATACCGAGCCGAGGAGAGATGACATCACTTCCTCTGCTGCTGTTTACTATACAGCAGCAGAGGAAGGATTTCATTGGCTTGGAGTGATCGTGAGGGGGGGCCATGAATGGATGGCCTCCCCCTCACCTCTCATCGCTCCCGGACAGAAGCTGACTGCCTCGGGCACCGGGGGAGGCAGATCGCGGGTGGCAGATCACGTACAGATACGTGATTCTGCCTGCCCGTGCCACTCTGCCGACGTATATCGTCGTGAGGCGGTCGGCAACTGGTTAAAAATGTTAAGATCACTCAGATTAATAGGAGTAAGCTAGACATAATTGAAATACAACGTAGAAACGAATATATCATTTTATATGTTGACCATAGGTATACTTTAAAAACAGCAGCTAATAAAGCTTATTTTTTTAAAGGTTTTAATAAAAAAACAATAGGGAAGATAGTGTTGTATTTCTATCCTACATATCACTCTCAAATACTGCATCACATATGAATGTTTTTCAAAGGCAACCATGAACAGAATGCAACAATAGATAGAATGCAAAGGAAAACAAGAAGGAATTAAAGAATAAGTAAGAAGTGCAATTCAGAACAGAGACACTATAAGCATGTCTTGCACCAGAAGAATAATTGATCCAATAAAAATATATGCACAATAACTGTAAAGTGTGTTTTCCACTGCTGTTACAACCTGGCATACTCTACAAGTCTGAGGCCATAATACAAAAATACCCTTGGGCCACATTGGTAGGAATAAGGCAATATTATAGGCACAATAATAACATTTTGATGAGAACAATTACATCGGTGAAGTTGCTTCAGTGATGCCACTGCAGGAAGTAGAGCCTCTTTATAGATAATGACGGTACAGAAAGATTCACAATGGCCACTGCTGCTGCTAATGCAATCTTTGAGGCAGAGCAATATTAAGTACTACTGCTGTTCAGAAGCACTCTTTGTCATTTAGAGGTAAATTATTTTGTCATGTAATGCACTAGGGATAAATGGATTGGTCCAGCTGAATAAGGGCACTTTCACACTGAGCAGCGCCGGGCGTTTTTGCGTGCGCTTTTCGGCTGCTAGCGGGGGGCTTTTAACCCCCACTAACGGCCAAAAAAGGGTTGGAAGTGCCCGCAAAACAGCGTCACTTTGCCGGAACTTCAGCGGCACTGCCCATTGATTTCAATGGGCGGGGGCACTGTAGGAGCGGTGTATACACCGCTCCTACAGCGCTTCAAAAATACTGCTTTCAGGACTTTTTTGAGCGTCCTGCCAGCGCAGTGCTCCAGTGTGAAAGCCCTCAGGCTTTCACATTGGAGTGAAAGGAGAGGCACTTTACAGGCGCTATTTTTAGCACTTTAGCGCCTGTAAAACTCCTCGGTGTGAAAGGGGTCTTAAAGTGGTTGTAAAGGCACAAGGTTTTTTACCTTCAAGCATTCTATGCATGAAGGTAAAAACTCTTCTGTGTGCAGCAGTCCCCCCAGCTCCCCCTAATACTTACATGAGCCCCCTCTCGATCTTTTATATATCACTATAAGGTACACAATGGAATGGGGGGGTAGGGCTGTTCTACACTGAGCAGAGGTTCTTGACATATTGCCATTTCACATTCTGACCCCTTACAACTTAACCTGAAACCCACTAATAATAAGGAATTTTACCACATCCTGGAGTACTTTTCTTACTGTTGGCTTCTGGTCAGCAGTGCATGGGAACCACTGAAGTCACTTACTGTCTAAATGCATGCATTCCAGCAATGGCCACATATAATTTCTCAGGGTGGGTATGATGATGACAGCAGTGGACACACCTGCATAATGAGTGTTCAACTGGCCACTTGTAGTCTCTCTCTTAAGCTCTTGTGATCGGGTCACAATGAAGGAACAAAACTGTGTGACAAGGACAGACTGTTGTTATCTTACAGCAGGAAGTGACTAAACAAGGACTATAATGGCAGGATCGGTAGGCATTCATTTAGTGAAAGTTGCAGATTTAAAAAAAATTAAAACAATGCCTTTTTGAAATGACAATAACATGTTAAAGCTTACATGAGATTTCAGTGATTGAGTTTACATGTACTTGAATGATCCAAACAGCTTCAGCCCCAGTTTATGCTGCCTGCACACAAATATATGCCTAGTTTTCATCTATTTGTTAGGGGTTATGCCACCTAACTATACTTATATTATATATATTTGTAAAATGGTAACTTGGCAACTATCTAGTTGATGTTTTATTCATTTCCGATTCTGAATTACAGGCACAGTCTTATAAGAAAACACTTTTTATGCAAGAGAACGTGTAATTTAGCCTCCTTCTCTCATAAGCAAAAGACGAGTCTTGTATTTCTCATGGTATTGAAGCTGGCAGTTTCATTTTTCTGTTGACTTTCAATTCCTCTAAAAGAGTGATTTCATTGCCATGCAATCTTAAGAATTCTGGAGGGCTTAAAATCTTTTTAGCATTTTCAATTTTTTATAAAGTCTGAGACTTAAATACTGTAAAAAAGGCCCAATAAAGTAGAGCAATCTATCAATGTCGACAGTTGGTACAGATATCAAATATTAGTAAAATGTAGCTATCAATGCATGTATTCTTACCTAAACATTTTTATGTTCTGCCATAAAAAGAGAATTCACTTAAACAGTGTATTATCAAACTGCATTTCTCATCCATACTTATAATGAAAGAACTTTTTTCTTTCATTTTTCATTTATCTTTACATAAAGGAAAACTCCAGGCTAAACAAATAATTGAAAAGCCATTAAATTAAATCTGTACTGAAAAAGTATTCAAAAGTTTGAAGGCTGCTGTTAATGACCCCTCTTCTAAACATATAGGTTGCCTGGCTTCCCTGCTAATTTCATGGTGTTGCTTTACAAAAGGAGTAGATATAAACTTCTTTGCAAAGTTTATGTCAGTGAATAACGTGCAGATGTTTTCACTTTGAACACCCAACTATGTGTTACCAAAAATTCTGTTATCTAATTTACCTTGCAAATGATTGGTTAATAATTATTAGATATTAACCTCTTGTCGTCCTTGTAATGCATATGTGCAGCAGCAAAGAAGTGGGCTTCGACTCCCACACACTACACATACAGTATCTCACAAAAGTGAGTACAAACCTCACATTTTTGTAAATATTTTATTATGTTGTTTAATGTGACAACACTGAAGAAATTACACTTTGCTACAATGTAAAGTAGTGAGTGTACAGATTGTATAACAGTGTAAATTTGCTGTCCTCTCAAAATAACTCAACACACAGTCATTAATGTCTACACCGCTGGCAACAAAATTGAGTACATCCCTAAGTGAAAATGTCTAAATTGGGCCCACAGTGTCAATATTTTGTGTGGCCACCATCATTTCCCAGCACTGCCTTAACCCTCTTGGGCATGGAGTTCACCAGAGCTTCACAGGTCGCCACTGGAGTCCTCTTCCCCTCCTCCATAAGAACATCACGGAGCTGGTGGATGTTAGAGACCTTGCAATCCTCCACCTTTCATTAGAGGATGCCCCACAGATGCTCAATAGGGTTTAGGTCTTGAGACATGCTTGGTCAGTCCATCGCCTTTACCCTCAGCTTCTTTAGCAAGGCAGTGGTCATCTTGGAGGTGTGTTTGGGGTCGTTATCATGTTGGAATACTGCCCTGCGGCCCAGTCTCTGAAGGGAGGGGATCATGCTCTGCTTCAGTATGTCACAGTACATGTTGTCATTCATGGTTGCCTCAATGAACTTAGCTTCCCAATGCCGGCAGCACTCATGCAGCCCCAGGCCTTGACACTCCCACCACCATGCTTGACTGTAGGCAAGACACACTTGTCTTTGTATTCCTCACTAGGGATGAGCCAAACACCCCCCTGTTCGGTTTGCACCGGAACATGCGAACAGGCAAGAAATTTGTTTGAACATGCGAACACCGTTAAAGTCTATGGGACACGAACATGAATAATCAAAAGTGCTAATTTTAAAGGCTTATATGCAAGTTATTGTCATAAAAAGTGTTTGGGGACCTGGGTCCTGCCCCAGGGGACATGGATCAATGCAAAAAAAAGTTTTAAAAACGGATGTTTTTTCAGGAGCAGTGATTTTAATAATGCATAAAGTGAAACAATAAAAGTGTAATATCCCTTTAAATTTTGTACCTGGGGATGTCTATAGTATGCCTGTAAAGGGGCACATGTTTCCCGTGTAAAGAACAGTCTGACAGCAAAATGACATTTCAAAGGAAAAAAAGTCATTTAAAACTACTCGCGGCTATTAATGAATTGCCGGTCCGACAATACACATAAAAGTTCATTGATAAAAACGGCATGGGAATTCCCCACAGGGGAGCCCCGAACCAAAATTTAAAAAAAAATGACGTGGGGGGTCCCCCTAAATTCCATACCAGGCCCTTCAGGTCTGGTATGGATATTAAGGGGAACCCCGGCCAAAATTTTTTAAAAAATGGTGTGGGGTCCCCCTCAAAATCTATACCAGTCCCTTCAGGTCTGGTATGGATTTTAAGGTGAACCCCGCACCAAAATTAAAAAAAAATGGCATGGGGTCTCCCCAAAAATCCATACCAGACCCTTATTGGAGCACACAACCTGGCAGGCCGCAGGAAAAGAGGGGGGACGAGAGAGCGCCCCCCCTCCTGAACCGTACCAGGCCACATGCCCTCAACATTGGGAGGGTGCTTTGGGGTAGCCCCCCAAAACACCTTGTCCCCATGTTGATGGGGACAAGGGCCTCATCTCCACAACCCTTGCCCGGTGGTTGTGGGGGTCTGTTGGCGGGGGGCTTATCATAATCTGGAAGCCCCCTTTAACAAGGGGGCCCCCAGATCCCGGCCCTCCCCCCTGTGTGAAATGGTAAGGGGGTACAAAAGTACCCCTACCATTTCACAAAAAAAGTGTAAAAAATGTTAAAAATTACAAGAGACAGTTTTTGACAATTCCTTAATTTAAATGCTTCTTCTTTCTTCTATCTTCTTTCTTCTATCTTCTATCTTCCTTCGGTTTCTTCCTCCATCTTCTTCTGGTTCTTCTGGTTCTTCTAGTTCTTCCTCCGGTGTTCTCGTCTGGCATCTTCCTCCGCGGCGCCGCCGTCTTCTTCCCTTTGTCTTCTGGGCCATTCCGCATCCAGCATGGTGGGAGGCTCCCGCTGTGTGACGCTTCTCCTCTTCTGATGGTTCTTAAATAATGGAGGGCGGGGCCACTTCCCTGTGGCATTCCCCGTGACGTCAGAGGGGGGAGGACAGGGAAGTCATTGTGCGTCAGAGGGGGGCGGGGTCACCGGGTGGCCCCACCATCTGTTATTTAAGAACCGTCAGAAGAGGAGAAGCGTCACACAGTGGGAGCCTCCCATCCCATCATGCTGGATGCGGAGCGGCCCAGAAGATGAAGGGAAGAAGACGCCGGTGCCGTGGAGGAAGATGCTGGACATGAAACACTGGAGGAATAACCAGAAGAACCAGAAGAACCAGAAGAAGATGAAGATGAAGGAAGTAACCAAAGGAGGATAGAAGATAGAAGAAAGAAGATAGAAGAAAGAAGAAGCATGTAAATAAAGGAATTGTCAAAAACCATCTCTTGTCATTTTTAACATTTTTGACACTTTTTTTGTGAAGTGGTAGGGGTACTTTTGTACCCCCTTACCATTTCACACAGGGGAGAGGGTCCCCTTGTTAAAGGGGGCTTCCAGATTCTGATAAGCCCCCCGCCCGCAGACCCCCACAACCACTGGGCAAGGGTTGTGGGGATGAGGCCCTTGTCCCCATCAACATGGGGACAAGGTGTTTTTGGGGGCTACCCCAAAGCACCCTCCCAATGTTGAGGGCATGTGGCCTGGTACGGTTCAGGAGGGAGGGCGCTCTCTTGTCCCCCCCTTTTCCTGCAGCCTGCCAGGTTGCGTGCTCGGATAAGGGTCTGGTATGGATTTTTGGGGAGACCCCACGCCATTTTTTTTAATTTTTAGTGCGGGGTTCCCCTTAAAATCTATACCAGACCTGAAGGGCCTGGTATGGAATTTAGGGGGACCCCCACGTCATTTTTTTAAAAATTTTGGTTCGGGGTTCCCCTGTGGGGAATTCCCATGCTGTTTTTATCAATGAACTTTTATGTGTATTGTCGGACCGGCAATTCATTAATAGCCACGAGTAGTTTTAAATGACTTTTTCTCTTTTGAAATTTCATTTTGCTGTCATACTGTTGTAAACACACGAAACATGCGCCCCTTTACAGGCATTCTATAGATACCCCCCCAGGTACGAAATTTAAAGGGATAGTACACTTTTATTGTTTCACTTTAAGCATTATTAAAATCACTGCTCCTGAAAAAACGGACATTTTTTAAACTTTTTTTGCATTGGTCCCCAAACACTTTTTATGACGATAACTTGCATATAAGCCTTTAAAATTAGCACTTTTGATTTCTCCCATAGATTTTTAAAGGGTGTTCCGCGGCTTTTGAATTTGCCGCGAACACCCCAAATTGTTCGCTGTTCAGCAAACTGGCGAACAGCCGATGTTCGAGTCACACATGAGTTTGACTCGAACTCGAAGCTCATCCCTATTCCTCACTTGGTTACCACCACACACACTTGACGCCATCTGAACAAAATAAGTTTATCTTGGTCATCAGACCACAGGTCATGGTTTCAGTAATCCATGTCCTTAGTTTGCTTGTTTTCAGCAAACTGTTTGTGGGCTTTCCTGTGCATCATCTTAAGAAGAGCCTTCCTTCTGGGACGACAGCCACACAGACCAATTTGATGCAGTGTGCGGCGTATGGTCTGAGCACTGACAGGCTGACCCCCCCCACCCCTTCAACCTCTGCAGCAATGCTGGCAGCACAGCAAGTCTATTTCCCAAAGACAACCTCTCAATATGATTTGTGAACCTAACTTCTTTGGTCGAACTTAACTTGACCTTAACTTCTTTGGTCGATCATTAACATGAACTCAACTTCTTTGGTCGACCATGGCGAGGCCTGTTCTGAGTGGAACATGTCCTGTTAAACCACTGTATGGTCTTGGCCACCGTGCTGCAGCTCAGTTTCAGGGTCTTAGCAACCTTCTTACAGCCTAGACCATCTTTATGTAGAGAAACAATTCTTTTTTTCAGATCCTCAGAGAGTTCTTTGCCATGAGGTGCCATGTTGAACTTCCAGTGACCAGTATGAGAGAGTGAGTGTCAGGAAAGGTTCACTCTGCTGGTAATAGTGATCATTTGGCGTGCAGTACTGAGGCCCACCAGCAGGTGTCTCCTGGCAGTTTGGAACTGTCAGAATAGCTTATCCCTGCTGGTATTATGTCATTTTTCGACTGCAGTACTGGCGTCCACCAGCGGAGGGATCCTGGCAGTGTGGAGCAGGTATTACCTTCTGAAATCAGGCTTCACCTGACCTTGTTAGCAGCTATTGTATAAATACCTGGCAAGTGCACACACACCTTGCCCTGGTATTGCCCTTGTGCCCTGACCTGCAGCCTGTTTACCTGTTATCCTGATCCCTGATTCCTGTATTCCGTATCCTGAACCTGTTATATCTGTTCCTGTATCCCTGGATCTTTGCCCTGCAGCCTTATCCCTTCTGTTTATGACTCTGGCCTGGCTTAACTATGATTCTGGTACTCCCTTTTGCTATATATTCTGGATGGTTATTATCACTGTTTGGTTGTTTGGTTTGTTCACTCTGTTTGTATTGGTGGTATGTTCACATGTATATGCATTTACCTTAATAAACTTACTTTCACCTATTTATGTCTGGTTCACTCTGTCGCAGTCACACAGTTCTGGTCACATCTGGTTTATGACAGAATACCAGGGCCATCCCTGACTGGAAGTGGCTCCACAGGGGAACCATTTTGATTCCGTTTGGTTGCAAACATGAATGCCGATGAGGTTATTTATTTTTTTCTGCTGGCATCTGAAAGTGGTGATTATTGCTGCCAGGCTTTGAAAGGATGGTCTTGTGACCAGTTGTTTGCAACTATACGTTTGGCTCGCTCCCTGGTCGATCAGGGTTATATATTGTTTGGGGAGGTGCAGCCTTTGATCAAGATCTGTACTGAGCTAGCCCTGCCCTGTGTTCCAGAGGGCCATGATGATTTCACTCCTCCTTTTGATATGAATCAGGTTGTATCCCTAGTATGGCTTTTTGAAGATGATCCCGACGATTTTTGTGAGCACTACTCAGCCTGTTCCTCACAGGTGATTGCCGAGTGCATTGTGTCTGCTCAGTCCAGTCTTTTGTTAGACAGGGAGATTTAAAACCAGTTTGTACAACCTATACTTTCAGCATGGTATGACATGGTGCAATCAGCTCCAGCCAAACTAACCACCTCTGCCATCAAACACCAGCCTACCCAAATGTATGTTTCCCCATCACCCATGTCAACCTCAGTTACACCTCAGTATACGCTGCTCCCAACCAAATACTCATATCCGGTCTCTGCTCCCTGTATCTATCCTGCATTCAACCCACCCGCCTCTTCTCAGCTGCCTACAAACCCACAGGAACTTCCCCCAGCCACTGTTACCTCTTCTCTGCCATATCCCAATCCTCCTTTCCAGTCTGCTGCACCCCTCACCTACAGAGCTTCAGTGGCTAAGCCAAAGAAAAAACAAAAGTTTTTCCCAACCAAAACGATCCTACTATTAACCCAACCTTCCTCCACACCCACCAATCTGTCCCAGCTTGAACTTCCAGTGCCAGTGTTCCAGCCCGCCGTGTCAGTGTTCCAGCCCAAGGTGCCAGTGTTCCAACCCGAGGTGCCAGTGTACTGTACCAGCCCGAGGAGCGAGCGTTGCCCACCCGAAGAGCCAGAGCCAGCGTTCCAGTCTGACGTGCCTGCCTTCCAGTCTGACGTGCCTGCCTTCCAGTCTGATATGCCTGCCTTCCAGTCTGATGTGCCTGTCTTCCAGTCTGATATGCCTGCCTTCCAGTCTGATGTGCCTGCCTACCACTCTAATGTCCTGGCGCCTGCCTTCCAGTCTGATGTGCCTTCCAGTCTGATGTGCCTGCCTTCCAGTCCGATGTGCCTGCTTTCCAGTCTGATGTGCTCGCTTTCCAGTCTGATTTCTTGTTTTCCAGTCTGATGTGCCCACTTTCCAGTCTGATGTGCCCGCCTTCCAGTCTGATGGCCCGCCTTCCAGTATGATGTGCCTACCTTCCAGTCAGATGTCCTGGTGCCTGCCTTCCAGTCTGATGTGCCTGCCTTCCAGTCTGATGTGCCTGCCCAGCCTGATGAGCCTCTGTCTGCTGCCCAGCCTGATGAGCCTCTGTCTGCTGCCCAGCCTGATGTGTTCCTTTATTCTGCCCAGCTTGAAGTGCCCATGCCTGCTGCCCAGCTTGAAGTGCCTGTGCCTGCTGCCCAGCTTGAAGTGCCCATGCCCGCTGCCCAGCTTGATGTGCCTGCTGCCCCGCTTGATGTGCCTGCTGCCCTGCTTGTTGTGCCTGTACCCGCTGCCCAGCTTGATGTGCCCTTCCCTGCAGCCCAGCTTGAAGTGCCCGTGCCCGCTGCCTAGCTTGAAGTGCCCATGCCTGCTGCCCAGCTTAAAGTGCCCGCTGCCCAGCTTGATGTGCCTGTGCCTGCTTCCCCTCTTGATGTGCCCTCTGTCCTGCTTGATGTGCCTGCCGCCCAGCTTGATGTGCCTGCTGCCCCGCTTGATGTGCCCATGTCAGCTGCCCAGCTTGATGTGCCTGTGGCCCTGCTTGATGTGCCTGCTACTCAGCTTGAGGTTCCTGTGCCTGCCCAGCTTGAAGTACCCGTGCCCACTGCCCAGCTTGAAGTGCCCATGCCCGCTGCCCAGCTTGAAGTGCCCGCTGCCCAGCTTGATGTGCCTGTGCCTGCTGCCCCTCTTGATGTGCCTTCTGTCCTCCTTGATGTGCCTGCTGCCCTGCTTGTTGTGCCCATGTCAGCTGCCCAGCTTGATGTGCCTGCGGCCCAGCTCAATGTGCCTGCTACTCAGATGGAGGTTCCTGTGCCTGCTATCCAGCTTGACGTACTTATTGCCCAATCTGATGTGACTTTGCCCGCTACCCAGCTTGACGCCATGGACTTTCCCCAGCAACGGCTAGTTGGAGCATCCGGAGGTCGCTCCTTCGAGGGGGGAAAGGTTCCCTCCGCTGGTCATTTGGCGTGCAGTACTGAGGCCCACCAGCAGGTGTCTCCTGGCAATTTGGAGCTGTCAGAAGAGCTTTTCCCTGCTGGTATTATGTCATCTTTCGACTGCAGTACTGGTGCCCACCAGCAGAGGGATCCTGGCAGTGTGGAGCAGGTATTACCTTCTGAAATCAGGCTTCACCTGACCTTGTTAGCAGCTATTGTATAAATACCCGGCAAGTGCACACACACCTTGCCCTGGTATTGTCCTTGTGCCCTGACCTGCAGCCTGTTTACCTGTTATCCTGATCCCTGATTCCTGTATCCCATATCCTGAACTAGGGATGAGCTTCGAGTTCAAGTCGAACTCATGTTCGACTCGAACATTGGCTGTTTGCCCATTCGTCGAACAGCGAACAATTTGGGGTGTTCGTGGCAAATTCGAAAGCCGCGGAACACCCTTTAAAAGTCTATGGGAGAAATCAAAAGTGCAAATTTTAAAGGCTTATATGCAAGTTATTGTCATAAAAAAGTGTTTGGGGACCCGGGTCCTGCCCCAGGGGACATGGATCAATGCAAAAAAAAGTTTTTAAAATGGCCGTTTTTTCAGGAGCAGTGATTTTAATAATGCTTAAAGTCAAACAATAAAAGTGTAATATCCCTTTAAATTTCTTACCTGGGGGGTGTCTATAGTATGCCTGTAAAGGGGCGCATGTTTCCCGTGTTTAGAACAGTCTGACAGCAAAATGACATTTGGAAGGAAAAAACCCATTTAAAACTACCCGCGGCTATTGCATTGCCGACAATACACATAGAAGTTAATTGATAAAAACGGCATGGGAATTCCCCACAGGGAAACCCCGAACCAAAATTAGAAAAAAAAATGACGTGGGAGTCCCCCTAAATTCCATACCAGGCCCTTCAGGTCTGGTATAGATATTAAGGGGAACCCCGGCCAAAATTTAAAAAAAAAATGACGTGGGGTTCCCCCTAAATTCCATACCAGACCCTTCAGGTCTGGTATGGATTTTAAGGGGAACCCCGCACCAAAAAAACAAAAAACGGCATGGGGTCCCCCCAAAAATCCATACCAGACCCTTATCTGAGCACGCAACCTGGCAGGCAGCAGGAAAAGAGGGGAGGATGAGAGTGCACCCCCCCTCCTGAACTGTACCAGTGAAACAATAAAATTGTAATATTCCTTTCAATTTCGTACCTGGGGGGTGTCTATAGTATGCCTGTAAAGGGGCACATGTTTCCCGTGTTTAGAACAGTCTGACAGCAAAATTAAATTTCAAAGGAAAAAAAGTCATTTAAAACTACTTGCAGCTATTAATGAATTGCCGGTCCGATAATACACATAAAAGTTCATTGATAAAAACAGCATGGGAATTCCCCACAGGGGAACCCCGAACTAAAATAAAAAAAAAAATGATGTGGGGGGGTCCCCCTAAATTACATACCAGGCCCTTCAGGTCTGGTATGGATATTAAGGGGAACCCCAGCCAAATTTTTTTTTTAAAAATGGCGTGGGGTCTCCCTCAAAATCTATACCAGACCCTTCAGGTCTGATATGAATTTTAAGGGGAACCCCATGCCAAAATTAAAAAAAAATGGCGTGGGGTTCCCCAAAAATCCATACCAGACCCTTTTTCGAGCACGCAACCTGGCAGGCCACAGGAAAAGAGGGGGGACAAGAGAGCGCCCCCCCTCCTGAACCGTACCAGGCCACATGCCCTCAACATTGGGAGGGTGCTTTGGGGTAGCCCCCAAAACACCTTGTCCCCATGTTGATGGGGACAAGGGCCTCATCCCCACAACCCTTGCCTGGTGGTTGTGGGGGTCTGCGGGCGGGGGGCTTATCGGAATCTGGAAGTCCCCTTTAACAAGGGGACCCCCAGATCCCGGCCCTCCCCCCTGTATGAAATGGTAAGGGGGTACTTCTTCTTCCACTTCTTCTTTCTTCTATCTTCTTTCTTCTTTCTTCCTATCGGTTCTTCTGGTTCTTCTGGTTCTTCCTCCGGTGTTCTTGTCTGGCATCTTCCTCCGTGGCATCTTCTTCCCTTCTTCTCCTCGGGCTGCTCCGCATCCATGATGGGGACTTGATGGAGACTTCCCTGTGGCATTCCCCGTGACATCAGAGGGGGCAGGGTCACTCGTTACGTAACCCCGCCCCCTTCTGACATCACGGGGAATCCCACAGGGAAGTCCCGTCAAGTCCCCATGCGTCATAGGGGGCGGGGTCACCAGGTGGCTCCACCCACCGTTATTTAGGAACCGTCAGAAGAGGAGAAGCGTCACACAGTGGGAGCCTCCCTCCATGCCATCATGGATGCAGAGCGGCCCGAGGAGAAGAAGGGAAGAAGACACCATGGAAGAAGATGCCAGACAAGAACATCGGAGGAAGAACCAGAAGAACCAGAAGAAGAAGAAGATGGAGGAAGAAACTGAAGGAAGATAGAAGATAGAAGAAAGAAGAAAGAAGACAGAAGATAGAAGAAACATTTAAATAAAGGAATTGTCAAAAACTGTCTCTTGTCATTTTTAATATTTTTGACAGTTTGTTTGTGAAATGGTAGGGGTACTTTTGTACCCCCTTACCCTTTCACACAGGGGTTGGCAGGATCTGGGGGTCCCCTTGTTAAAGGGGGCTTCCAGATTTTGATAAGCCCCTGCCCGCAGACCCCCACAACCACCAGGCAATGGTTATGGGGATGAGGCCCTTGTCCCCATCAACATGGGGACAAGGTGTTTTGGGGGGCTACCCCAAAGCACCCTCCCAATGTTGAGGGCATGTGTCCTGGTATGGTTCAAAGGGGCACTCTCTCATCCCCCCTCTTTTCCTGCGGCCTGCCAGGTTGCGTGCTCGGATAAGGGTCTGCTATGCAATTTTGGGGGACCCCATGCCATTTTTTTTAAATTTTGGCTGGGGTTCCCCTTAATATACATACCAGACCTGAAGGGCCTGGTATGGAATTTAGGTTGACCCCCCACGTCATTTTTTTTTTAAATTTTGGTTCTGGGTTCCCCTGTGGGGAATTACCATGCCGTTTTTATCAATGAACTTTTATGTGTATTGTCGGACCGGCAATTCATTAATAGCCGCGAATAGTTTTAAATGACTTTTTTTCCTTTGAAATGTCATTTTGCTGTCAGACTGTTCTAAACACGGGAAACATGCGACCCTTTACAGGCATACTATAGACACCCCCCAGGTATGAAATGTAAAGGAATATTACACTTCTATTGTTTCACTTTAAGCGTTATTAAAATCACTGCTCCCGAAAAAACGGCCGTTTTTAAAACTTTTTTTGCATTGATCCATGTCCCCTGGGGCAGGACCCAGGTCCCCAACACTTTTTATGACAATAACTTGCATATAAGCCTTTAAAATTAGCACTTTTGATTATTCATGCTCCATAGACTTTAACGGTGTTCGCGTGTTCGAACAAATTTTTTGCCTGTTCGCAAGTTCTGGTGCGAAGCGAACAGGGGGGTGTTCAGCTCATCCCTATCCTGAACCTGTTATATCTGTTCCTGTATCCCTGGATCTTTGCCCTGCAGCCTTATCCCTTCCATCTTGTTCCCTGTTTGTTTACTCCCAGTCCGGAGTAATGTCCGATCAATGTCCGACCGTGTGTACAGGGCATAAGCATTTAAACATGCGTAAGTTACGTATAAAATCTTTTTCAAGTGGAGCTAGAAAGTAAACATTTACAATAGTATTTTTATTGCAGATTCAATACATCCTGACATGGCCAATCAAGATAGCCGAAGATCCTTAAATCATCAGAAAATCAGGTAGAGATGTCAGCACTGTCAGGGAAGCTCATGGATGCCGCATTGCTGGAGTGGAGTATAATTCCACATTAGGCTAAAGGCTGGAATAATAACTGAAACCTCACTATAAATTCACTATATTTATGCTTGGGTTTTAGCAGTTTGCTCTGATTTCCATTCACAATACAAAAATAGTGAATTTACTTTTAACTGCTAGAACCCAACTCATTGGGTTTAGTAAACATGCTTTTTATAGAAAAAATAGACTCCATCCTTCATTAGGGTATTGACAGATGTGAATGGTCAAGGTGTACCCTGCATACCATGTCTGCACTGTATAAATACTAGAAATAAAGGAACTATTGTGATTTTCTGATTCCTTCAAGGGGTTAACATTTTGGAAAAATATCCCCTTTTATTCTTTTCTTTCATTCTTGCTGCCAAATAGTAAGCTGTGATTACGTTTATGAATGTTTTATAGCAAAATCTTTTACATGTAAAAAGGTGTTTAATCTTAAATTAACACCTTTCATTTAAATGGGATTTGCCTAAGTTAATTAGTGACTGCCAAAAAAATGATCACTCCTTCTGAAGTGGTAAAATAGTTGATAATACATTTAAGAAGGAAATTTTTATTCTTTATCAAAAAAGGTTCTACTGTATGCATTTTGTAATATTTTCACTTACTTATTCTCATGTTATCG
The DNA here is from genome assembly GCF_042186555.1 of Aquarana catesbeiana. Lineage (NCBI taxonomy): Eukaryota > Metazoa > Chordata > Amphibia > Anura > Ranidae > Aquarana > Aquarana catesbeiana. The sequence continues at coordinate 151,543,265 of NC_133328.1, read as the reverse complement.
ATTTTTAATTAAACAAATAAACTTAAAAAACTATGCACATCAGAATTATAAATGTATGTCTGCTCAACACTTAGAATCCCGTGCGATCTACTATCTCTTCTACCTTCTCTTGTCTAACTGTGCTTTTCTATATTGTTACTGATTTCCATTTCGCCTATGTCCTTATAACTAGTCTGTTTCTCATCAAAACAATGCATCTCCTGTACTATCTCTAATTTCCATGTGTCTGTGACATTAAGTATGGAAGTGAGATGATATTATAGATATTCTCTTAAACCACTGTTCACTAGTATGCTCATATGCTCTCAATTTAGAGTTTGAATAGACAGCCTGGGGCCAGGACATTTGAGGAGCTAAAATCTTGCTGCTAACAAATCTCTAATAAGGTTTTGTAGACTTGTGGCTGTAGACAAAGTTGTTCAATGGTCACCTCACAAATAGGGATGGGCGAACGGTTCTGCCCGAGCATAAGTTCCGGTCAAACTTTCACTGTTCAGACGTTTGGCAAACAGCCGAACAAATGGATCATTCGGCTTTCCAAACTGACCACAATGCATTGCGGTGCTGAACAGTGCATTGCAAACCCTGATTGGCTGAAGCAGTGAAAGCTTCAACCAATCAGATCACAGAGCACTGTCAGAGTCATGACTGGACATTGTCATCATGACTTTATCCAATCATGGCTCATTCTTGCCCCACAATATAAAAGTATTCTTTCAATGGCAGCCATTTTCAGTGTGATTTCAGCATGGAGAGAGATAGAACAGGGCTCTGTTCAGTGCTATTAGTTAGTGTGCTATACTGTGCTATTTTGCTTCAATTGTCAGTGTAGAATATTAGTTTAGTGTCAGTCTAGGGATAGTGTGAGTGTAGTGAGGAGGACAATCATTCAGCTTTGCATAGTGTGCAGCTAAAGTAGGGACAACTCCCGACAGATAGTTTCACTGTAGCGTAGTGTGAAAGTGTCATTCATACATACATTAGTGTAGAGTAGGGACAGCTCAGATAGTTTCAGTGTAGTGTAATGAGACCGTGTCAGTAATCTTTACATTAATGTATAGCTAGTGTAGGGACATTTCAGATAGCGTCAGTGTAGTGACGGTTGATTGCGTTACTGCCAGTTTAACGCAATTTACTTCTCTGTGTGTTACTGCCAGTTTAACGCCATATAGTTTTGCGTGCATTACTGCCAGCTTAATGCCATATAGTTTTGTGTGCGTTACTGCCAGTTTAACACCATATAGTTTTGTGTGTGACTGCCAGTTTAATGCCATTTACTTCTGTGTGCATTACTGCCAGTTTAAAACCATATAGTTTTGCGTGCGTTACTGCCAGTTTAATGCCATTTACTTCTGTGTGCATTACTGCCAGTTTAACACCATATAGTTTTGCGTGCGTTACTGCCAGTTTAATGCCATACAGTGCTGTGTTCGTTACTGCCAGTTTAACACCATAAAGTTCTGTGAGCATTACTGCCAGTTTAACACTATATAGTTCTGTGTGCGTTACTGCCAGTTTAACGCCATATAGTTTTGTGTGCGTTACTGCCAGTATAACGCCATATAGTTTTGTGTGCATTACTACCAGTTTAACGCCATATCGTTTTGTTTGCGTTACTGCCAGTTTAACGCCATATAGTTTTGTGCGTTACTGCCAGTTTAATGCCATTTAATTCTGTGTGTGTTACTGCCAGTTTAGCGCCATTTACATCTCTGTGCATTACTGCCAGTTTAACGCCATATCATTTTGTGTGCGTCACTGCCATTTTAATGCCAAATAGTTTTGTGCGTTACTGCCAGTTTAAGGCCATTTACTTCTGTGTGCATTACTGCCAGTTTAACGCCATTTACTTCTGTGTGCGTTACCACCAGTTTAATGCTATATAGTTCTGTGTGCGTTACTTCCAGTTTAATGCCATATAGTTTTGTGTGCGTTACTGCCAGTTTAATGCCATATAGCTTTGTGTGCATTACTGCCAGTTTAACACCATATCATTTTGTGTGCATTACTGCCAGTTTAACACCGTATAGTTTTGTCCGTTACTGCCAGTTTAACGCCATTTACTTCTGTGTGTGTTACTGCCAGTTTAACGCCATTTACTTCTCTGTGCATTACTGCCAGTTTAATGTCATATCATTTTGTGTGCATTACTGCCAGTTTAACGCCATATAGTTTTGTGTATTACTGCCAGTTTAACGCCATATAGTTTTGTGTGCATTACTGCCAGTTTAACGCAATTTATTTCTGTGTGCATTACTGCCAGTTTAATGCCATATAGTTTTGTGTACATTACTGCCAGTTTAACGCCATATAGTTCTGTGTGCACTACTGCCAGTTTAATGCATATCCTTTTGTGTGCGTTACTGCCAGTTTAACGCCATTTACTCCTGTGTGCGTTATTGACAGTTTAACTCCATTTACTTCTCTGTGCATTACTGCCAGTTTAACCCCATATCATTTTGTGTGTGCGTTACTGCCAGTTTAAGGCCATTTACTTCTCTGTGCATTACTGCCAGTTTAACGCCATATCATTTTGTTTGCATTACTGCCATTTTAACGCCATGTAGTTTTGTGCGTTACTGCCAGTTTAACGCCATTTACTTCTGTGTGCGTTCCTGCCAGTTTAACGCCATTTACTTTCCTGTGCGTTACCACCAGTTTAACGCCATATAGTTTTGCACGTGTTACTGCCAGTTTAACGCCATATAGTTCTGTGTGTATTACTACCAGTTTAATACCATATAGTTCTGTGAGCATTAGTGCCAGTTTAACGCCATTTTCTTCTGTGTGCATTACTGCCAGTTTAATGCCATATAGTTCTGTGTGCGTTACTGCCAGTTTAATGCCATATAGTTTTGCGTGCGTTACTGCCAGTGTAACGCCATATAGTTCTGTGTGCGTTACTGCCAGTTTAATGCCATATAGTTCTGTGCGTGTTACTGCCAATTTAACACCATATTGTTTTCTGTGCATCACTGCCAATTTAACGCCATATAGTTTTGTGCATTACTGCCAGTTTAATGCCATTTACTTCCCTGGCCAGTTTAATGCCATATTGTTCTGTGTGCATTACTGCCAGTTTAAAGCCATATAGTTTTGCATGCGTTACTGCCAGTTTAACTCCATATAGTTTTGTGTGCGTTATTGCCAGTTTAATGCCATATAGTTCTGTAAGCGTTACTACCAGTTTAACACCATTTACTTCTGTGTGCATTACTGCCAGTTTAATGCCATATAGTTCTGTGTGCATTACTTCCAGTTTAACGCCATATAGTTTTGTGTGCGTTACTACCAGTTTAATGCCATATAGTTTTGTGTGCGTTACTGCCAGTTTAACGCCATATTGTTTTGTGTGCATTACTGTCAGTTTACGATCCACTGACTTACTGGGTCATGAGAATAGACACCTGGCCAGAACTTTCCCAGTATGCTATTGAGCTGTTGGGTTGCCCTGCATCCAGCATGCTTTCAGAACTGGGCATTCAGTGCTGCAGGAGGTTTCGTTATTAATCATAGAACGCAGACTCGTGGACCTTTTGATTTAAAAAAAAAAAAATCAGTCCTGGATTACCAGCTATGAAGCCCCTGATGCAGATGTCACTGATTAAGTCTTTTTGGAATGTGGAATCTCTGCAGGACGTCAAGGTTCCCTGCTTTGAGGGTGTTCAATCATTTCATCTGGAAGAATGTTTATGGTATAGGTTTCATGGGCACAATTTTACACCCAAAGACCAATTTTTCGGCACCTGTTTGACAGGTGCATATTATTGCAATTTTTTACAGCAAGGCCAATTCTTGCTTTCATCAAGAGTACCTCTATAGGGTTATGGTGGGAAGGCGCCACCAACACCCAAAGACCAATTTTTACACACCCGTTACTTCAATCCAAAGTCAAAGTGACACCAGAATGTATCCAAAAAAATCGCTAATCTTGTTCCCAGTGCACTACATTGTGGACTCATCATGTACACTGGCTCCCCCACTGTTGCTGAGCACCATAAAGGCAGCTTGCAGGGAAAATGTCTTTTTTTTGGCTTTATAAATGCAATTATTGCTGCAGCAGATTCTAGACATGGTACAGACCTGCCACTTTACATTTAGACTAAGGGGACCCCCCAGGCACTATATTGAAAGGAATTTTTCATTTTTATGTTGTCACTTTAAAAATAAAAAAACTGCTCATTTAAAAATTACGTTTTTCACAAACTTTTTTTTCATTGATACATGTCCCCCAGGGCAGGACCCTGACCCCTATAACCATTGTATGCCCAATTACTTGCATTTAAGCCTTCAAAATGGGCACTTTTTATTTTTGACGTTCATGTCCCATTGACTTCACTGGGGTTCGTTATTCAGGGCCGAACTTTGCGGTGTTCGAAAGTTCTGGTGCAAACCGAACAGAGGTCTGTTTGGCCCATCCCTTCTCACAAATAGGGATGAGCCAAACACCCCCCTGTTCGGTTCGCACCAGAACATGCGAGCAGGAAAAAAGTTTGCTCGAACACGCGAACACCGTTAAAGTCTATGGGACACGAACATGAATAATCAAAAGTGCTAATTTTAAAGGCTTATATGCAAGTTATTGTCATAAAAAGTGTTTGGGGACCCGGGTCCTGCCCCAGGGGACATGGATCAATGCAAAAAAAGTTTTAAAAACAGCCGTTTTTTCAGGAGCAGTGATTTTAATAATGCTTAAAGTCAAACAATAAAAGTGTAATATCCCTTTAAATTTTGTACCTGGGGGGTGTCTATAGTATGCCTGTAAAGGGGTGCATGTTTCCCGTGTTTAGAACAGTCTGACAGCAAAATGACATTTGGAAGGAAAAAACCCATTTAAAACTACCCGCGGCTATTGCATTGCCGACAATACACATAGAAGTTCATTGATAAAAACGGCATGGGAATTCCCCACAGGGAAACCCCGAAACAAAATTAAAAAAAAAAATGACGTGGGAGTCCCCCTAAATTCCATACCAGGCCTTCCAAATTTTTACTTCCAAATGTCATTTTGCTGTCAGACTGTTCTAAACACGGGAAACATGCGCCCCTTTACAGGCATACTATAGACATCCCCCAGGTATGAAATTTAAAGGGATATTACACTTTTATTGTTTGACTTTAAGCATTATTAAAATCACTGCTCCTGAAAAAACGTCCGTTTTTAAAACTTTTTTTTGCATTGATCCATGTCCCCTGGGGCAGGACCGGGGTCCCCAAACACTTTTTATGACAATAACTTGCATATAAGCCTTTAAAATTAGCACTTTTGATTTCTCCCATAGACTTTTAAAGGGTGTTCTGCGGCATTCGAATTTGCCGCGAACACCCCAAATTGTTCGCTGTTTGGTGAACTTACGAACAGCTAATGTTCGAGTCGAACATAAGTTCGATTCGAACGCGAAGCTCATCCCTACTCACAAACCATCAAAGCATCCTCGCAGATCATGCAACTTCACCCCAGTGGGGAGGGAGAGGACTATACTCACTAAAGCCTGCCATGCTGTAGACAGTTTAAATCTCAGCTGGTTCAGCAGGAACTGGCTGAGATTCAAACCATGTATAGGCAGGTTAAATGTACCCAAGTTGATCGATCAACTTGGGTACAACCAGCCTGGCAAATTTTACATTCCCCCACCCCCCTCCTGGGAGAACACAATAGCTCCACAGGAGGGATTCCTCTGTCAACACTGACTGTGTTGATGGGGGAATCGAGCAATTTTCTTTCCTGCAACCTGACAGGATTTCTGAAAGAGAGCTTGTTTTTATAAAAGTTTGGGAAGGTAATATTAATTGACATTAATTGGTAGCAGTATTAGCAGCAAATATTACAAGACAAACTTAAGAAATAGATAACGACATCAAAAGATATAATGGGTCATGGGATATATCAAATATTATGTCTGAAATTTTTATCCAAAAATTGCAGCTAGGGGTACAGTATCTCCAGGAATATATAATGCTGCGCAAAATTAAGCTGTTTCTTTTTAAAACGAAACTTAATATAAAATTCCAAAAGCAATTTTTAAATCCAAGCTGGTCACATGGCTTAGTCCTATTGTAATTTAGTATTTATAACATCTGCTTGCCTAAACCAGTCATACAGATGTGAAAGAACTAAATAAATCCGAGCAAAGATATGATCTTTGTGTCTGCTCCTCCTACACAGCATGTCTTAATTGTCATAAGGGAGGTTGTACAGTTTTACTAAAGCTGGCCATACACTAGTAGAATGTTGTTTGAAAATATTAATTTTAAGAACATCCATTCAGTTTTTGAATCACTGGTGAGGTCAAATCGACATTCATTTTCAACTGCACTAATGACAAAATTAATTTCTAACAATGTATGTAATTTTCGCTTGGTAAAGTACATTTGTTCCAAAATCAAATATTGAAAGCCTTTTCAAATGACATTTGTCAAGTCATTATATGTACTAGGAATTTTCATACAAATTTTCATACAAAGGTTTGTTCAAAAATCTACTAGTGTATGGTCAGCTTAGGTCCTCGTTCACATTGACTGTGGCTTTGAAATCGTGCAACTTCATCTGAAATCACACGATTTTAAAGCCACATGTCATTGAGACTTCTGGTGCGACTTGGAAGACATTTGTACAGCTTCATGCACAGATGTCTATGCAAGTTGCACCTGAAAACGCCAAAAGTAGTGCAGGAACTACTTTTTCAAATCGACGTGGCACTGCAAAGTCAGAGTCGATTTGAACAGTGCAATTGCCAAGCATAGGGTGCAACTTGTCATGCAATTTGACCTGTCAAATCGCTTGACAAGCTGCTCCAACATGAAAGCCTCGTACACACGATCAGATTGTTGGCCAACAAAGCGCTAGAATTTTGTTCGAAGAGCGTGTGCCAGGAACTTGTCTTGCATACAAATGGTACACAATTTTGGCCAGCAAACAGACGCGCTAAAAGGAATTTCAGCTCTTGAGCGCCACCCTTTGGGCACCTTCTGCTAATGTCGTGTTTAGTGAGCATTGATTCTGAGAATGCGTGTTTGTACTTTCGACTTTTGTGTGACGGACTTATGTACAGACAATAGGAAAATCTGACAACAGACCGCTAAAAATTTACTAGCCTGCCATCCAACATTTGTTGGCGGAAAGTTGGCCAACAATTGTCTGATGGAGCGTACTAATGGTCGGATTTTAGGCAAACAGTCTGTCATCAGACAATTCCCTGCCGAAAATCTGATCATGTGTACAAGGCTTTAGACTCACATTATTAATGATCTGATACTAAGTGGCACAGTCAACAAAATAATTTAATCCTCTGGTTTAATCAATCAGCATATTTTCAAACTAATGGTACTCCAGTTTTGTTGCAGCCTGGGGAAATCTACTCATGCCTGCTGCCTCTTATTCAGAATATTAGTTACTGCCTGGGTATTTCCAAGAATATCAGTTCTAGCCTCAGTCACAGAAAGTCTACTTGCAAAATCTTCCTTGCTTGGTTCAGTCCGATACACAAAGCAAAAAGACAAATTACCCAGTACAGCTTCAGAAAGCAAAGCAGTCTACCCCACCTGTGAAGGTTTCTCTGGAAACTGGCTGCAATTAAATAAGAAGGCTCACACAAAATGCCTAAAATTGTCTATACATGTAGATTCCCACCTGCACGCTAATAGCATAGATGGACAAATCTCCCCTACCTGCTAATGTATTTTGACAGCTGTCAGTCATAACTGTCAGAATACCCAAAAAGAAGCTGGAGCTGAATGACTGCAATCACTGTTCAGCCAACATTTTTTCTGTCTGGTTCCTTTGCCTAAAAGTTTCCTAAAAGTTTGTCGAGCCAGCTGGTATTGGCAGGTATATACACAGTTTTGGCTGATTCACAGGAATTAGCCAAGGTTTGAGTCGTGTATGGCCAGCTTAAAGCGGAGCTCCACCCAAAAGGGAAAGCTCTACTTGTCTGCCTCCTCCCCCTCTGCTGCTACTTTTGGCACCTTTTGGGGGAAAGGGGGAGTGGGTACCTGGTTTGGACAGGTACCCACTCCCACTTTTGGCTCAGTTCGCAGTGGCGAAGTGAGTTGGAAGTTTGGCCCCCTCCAGGTGATTCAAAAAATGCACAGCACGATTCGCAAATGCACAATAGATAGCAGTGCCAGCACCCAAGAGCCAATTCAAAAATCGCCTGGAGTGAGGACACCGCTGGATGCCTGGACAGGTAAGTGCCCTAATAGTAAAAGTCAGCAGTATTTGTAGCTGCTGAATTTTCAGTTTTTTGGTGGGTCTCCTCTTTAACCAATTCAGCCCGGAAGGATTTGACCCCTAATGATCAGGCCAGCACTGCATCGCTTTAACTGACAATTGCGTGGTAGTGCTATGCTGTACCCAAACAAAATTTTTTCCCACAAATAGAGCTTTCTTTTGGTGGTATTTGATCACCTCTGCGGTTTTTATTTTTTGCGCTATAAACAAAAAATAGTAACAATTTTGAAAAAAAAAACAATATTTTTTACTTTTTGCTATAATAAATATCCCCCCCAAAAAAATAAAAACGAATTTCTTCATCAGTTTAGGTCAATATGTATTCTTCTACACATTTTTGGTAAAAAAAATCTCAATAAGCGTATGTTGATTGGTTTGCACAAAAGTTATAGCGTCTACAAAATAGAGGATAGATTTATGGTGTTTTTATTATTATTATTTTTTTTACTAGTAATGGCGGTGATCATGTCCTCCCCTGACAGAACTGGTATTTGTGTGTTTATACACACAGATCCCCGTTCTGGCTCTCGTGCCCGCGATCACGGGTGGCCGACAGGCATTGCGACCACCAGCCAAGCAGATCGGGTCCCCGCCGTGCAGTGGGCATGCACACGTGCCTGCTAAGGCTCTTAAAGGAGCCAACGTACCTGTATGGTGGTTCTCGCAGGGCTGCCAACCTGCCGCAGTATATTTACTTGAGCCGGTCAAGAAGTGGTTAAGCAGCGCCCCCCAAAAAAACTTTCATCTTGAATTTCTCCTGAAAAAACAGCACCTTCCTGTGACTAGGTAATTCATAGCTCTATGTCTACAGTATGTGATTAGCAAAGACACTGCTGTCTCACAGGTACAGTGCAGAAGGTACAGTGCAGAACAAGTCATAGTTAGTTAGTAGTCCTTTGCCATCTCCTTGCGTTTTTTTGAACACTACTTCCACAGTGCAGGTCATCTCAAAGGCTGCAGTATGATTTCATATTGTAGTCTTTAGAAGCTCTTCTTTAAAACTTAATTTGGTCTAAAATGTTATAAGCTGCAACATTTTAATGGGCAATATTAAAATGAACACAATATAAAAGTTAATATTAAGCAAACTGTACCCTCAGTACAACCAGTTACCACGCTTTCCTACTGAGGAGAGTAGCAATATATTGTGTTCAACATGATTGCTTAAACCTTGGCACCACAGAATGCTAACAGGAAATAAATCAGTTATTTTATTTTGTAGAGTACTTTATGGAACACAGCTACAATACTGAATTCTATCAAAATATAAAATATGCAGAGGTTTTATGATAATTTAATAAACTATGTTCATTATCTTCATGTGCAGAGAAAGGGCTGGGTAAGGCTTTATATCATTTCAATTAATTTTTTATGACAAATATATCTCTTCCTCCACATTCATATTGCTTTCATGCTTTGTTAGGAAACTAAATGACACTTGATGGGAAATTATAAGAGTGTCTGCAGCATTGAAAGAGTTAACTTATAGACGCAGTGGCCACAGCCTGAACAGTGCTCAAAGAGTGCAGTATGTTCTGGTATTGTGTCTAGTCTGAATACTGGAACCAGAGCTACACCATGCCAGTGTATTGCAGCAGGCAGCTTGCTCACATTTCTGTTATTGCATCCTCATTGAGGTTTCCATGGAGACTCACATAAAAATGGACCCATGCCAGCAAGAGAGAGACTGAAAATACAAGGCGAGAAGTCCAGCGATTGTAGTAATTAAGTTTGTAGAGATTTCCTGTATTTTTTTATTTTTCAGAAAAGAATAAAACCTTTCACTGAATTAGTATGCAACTTCCCTAAGTCTCCAACTTTAAAAGACAACTACCAGTAACCCCTTCTCGACCAGTACGCCAATTTTTTTGGGGTATCTTGTCACACGACCGCACAATTGTCAGTTAAAGCGACGCAGTGCCGTATCACGAAAAATGGCCTGGTCATTGAGCAGCCAAATCTTCCGGGGCTGAAGTGGTTAAACTATGTATATATATATATATATATATATATATATATATATATATATATATATACACTCTCTCTCTCTCTCTCTCTCTCTCTCTCTTTTGCACTATATTAAAAAAGTATATATATATATATATATATATATAATGTTTTTTTTATATAGTATAAAAATGAGCATACCAACTTGCAATAAATGTTGGTATGCTAGTTTCTGTACATCTGACTTATACAATCAATTAATTTATGCATAACTTGAGAACTATTTACTCACCATAAGCCAATTTAGGATTTTTAGGCTGAAACTGTAACTGTAACTTTTAAGAAAATATATTAATTAAAATCATTTTTCAATTCATTTAAAAAGTAGGTTCGGTCATTTTTTTCCCTTTATTTGTATTGAGTAGGAAGGATTAGACTTACATAGTGACATAATTATTCAGGTTGAAATATAATACAGATTCCTCCAGTTCAACCTATGTGTGCATTGCCATTCCTGGTTTCTTCAACTATGAAGATATTGGATACAATGTGAAAGAAAAAATCCCTTTCAACACAGATTGGGCCAATGACCCCCTCTTTTTTCTAATCCTGAATTTCCACCAGCATTAGAGGCTATGATTTTTATTAAATGGAACAGTAGTGAGGATTCAAGAACTGTTTGGACCTTGATAGAGGGTGAACTTCCTCCATTGATTGATTTAGGGCCTGAATATGAATCCAAATGGATGCAGTACCAACAATTAAATACATATATTAGATTCTTGTCACAAACCTCACCAACAGATATACCTCTGACACATTTTGAGCAATTATTGATAACAGAGCAAAAACCAACACATAGTTGATCAATTATATATAAACATTTGCTTTCTACTAGTCCTCTTAGTGAATTATCATGTTTGAAAAAATGGGAAACTGAGATAGAGAGGTAAATTCAGCTGCCAGGATGGGAAAAGGCTTTTCTCTTAATACACAAGATTTCCCTTTCTGCTAAACATCAAGAAAGAAACAATAACATTTTATTGAGGTGGTATTTGCGCCCAGAGGATTTACTTAATATAAATGGAGATAATCCAGAGACATATTGGAGATGTTTTAAAGATAGAGGCACAATGGCCCATATTTGGTATTATTGTCCATTGGTGCTAGACTTCTGGTCAAAAATATTTAGTATCTATCAGAAGATAACACAATCTAACATACAATTAAGTATTGGTATTTCAGTACTATCAATTATCCCAGGGTCAATTAAATTCATTAAAGGGGATATTTTATGTCTTATGTTAATAGCAGCATTTGACAGAAATAGCTCGAAAATGTTGAACAGCGAAAGGTCCCACAATAGCAGAATGGGTGTGTGAAATGTGCGAGATGCAATCTATGGAGGAAAGAATTTTGACCAAGGAAAAATTAAATAAACAAACTTTAAAAATATGGCATTTATGGGAAGAGTTATGTACCTCTGTGATTTATATATTATATAAACTAAACTGTGACCCCCCCCCCCAATGGGGTGTTTTTTGTTTTGTCTTTATGTATGTGAGATGGATGTTTGTTATATGTTGTTATGGAGTCCTTTGTTTATATAGGAGGGGTACAGTTATTGATACAAATAGAACAGAGTTATGCCGCCTACACACGGTCGGACTTTTCGACCAGACTTGTCCGACAGATGCCGATGGACCAAATCTGGCGGACAATCCGATCATGTGTGGGCTTCACCGGACCTTCAGCGGACTTTTCCAGTCGCAAATCTGACGGACTTTAGATTTGGAACATGCTTCAAAACTTTACGTCGTAAATCAGCCGGACCCAGAAATCCGCTCGTCTGTATGCTAGTCCGAAGGACAAAAACCAACGCTAGGGCAGCTATTGGCTACTGGCTATCAACTTCCTTATTTTAGTCCGGTGTACGTCATCACGTACGAATCCGTCGGACTTTGGTGTGATCGTGTGTAGGCAAGTCCAGTCGTTAGAAAGTCTGTTGAAAGTCTGCCAAAAGTCCATCAAAAGTCTGTTGAAAGTCTGTCAGATGGGCTGTCGGACTTTTGTAGCTGAAAAGTCCTACCGTGTGTACGCGGCATAATAGTTGTAGTTCAATGTTAATAAAAATTTAAAGGAAGAACCTATAATTATGGAAATATAATAATCTTGTGGAATAGAATATAAGTAAACATAAGGGTATTTGGGGTAACCGTTTTATTGTGTAGTGAAACAGAATCTCCTCCTAGGGAATAGGGGTGGTTTTATGTTATATTAGAGATTAAACCCCTTAGCCGGATGGAGATATGCCTCTGCTATACCTCTGCTATATAGCTGATTTTTCTATTCTGTTGACAAAATATGTTATTATTTAATCCTATAAAATGTTTAAGGTATTTTTTAGTAAATCTTGTCTAAAATTGAAAATTATAAAAAGAGATTGAAAACAACCTCTGTGTGCGTATGTGTATGTAATTTTTATTCTCTAACAATTACCCTGCGCATTCTTCTTTCTGAAAAAGACACCTAAAAGATTTTCGAAGATGCTCTAACAATAAAAAAAACCCTTACTGCAATGCAAGGTTAAACCTAATTTCTTCTAACTTCCGATCGTGGACCCATGTCCTCTTTAGGGACATTAGCATATACAGTTTATTACAGTTATTGAGTTTGTTACATGTTTGATATATTTATACATTGTGAAATATATTTATACATTCCTCATGATAGAGGCATCGAGGTTATAGAGAAACAACTTCGTGAGAGAGGCCCTAATTTTGACGCATATGGAGATTTTGTTCTTGAACTTTTGAAGTTCATACTGACACGTAATCACTTTATGTTTGGTTCCTCCCACTTCCTCCAGGTACAGGGTGTGGCTATGGGGACCAAGTGTGCCCCCTCCTATGCCAACCTGTACCTGGGGGGGTGAGTGAGAGAACTATTCGCATTGTCTAACTCGTCCCATCTCCTGTCCAAAGTCCTATCTTGGCACAGGTACATTGATGATGTGCTATTTTTTTTGGTCTGGCACTCGAGAAGAATTATCCCTGTTCATGGACTTCTTGACCATGAATTCTTACAACCTTAAATTTACCATGGAGTGCAGTCAATCTCAGATTCACTTTCTTGATCTTCAAATTAGTCTGGACCCAAATGGCAATATTCAAACAGCCCATTATCGGAAACCCTCTTCGGATAACACCATCCTTCATGCCAGCAGTGCCCATTCTAAGCCTCTTCTCAAGAGCATTTCCTTCAGCCAGTATTTAAGACTCAAAAGAAATTGCACCCTTGAGGCCGATTTCTTTCAAGCATCACATGAGCTGTATTGTAGACTCAGAGATAGAGGATACAGTCATTCTCTTCTCAAGAAAGCCTTCAATAAAGCCAAAAAATTTGATGGGAAGGACCTCATTTTCTCTGACAAGCCTCCGGAGACTCAGCAGCCTGTCCGGCTGATCACTCAATATTCCAAACAACATGCCCAAATCAAGTATATTCTTAATCAATTCTGGCCTATATTAACCACAGACCCTATTATCGCCAAATATCTTAGATCATATCCTGACATAACATATCGTAGATCTCCCTCACTGAGAGATCTATTGATAACAAGTCACCATTCTGTTGACACCCAGTCATCGAACAGAATTACTGGGACCTTTCAATGAGGCAAGTGCGATGTCTGTACCTTTGTCTCTAACTCCAGGGAACTTGTCCTTCCCAATGGATCGACTCATATCATGAGACATCGAGTCACCTGTGCCACTATGGGAGTGGTATACTTGGCTCTGTGCCGATGTGGTTCTTACTACATCGGCAAAACCAAGCGACCCTTCCAGGTTCATATCAGGGACCACATCAAATCCCTGTTTAAACGTACAACCACTACAGCTATTAACCGGCATATTGCTATACAACACAATTTTGACCCACACGTTGTCAGGTTCTCTGCACTCGAGCATGTACCTTTACATGCCCGTGGTGGGAGCACCGACAACAAACTATTACAGCTTGAGACCAAGTGGATTCACATTCTACAGGCCATCAAATTTCCCGGGCTAAATGAACATATTAGCTTTAAACCCTTTTTATAGAGTTCTTGTACCTCTCTTGAATTATTAATAGCTTGTTAATTTCTAACCTAGTCTGCAACCCAAACATATAATTCATGTCTCTAACCAAAGTTCCTTCCCACTCTGGGTCAGTCTTTGGTTTTTTTCTTTTTCTCTCTTCCCTTTCATCCTCCTTTTTTCCCCTTGCCTTATTCTTACCCCCCCCTCCTCTTGTTCTTCTCATTTCCCATTTTATTCTCCATTCCTTCTTTAGCCATGGAATGTTATTTTGATCTCTTTTACACAATTACATTGTATGTGCTATGGACAACTCATATTTATTTCCAATAAGATGTTTCTATTCATGTTCCATTTTGCATTACTTATTAATTCTGTCATGTCACCTAAACAACAATCATACATGTATAAAATATCCCATATTCTTTATTTTTATCCTTATTCCTTAAATAAATGTCTATTTTCTTTGTGTAACAACGGGGTCTCAGTTATTCTCTATGAACTCATTGGGATGTGTGGCTGGACCTACGTGGGGCTGTGCGCCTGGGACTTTCCTTCCATTCCTGCAGGGTGCTGGAAATGGCGGGGGGGGTCTGTGCCCGGGTGCTCTCCTTCGCGTTATTTCTCCCCGGGTGGCTTTTTGCCCCTTTTCCCCGCCGTGCCTGTTTGCCTTCCCCTCCGGTGCTTGGTGTGGCCTCCTTGCCCTGGCCTCTGAATTTGCACTATTGTTGACTGTATGGACGCCCAGGGCAGCACTCTCCAGTGTCTGCCAGTTTAGGCTCCTGTGCCTGTGCTCGTGCCACTCTGCCCCGCGCCTTCCATCTGGCCCCGGTACATGGAATCGCTGTCTTTTCTTTTGATTGACAGGGCTCTTCCATGGTCCTGTATGGGCTACTCCGACGCGGGTCACGTGACTCGGGCACTCGCCTGCGATGCATCTTGGACCTTGTAGGCTCCGGGGATGCCGCTGCGGGCGCATGCGCAGAAGCCTTTGTTTGCATTCGCACACTTGATCAGCTGCTCTGATCAGGTGTGGGGGGCGTACATAAGCCGGCCTGTCCTTCGTTCCACCTGGACAGGAGGAACACCTGTCACCATTGCGGATTACTCACAGGGTATGTTTGATCCTCTTTACACTCCCTTTGTCTGCCTCAGTCTTTGTCATTTTGGTCTTGAGCTTACACCACTTGTTCTATTATAGGATGCGACTACTTTTGTTGCTGTTTAAACCAATATAATCCTATCTGGTGCCTTGTATATGCCTACGGGGTAGCTGCTTTTGGCATCTCTGATCCACCTGCAATTCCACCTTGGGTAAGCTACCTCTTAATCATGGTCCCTGTTTTTTACATACCAGTGTGTATGTAATTATCTATATAGGTATCTATTATTTTTTCATGGTTTATCTTCACTGATTTTGGATTTCTCAATTTTTAGACAAATATCTGCATTTTCCAATCTGCTTTTGAGTATATCCTCCAACTTCCTTCAGGCGTTCCCCCTGGCTTATACTTATTTTTAAATTGTGAGTTAATGCGGCTATGTTAGCCCTATTGATTTGATGTGGTGATATTTATCCCACTCATCTGGTTATATTCTTTTTTTTTCTCCTTTTCTTTTTTACATACACCATCTAATAGTATTATACATGTTTGCCAGGTCTTTTGTATGCCCTCTGCAGTCATAGATACGGTGTGACCCAATTGGCCTTTGGTTGGGGTGCCCCTCGCCTGGCCTCGCCCTGGGTGTTTGGCCCTCTGGTACGTCCCTGGATGGGGGTTTTTTGGCCACTTTGGGGATATAGCTCCGCCACACACCCAACCCGATGTTTTATCATATCACTTGTTCTTTATCATGTTTCTTATTGTGTTTTTTGTTTTTATGTAGAGATCTTTAATGTTGCTACAGGCTCATACCATTCCCTGAGGAAGCCAATGTCTTGGCGAAACATATAGGAATTGAGCACCTGTTTTGAAGGCCCTCCTCACCAGGCCTACTCGATTGTATTTGCTCTGTATCAATTTATTTGTGAACTGCACCCATCATTTTAAAGACTTGCCTTTCTATATGTGATAATATATATTAATAAAGTATTTTTGTAATTTTAGCTGATTACTGATCGCTCTTCCTTTTCTCTGGTACTGCTATAATCCCTCTATACTCCCAAATTCTCAATATTTATACATTGTAGTTATAGCCCCTCTAAAACGCTTCTTCTCCAGAGAGATTAACTGTAATCTATGTAATCAATCCTCATAGCTGAGGTTCTACATCCCCTTTTATATTTTGTTGCCCTTTGTTGAACTCTCTCTAATTCAACAACTTCTTTCCTTAGGAATGGTGACCAAAACCGAACTGTATATTCAAGATGAGACCAAGCCACTGTTTTGTAAAGGGGTAGAATTATTGATTTATCTCTTGAATGTACATCCTTATCAATGTAAGAGTATTTTGACATTGCATGCTATTGCTACATCTGTAATCTAGAAGCACCCCCAGATCCTTTTCCATCACTGATTCTCCGGGTGAAGCCGCTTCTAATGAGTATTGTACGTGTGTTTTTTGGCACCCAAGTGCATAACTTTACATTTCTCAGTACTGCACTTCATCTCCCATGTAGCTGCCTGTAATGATGTTGCATCCTGTGCCAAATGTATTTTCTTGCATATTTTGGTATAATCATCAAACAATTAAATCTAGTTCCAACCTTTATATCATTTATAAACACATTAAACAGCATAAAACCAAAGACAGAACCCTGGGGCACACCTCTCACCACTTCATTTAGAGAATGATTCATTTACTGTATCAATTCTCTTTGGACCCGTTTCATTTATTTAGTTTCCTCTCCATGTACATGCAATTTCATCAATTCCAATAGACCTTCCTTTATATTGTAAATTAAAGGTTTATGAGGTGCGGTATGAAATGTTTTAGCAAACCACGCCCACTGGACTTCCACCATCCACATTTTTTACCTATCCTTTCACTTACTCATTAGAAAGATAACAGGTTCATCTGATAGGAACATTCTTTAAAAAATCTATGCTGGTGTCACCTATATGGCTGCATCTGGTGGTAGGCTTTATAGTGGCAAGTAAAAACAAAACATATGGCACAGTCCACGGTATATTAGCAGTTCTTTCCCCAAAGAGTCCTAATTAATGAATGGGCTAATTGAGTTTGTAATAGATAATAAAGTTCATAGTATAAAGTATGCAACTATGTGGGCAGCTCCACCCAGAGACAGGTGGCAAGTGAGCATCTTGCTTCAATTGTAAAGCTGCATCTGTTGGCAGGCTTTGGATTGGCAAGTGAGTTGATTTTTCTTCAATTGTACAGCTGCATCTGGTGGCAGTGACAACAAACAAAACATTACGGAGTAAACCAGACATAAACAATACACTTTGGGTGTCACTGTCTCCCATCACCCCCAGATGGGACTGTCAAGTTGCAGGAAAACAAGCTCAGGACTCCCACTAATACCGCATTATGGTAAGTTGTATACTTACTGCAATATATATTAATTCCTGTTGTAGTCCTTGTAAATCTGAAATGCAAATGGTTCGCCCTTCTATTTTGTACATTTGAAAGGCTTGTTTTTTTTTTTCATTTATTTGATTTTTTACATTAGAATTAATCCTCATAAGTTTAAATGTTGTTCTTTTATGTTAATTACCAAATGGAATACAATGACTAAAGCACTTGCTTAAAATACTCTCTTATGCCGTGTACACACGATCAGAAATTCGGCCAGCAAAAGACTGATGAGAGCTTTTGGTCAGAAAATGCGACCGTGTGTATGCTCCATCGGACTTTTTCTGGTGCAATAATAGCAGTAATGAGGAGGAGGAAAGCCCGAAGCAAGAAATGTCCCGATCTGGGAGGAGAAGATTTAAGGCCTCCAATATGTCCTTTGGTGAGATGGTGGAGATGGTGGACATATTGAAGAGGGCTGACTATGATGGGAAGCATGGACCATACCTAAACCCAAATGTGAGAAATGCCAAGATCATGACTAAAGTTGTGAAGAGTCTGTGCTGGAATTTTAGGGTACGACGATCCAAGGAGCAATTGAGGAAACGCTGGTAAGGCCTCAAATTGAGGGAGCAAGATCAGTACAGAAGGATCAAGTACTTCTAAAAAGTAATTAGTTGTCGTTTTTTCCTATTATTATTATTACTTGCATGCTGCTCCGTGTGCTTTTCTTTACTGTTGTGCAGTTTAAAATGGCTACTTTCATGTTCATGGGCACAGTAATCGGTCATAAGAAACATTGTTCGTTTGCCAACTAAATACAATGTTTTGGGCAGATACAGGGTTAACTACATTTGGTCATGCTAATTTGTATTAAAAGAAGTTTAGGACATTGTTGTCTAGATGTGTTTGTAACTAGAATGAATTGCAAACCTGATTCAGTGTAATGTAAGGAGAGGACATTCAGCAGCTGTTTACACATCTGGACCCAGAAGCACTAGTGTGGGACACAAGAACAAACGTTTTAAGGTGTCCTACACAGGTACTCCAGTGGATACTTGGGGTGTCTACATGTGTAAAACTTGTCCAAAAAAGGAAAGTATTCCAGCTTGGTTAAGGGAATTAATCATGTCTTCAACTTGGAATTCTGAGCAAACAGACAATTGTACCCCACTTCCAAGCAATGTTTCACATTCATATTTCTGGCCACAAATATCTGTGTGCTCTGTATACCTTTTGTTTTATTCTCATAGGGGAGAAAAGACTGGGAACGTCGAAGGACAACAGGAACCCCCACCTCCGAAAGAAGGGGAACAGAGGACACCACAATCTGAGGATGTGGAGGAAGGACAGGTGGCACTGAAGAACAGCAAGGCCTGTGAAGAGCGAGCTGAAAATCAGTAACCAGTGGACAAGAATGCACTGAAAAACAGATACAAACTGACTACACGCACTGAAAAACAGATACAAACCCACAAGCACAAACTGAACAGCAGTAAAACGATCTGAAAAAGCACAAGTCTGAAAAGCGTGAATCGTCTCTCACCAAATTTCTACTAACACGAGATTAGCAGAAGGAGCCCAAAGGGTGGCACACTGGCTATTTAACTTCCTTTTTCTAGTCCCATCATATGATGGGACTAGTGATTTGAGTTATGTTTGAAATTAGCTTAAAGAGGTCTTCGCAGTATTTCTGTAGGTTGGAACATGTCCAGAAAATATGGAGTAAGTCACCTGTGGAAGATTTACATCTCCAGCAAGTGTTGGGGATTCAGGGATCAAAGGATGCTATTCTGGCTGGAGTAATGTACCAGCGTAGTGATATTTTCTGTGTGAGTTCCCACAGGGCCGCGCATTTGGTGGCTTTGTAAACGGTCTTGAGGGCTTGTTGCCATTGAGTGTCTGTATAGGTACAGGTAAGATCGATGTCCCACCTGTGGTGTGAGATTTGTTTGGAGAAGGTGTATTTGTGGTGAGGATTGTTGTAAAAGTAAGAGATACCTTTGATTTTTGTGGCAGGGTTGGTGAGGTAATCCCAGGTCTTAGGGTGTGTAATGTATATAGGAAGGGGTACAGTACGCAGGCAATGATGTATACGTAGGTAGGTAAAGTATTCGGATGTAGGAAGAGTATATTCGGTTTGTAGTTGGGAGAATGTTTTCATGTGGTTATCCTGTAGTAAATCTTGTAGGGAGTGTATTCCTTTGAGGGTCCATAATGAAAACGAGAGTTCAGGCATTAGGTGTAGGAGAGTGTTTAAAGGAATATGGGATTGTGGGGTGATGGGAGTGTATGTCAGGAGGGCTGTAATTTTCTTCCAGGCATGGGCTGAGGCTTTCATGGTTGGAGATAGAGATGTCGGAACTGAGGTGCCAAAAGGTGTGCTTAGTAACCAGTTTTTCAGGTTAGGCCGGGTGAGTGAGGAGTCCTCTATTTATCCCCACAGTGTGGTTGGGCAGGATTGGAACCAGCTGGATAGTTGAGCTAGGATGGCTGCCAAGTAATAATCCTCAAAGTCTATGGATCCCCTGCCTCCCGCTAGTTTGTGTTTAATCGGTTTTAGATGGGCACATCTAGGTCTTTTACCATTCCAAAGGAATTAGTTAAATAACGTTAGAAGGGACCTGAAAAATGTGGCGGGTATTGGGATGGGTAGAGTTCTGAAAAAATACAGTATTTGGGGGAGGCAGATAATTCTGAAGGCCGCAAATCTACCTGTCCAGGAAAGTTCGTGTTTCGCTAAATGTTGTGAGGTCGATTGAATGTTCTGCAGGAGTGGCAGGAAATTACATGAGTAGAGGTTCTTGTTTTTTCTCGGTAGTTGGATGCCTAGGTAGGATATATCAGTAGTTGCCCACGCAAATGGGTATTGTAGCTGTAGGAGGTTCCTCATGGTAGCGTCTATATTAATGTCTAATATGAAGGATTTGGTCATGTTAACCTTATAGTACGAGACTGAGCTAAACCAGTTGAGCAATTTTTGTACTTCTGCCAGGGAGAAAGTCGGGTTGGTAAGGATGAGAATGACATCATCAGCAAATAGGCTTATTTTGTGGTGTGAAGTGCCAATTTGAAGGCCTAAAATGTTGGGATGGGAGCGGATATGTTCTGCAAGGGGTTCCATAAGCATGTTAAAGATGAGGGGGGATAGGGAGCAGCCCTGGCGCATGCCATTGGTAATGAGGAATGGATGGGAGAGCATGTCCTCTGTGTATACTTGGGCCTCGGGGTTGGAATACAGTGCCATAATGGTGCTTAGGATGTTGCCTTGGAACCCACATTTTTGGAGGACCACTTTGAGGTAGGACCAGTGGACCCTATTGAACGCCTTCTCTGCATCCAGAGATAAGAGCAGAGAAGGCGTTCCGGTTGATTCTGCATGATGAATGAAATTAGTCATCCTTCCGGTGGCATCTGAGGATTGCCTGCCTTTTGTGAACCCCGTCTGGTCTTGGTGAATAAGAGTGGGCATAAACTCAATTAGTCTTGCTGCTATTGTTTTAGCATAAATTTTGAGGTCGAGATTGAGCAAAGAGATTGGGTGAAAATTTTGGGGGACATTCGACTTTTTTCCTGGCTTCGGTATCGTTATAACCAATGCTTTTAACCACTTGAGCCCCGGACCATTATGCTGCCTAAGGACCAGAGGTCTTTTTCCAATTTGGCACTGTGTCGCTTTAACTGCTAATTGCGCGGTCATGCAATGCTGTACCCAAACGAAATTTGCGTCCTTTTCTTCCCACAAATAGAGCTTTCTTTTGATGGTATTTGATCACCTCTGCAGTTTTTATTTTTTGTGCTATAAACGGAAAAAGACCGAAAATTTTGAAAAAAAATGATATTTTCTACTTTTTGTTATAAAAAAAATCCAATAAACTAAATTTTAGTCATACATTTAGGCCAAAATGTATTCGGCCACATGTCTTTGGTAAAAAAAATGTCAATAAGCATATATTTATTGGTTTGCGCAAAAGTTATAGCGTCTACAAACTAGGGTACATTTTCTGTAATTTACACAGCTTTTAATTTATGACTGCCTATGTCATTTCTTGAGGTGCTAAAATGGCAGGGCAGTACAAAACCCCCCCAAATGACCCCATTTTGGAAAGTAGACACCCCAAGGAAATTGCTGAGAGGCATGTTGAACCCATTGAATATTTATTTTTTTGTCCCAAGTGATTGAATAATGACAAAAAAAAAAAAAAAAAAATATTTACAAAAAGTTGTCACTAAATGATATATTGCTCACACAGGCCATGGGCCTATGTGGAATTGCACCCCAAAATACATTCAGCTGCTTCTCCTGAGTATGGGGATACCACATGTGTGGGACTTTTTGGGAGCTTAGCCGCGTACGGGGCCCCAAAAACCAAGCACCGCCTTCAGGATTTCTAAGGGTGTAAATTTTTTATTTCACTCTTCACTGCCTATCACAGTTTCGGAGGCCATGGAATGCCCAGGTGGCAGAAAACCCCCCCAAATGACCCCATTTTGGAAAGTAGACACCCCAAGCTATTTGCTGAGTGGCATATTGAGTCCATGGAATATTTTATATTTTGACACAAGTTGCGGGAAAGTGACACTTTTTTTTTTTGCACAAAGTTGTCACTAAATGATATATTGCTCACACAGGGCATGGGCATATGTGGAATTGCACCCCAAAATACATTTAGCTGCTTCTCCTGAGTATGGGGATACCACATGTGTAGGACTTTTTGGGAGCCTAGCCGCGTACGGGGCCCCGAAAACCAAGCACCGCCTTCAGGATTTCTAAGGGTGAAAATTTTTGATTTCACTCTTCACTGCCTATCACAGTTTCGGAGGCCATGGAATGCCCAGGTGGCACAAAACCCCCCCAAATGACCCCATTTTGGAAAGTAGACACCCCAAGCTATTTGCTGAGAGGCATGGTGAGTATTTTGCAGCTCTCATTTGTTTTTGAAAATGAAGAAAGACAAGAAAAAACTTTTTTTTTTTTCTTTTTTCAATTTTCAAAACTTTGTGACAAAAAGTGAGGTCTGCAAAATACTCACTATACCTCTCAGCAAATAGCTTTGGGTGTCTACTTTCCAAAATTGGGTCATTTGGGGGGGTTTTGTGCCACCTGGGCTTTCCATGGCCTCCGAAACTGTGATAGGCAGTGAAGAGTGAAATCAAAAATTCACGCCCTTAGAAAGCCTGAAGGCGGTGCTTGGTTTTCGGGGTCCCGTACGCGGCTAGGCTCCCAAAAAGTCTCACACATGTGGTATCCCCGTACTCAGGAGAAGCAGCAGAATGTATTTTGGGGTGTAATTTCACATATTCCCATGGCATGTTTGAGCAATATATCATTTAGTGACAACTTTGTGCAAAAAAAAAAAAAAAAAATTTGTCTCTTTCCCGCAACTTGTGTCGCAATATAAAATATTCCATGGACTCGACATGCCTCTCAGCAAATAGCTTGGGGTGTCTACTTTCCAAAATGGGGTCATTTGGGGGGGTTTTGAACTGTCCTGGCATTTTATGCACAACATTTAGAAGCTTATGTCACACATCACCAACTCTTCTAACCACTTGAAGACAAAGCCCTTTCTGACACTCATTGTTTACATGAAAAAGTTATTTTTTTTTTGCAAAAAAATTACTTTGAACCCCCAAACATTATATATTTTTTTAAAGCAAATGCCCTACAGATTAAAATGGTGGGTGTTTCATTTTTTTTTTCACACAGTATTTGCGCAGCGATTTTTCAAACGCATTTTTTGGGGAAAAAACACACTTTTTTAAATTTTAATGCACTAAAACACACTATATTGCCCAAATGTTTGATGAAATAAAAAAGATGATCTTAGGCCGAGTACATGGATACCAAACATGACATGCTTTAAAATTGCGCACAAACGTGCAGTGGCAACAAAATAATTCCATTTTTAAAAGCCTTTAAAAGCCTTTACAGGTTACCACTTTAGATTTACAGAGGAGGTCTACTGCAAAAATTACTGCCCTCGATCTGACCTTCGCGGCGATACCTCACATGCATGGTGCAATTGCTGTTTACGTTTGACGACAGACCGCCGTTTGCGTTCGCCTTAGCGCGAGAGCAGGGGGCGACAGGGGTGCTTTTTTTTTTTTTTTTTTTTTCTTTATTATTTTTTTGCTTTTTTATCTTATTTTTAAACTGTTCCTTTCATTTTTTTTTTTTTTAATCATTTTTATTGTTATCTCGGGGAATGTAAATATCCCCTATGATAGCAATAGGTAGTGACAGGTACTCTTTTTTGAAAAAATTGGGGTCTATTAGACCCTAGATTTCTCCTCTGTCCTCAAAGCATCTGATGACACCAAGATCGGTGTGATAAAATGCTTCCCCAATTTCCCAATGGCGCTATTTACATCCGGCGAAATCTAAGTCATAAAATGCTCGTAGCTTCCGGTTTCTTAGGCCATAGAGATGTTTGGAGCCACTCTGGTCTCTGATCAGCTCTATGGTCAACTGGCTGAATCACCGGCTGCATTCTCAGGTTCCCTGTTGAGACAGGAGAGCCAGAGAAAAACACGGAAGACGGTGGGGGGGGCATTCCCTCCCATGGCTTGTAAAAGCAGTCTAGAGGCTAATTAGCCACTAGGATTGCTTTTACATGAAAGCCGACTGCTGGCTGAAAAGAATGATACCAAGATGATACCTAAACCTGCAGGCATCATTCTGGTATAACCATTCAAAGTCGTGAATGGCGTACCTGAAGACAAAAAAATGGTTAACAATAAAGCACAGTAAACGGTAATGTATAAAAAATTGCATACCTGAAAAGCAAACATGATAAAACATAATAACAATAAAACATTGCAGAATAGAATACAGTAAAAAAGAGCAGAACAAGAGAGAGAGAATAGAGAGAGAGAGAACAATAAAACGACAACTATTTTTTTTTATTTTATATATTTTTTTTTTTTTTTTTTACACTTTTTTTGTAACTAACTTTTATAACGGTAACCGGTTCCAGGTTCGGGTCTCTCAAAATGCGATGGCATCTTGGGAGACCCTGTGAAAGTGTGCCTAGTCTGTGCAATGCTGTACCCTACGCTAATACTCAACTAATGAATGGTAGCGTTCAAAACATTCACCAATGCAAAGACCAGGATTGTCAGGACAGGAGGGACAATAATAGCGGGTGTCACGCCTATATCCGCGCTTGCTGCAGACACGACATCTTTTTTGGGGGTTCGTTGGGTAGGGGTACTCGGGAGGACATAAAGAAAATGCCTCTCATGCAGCCGACTGCATTTGGTTGGGGATGTGAATGGGGGAAGTACGGGCGCTGCAGAAGTGGTGGGTTCCCAATTAGGATTGGCGAATGCAGCAGGAAGGGCACTATGGGCACGACGGGCCTGTGTTTGTCTTTTTGGTGGCAGCGGGACACTACTTGTGCTTGCCACCTCACCAGCTTGAACTGCACTTATGGGACTCGCCACGTCACCAAGTGTTACTGCAGTGCTGGTTTGACTACGACCGGGGTGTACCAGGCCGCTGGTGCTTGACAGTTCAATAAAAAGCTACCAAAAAAACTGTTAGTGATCGCAGGGATCAGGCCTGACTCTGCGAACGCTGCAGTTATGCGTTAAGTGTTTTGTAAGTGACAGTAATCGATCGATACTGCACTTGGGTGGGCTGGGCCGGGCGGAGGGGCAAAATGCAGGTGCTAGCAGGTATCTGGGCTGATCCCGCTAACACTGCGTTTTTGGGAACCCTAAACTGCTGGGGACGCCAGTATAGATCTGATCGGATCAGATATTGATCCGTTCAGATACTATACCACTAAGGGAGGTGTACGGTGCGTGCGTGGGTGTTAGCGGTACTGGCGCTAATCTGATGCTGCTTGGGGCTGGTGCTTGCCAGTTCACCAAAATACTACCAAAAAAACTGTTAGCGATCGCAGGGATCAGGCCTGACTCTGCGAATGCTGCAGTTATGCGTTTAGTGTTTTGTAAGTGTCAGTGATTGATCGATACTGCACTTGGGTGGGCTGGGCTGGGCCGGGCGGAGGGGCAAAACGCAGGTGCTAGCAGGTATCTGGGCTGATCCCGCTAACACTGCGTTTTTGGGAACCCTAAACTGCTGGGGACGCTAGTATAAATCTGATCGGATCAGATATTGATCCGATCAGATACTATACCACTAAGGGAGGCGTATGCTGCGTGCGTGGGTGTTAGCGGTACTGGCGCTAATCTGACGCTGCCTGGGGCGACGCATATCACCGCCGGGCGATCAGGGGGCTAAACCTTTATTCGGTAATAAACGGCGGGTGCCCTGACACTATAAAAAATAAACAAACTAACCAGCGTCACCCGTAACAGTTATACGGTGATCAGTGGTGAAAGGGTTAACTAGGGGGCAATCAAGGGGTTAAAACATTTATTAGATAGTATATGGGGGTCCCTGTCGCTATAAAACGCTGATGGCGAACCTAAATATTTACCTCACTAACTAGCGTCACCAGCGACACTAATACAGCGATCAGAAAAATGATCGCTTAGCGACACTGGTGACAGGGGGTGATCAAGGGGTTAAAACTTTATTAGGGGGGGTTAGGGGGGTATCCTAGACCTACAGGGGGGTAATACTAACTGTCCCAACACTGTAACTCTCACAAACTGACAACAATGCAGTAATCAGAAAAAAAAAAAAACTGCTGGTGTCAGTTTGTGACAGGGGGGGGGTGATTGGGGGGGGATCGGGGGGCGATCGGGGGGGGATCGGGGTGTTTAGTGTGCCTGGCATGTTCTACTGTGTGTGTGTGTTGTGCACTCACATACCTGTCTTCTCTCCTCGGGCCGGAACGGAAATTACCGAGCCGAGGAGAGATTACATCATTTCCTTTGCTGCTGTTTAGCATACAGCAGCAAAGGAATGTTCTCATTGGCCGGCGGCGATCGCGAGGGGGGGCCACGAACGGATGGCCTCCCCCTCACCTCCGATCGCCGGGGGACAAAAGACGACCGCCTCGGGCACCGGGGGGGTCCGATCGGACCCCCCACCCGCGGAAGGCAAATCACGTATATGTACGTGATTTTGCCTGTCCGTGCCACCTTGCTGACGTAAATCGGCGTGAGGCGGTCGTCAAGTGGTTAAGTATGCTTTCAAAAAGACAGAAGAGGAGGCAGCGTGATTGAAAAGCTCAGTGAGATGCAGAATTAGCTGCGAGGAGAATTGTTTATAGTATTCCACTGTCATTCCGTTGGGGCCTGGTGCTTTACCACTAGGTAGTGAGTCGATAGATATCTTAATCTCTTGTTCCGTTAAGGGGCGTTAAGGGGCGTTAAGGGTGGTTGGTTGTTCCCTAGTCAGTTTGGGTAGGTCTAGATTGTGGAGAAAATGGTCAATGTCATCTTGTGTGGATTGTGGGGTATGGGGGTCTTGTTTCAGGTTGTAGAGGTCGCCATAATAGGTACTGAAGGCATCGGCTATGTCTTGGGGGTTACTTAGTGGGGTTGTCGTGTGGGGGTGAATTAGTTGGATTATTTTAGTTTTGGCACGTCTTCCTTTAAGGCGTTGTGCAAGTTTCTTCCCCGCTTTGTTAGAGGTGGAGTATGTAGACTCTTTAATTTTCCTTTGGAGGAATTCATAGGAGTGGAGAAGTAGGGTTTTAAGTTCTTGTCTTAGGGATAGTAGTTAGTTTGCCTGCGGGTCTTGAGGGTTAGTTTTGTGTCTCGTTTCTAGGGCCACTATCTGAGCTGTTAATTCATCTACACGCTGCGTCCTCTTTCGTTTATGGTAAGAGCTCAATTTAATTAACATTCCCCTCATGTACGCTTTATGTGCGCTGCACACCACGACAGGGTCGAACACCGAGCCTTTGTTCAATGAGAAAAAATCAGTAATGTGTTCAGATATTTCTGGCGTGTACTTGTCATGTTGGATAATGAAGTTGGTTGCTCACCAGAGAAATGTGTTGTGTTGTAAGTTTGAATCTTGTATTGTAATTGAGGTTGGAGAATGGTCCGACCATGTCGTGGTGTGGATCATAGAGTTAGATATTTTCTGTAAAATACATTTGTCAGTTAGGAACAGGTCTATTCTCGAGTACGAGCGGTGCCTCGAGGAAAAAAAGGTGAAGTTGCGTTCGGATCCATGGTGGCAACGACAAACATTGTATAGATCCTGGGAGGAGATTAATTTTTTCAAAGGTGAATCTCCCCTCTTTGCTGCTGATGTGATGCTGATTAGTCCATGGATATATCTGGGACCAGGTTGAAGTCTCTACAGATTATTATGTGGCCCTTTTGAATGGGTCTGGTGGTGCGTAGGACTCTGTGTAGGAACTTCATTTGGTGTGAATTCGGGGCATAAATATTGATTATAGGGTAGGATACTCTATTGATGGTGCAGACAAGAATAATAAAGTGACCTTCAGGGTCTGACACTACATCTAGTAATTGGAAGTCTACAGTGTCTTTGATCGCAATCATGACCCCTCTGGTTTTAGTGGAGTGTAATGCATGGAAAATATGAGGGAATTGACAATTGCTACAAAGGGATGAGCTTGATGATAGTAGGTGGGTTTCCTGGACACAAAGAATGTCACTGTGGAGAGCCGTGGCAGTTTTCCAGAGTGAGTGGCATTTGGTGGGGTGATTCAGCCCGTTGGTGTTCAGAGATAGAATAGTAAACGACATCTTGTGGGTGTGGGGTTGGTGGGTGTTATGCACAACACTTACAGTTAGTCACTGTAGTTTGGATCCAAAGGTACCTGGGAGCGAGACTCAGAAGTCCAAGGTCTGGAAGTAGGTTGGACTAGGAAACTGCGAATAGAGCAATACGTAAAGGACAAAAACAGTGAGAACCAAAAAGAAAAGAGGCAAAAATAGGAAATCAGTTAATCAAACTGTCAGTGGAAGACTTGATGCAACTAGTGAGATTAATACAAGGAAGAGTTCATAGAGGGGGTGCTGAGCACCTTGATAGCCTCTATTTGGGGGTAGAAAAAAAGTTATTAGTGCGGGAGGGTGATAACAGGGTTAGCAGATTGTCAGAGCTCAGGGGAGCTGTAATGACGTTGATTGGCCAGGTTTGTCATGCATCCGTGTGCTATTCAGGTGTAGTTGCGGTCTGCATTTCTGCGGGGTGTATTTTTTTTTGTTTAATAAATGTTTATTAAAATAAAATAGAGAAAAGGATATACAAATATCGATTATTGTACAGTCATAAGGAAAAATGACATAGGTTCCAATGCACACAATCACATCAGTTGTCTGGAAGCAAAAATTGCCCCTAAAAGTTTGAAGAGGGGAATTCAAGCCGATATAGTAATTAACTAAACAGAAGCTTCCATCTATGTGAGCATTTGAATCAAATCACATAAAGAAATCACTTTATTTAAAGATAATAGTGAGAAAAATAGAACCAGAAAGGGGGTAAGTAAGGATTGGGTGTGAAAAAGGAAAGTAGATGGGGAAAAAGAGATCATAGAGGGGTTATGGGATAGGGAAGGAGGGGTTGTTGGCATGCATGTCATCGCATTTAGGAATAGCTATGATTGTATCTTTTGGTACATGTAAGAAAAAGGTAAACCATATTCAGTAAGAGATTTACCTAATGGATAAAGGATTCAGTAAATAACGTTTAAGTGGCAATCTTAAGGGGTTTGCGTTATAATTTCCTTATAAGTGGAGGTGGACTTAAATTTTATCCAGGGAGCCCAAGTTAACGAATGTCTCATAGAGGTACCTTTAATGTTATGGGTGATGTCTTCCATGAGATGGACTTCGGAGACCTTTTGTATCCAAGTTTTTATGGATGGGGTTGTTGGTTGGCCCCAGAGAGTGAAAATTAGGGCTTTGACCATGTTCAACAGGTGAGGGATGAGTGAATGCTTGTAGGAACCTATGGGATCTTTAGTGGCATGAAAAAGGATAGTCCATGGGTCGTTAGGTAGAATGAAGTCTGAAATTTGCTGTATCAAGTTGAGAATATTGGCCCAGAAGGGACGAATGATTGGGCAAGTCCATCAAACATGTGCGTGAGTAGCTTTGTTCCCACAGTTCCTCCAGCACAATGGGGAACTGGCAGGGAACATTTGATGTAATTTTGCTGGGGTGTAGTGCCACATGGTAAGTAATTTATAATTAACTTCTGACATTTTTGAGGCAAGAGAAGAGACGTGAGCTAGTTGTAGGACTTTATCCTTTTGATGGCTTGTGAGAGGAGAATCTAGGTCAATTTCCCATTTAGCTAGGAAGGGTGGGTGGGAAGGGTTTTAAAGTTCAATGAGAGCTTTGTAGAATAATGAAATACAGTGTAGAGGGGGGTCTTTCGGACGGAAAATTTCTTCAATGTTATTAAGTCTTGCAGACCTCGTAGCGGGTGAGGAAAGGAATGTAAGAAGCGTTGTAGTTGGTGGAGTCTCCACTTATCCAGAAACGTGATGGGTTTGGAGCCAAGGATCTCAGATAGTGGCTTAAGTGCATTGGCACGGAGGACATGATGCAGTAAGAGAGGCTCTTCTGAAGCCCAGGATTTAAATCCTGGGTCCAATAAGCCTGGTAAAAAGTAGTTGTGGTTGAGGAGAGGCATCAAAGAGAGTCATACCCCCAGGAGAATTTCTTATGTAGGGCATCTCATATATCCAGTGAGGATGCGGTGAGTACTGAAGTAGTTTGGGAAAGGTTCCTACAGGAGTGGGGTATACAAGGGGCAACCGAGAGGTCTATGCCACTCAAAGAGTGCTCTATTTGTACCCATAGTTTCGAATTAATAGCATATTTCCAGTCTGCTAATCTGGACAATACAACAGCATGATAATAAGTCTTAAAGTTTGGAAGTGCCAGTCCCCCACAGCACTTGGAGCGAAATATTATCTCCCTAGATATCCTGGAGTGGCTTTTCCTCCAAATAAAGCGGGAGATCATGGTTTGCAAAATGGTGAAAAACCCCACAGGCACACCCAGTGGAATCATTTGAAATATAAAGAGGATGCAAGGCAGAGTGATTATTTTAAAAATGTTTACTTTCCCCAACCAGGAATGTGATAGGCTAGCCCATTTTTGCAGATCTTCTCTGATACTGTTTAATAGGGGAATGTAATTATTTTTAAAAAGGGAATGGTGGTTAGGAGTGAGATAAATACCCAAGTATTTAATGTGTTGTTGTTCCCATCTAAAGGGAAAGAGGGGTTTCAAAGATATCGCCTCTGATCTGGGGAGATTAATGTTTAGGATTTCGGATTTGGAGAGTTTTATTTTGAAGTTGGATATCGTTTGAAAGGTGGAGAAAGCAGTCATTAAATTAGGTAGAGAGATACGCGGTTGTTGAATAAAGAATAGTATATCGTCAGCATAGGCTGCGTATTTGTGGATCCTATTGCCTACGTGTATGCCATGTATATTAATGTTATGTCTAATTGTAGCTAGGAAGGGTTCTAAGCCAGCTAGATATCGCTGAATGGAGCTGGTGGCGTCTGGATGAGCTACCGATCTCTTCCCGGATCTTTTACCCAGTGCAGAGCAGAGTTTAGGTGTCTTGGTTGGCATATCTGGAGCTGTTAGGCCGAATGCCGGACGGAGCACCCCTCACTCACATCCAGTCAGTGCCATGTGGGGGTCATTAGCTTTATAGTAAGTGCCTTGTACAATATTGAAAATTATTACTATAGATGCGTAAATAGGTGAAACAAGACCCATCTTGTGCTAAGCTTGGTGGAGGAAGAGCTGAGTGACAGGTGGAGCGGAGTAATATGAGATAGGGTGTAATAGGAGCAGCAAGATGGCCGTCTGTCTCCGAGGGTAGGCCAAAGCCACAGACTTTCCTGAGGGAGTCAGTCGGCCGGGTGAACACCGCTCCGTTCAGGCCTAAAATGTCACCGTACAAGTCAGCAAACAGAACCCCAGCCATATAATAGTGTACAGTCACTGCTAGTTGTGGCCAGTATGGGAGAGATAGGTGACTGCCCAGTTACTCACTGTGCCAGGAAGATGAGACAGCAGGCTGCAAGATGGCGGCAGGCCGCAGGGGACCAGAGCCGCTGTTTAGGATCTCCAGGCAACTCTCCACTGCTGCTTATACAGCGTCTGTCCTCCGGAGGTACAGCCACTAGTAAGCTGAGGCAGGGCACTCATTTGAGCCTCAGATCCCGGGAGTGGAGAGTGGAGTTGTCCGGATGGCCTGCAGGCCTCAAGATGGTGGCGGGCATCTGTATTGCGGGCCCAAATCCAATTTAAACAACCAAAGTTCGGTAAGACCCCACTAAGATTGTGGCAGAGGGGGTCCAGGAGCTGTAGCAAGTGAAACGGTGTTTTGCTAGGGTGGATTAAGGCATGGATGGCACTGGATTCTCCCTGTTTGTGTGGAGCTCAACACCAACATGTCCTCCCTGATTCACGTCTGGACACGCCCCCCTGTGGGGTGTATTAGAACCCCTGTCATGCGGGGCTGATTTGGGGGGTTCTGGTAGTATGCCCCAGGAGTGGAGAAGCCGTAGACCTTTGTCAAGATCTCCTATTGTGTGGGTTTATCCATTCTTCACAATGAGGAGGGTGGCTGGGTAACGCCATTTGTATTGTATCTTGTGGTTTTGAAAGCCCTTGGTAATTGGGTTCATCTGCCATCTCAGTTGGAGGGTGAACTTGGAGAGGTCAGGGAAAAACTGAATACCTGCATAGGGAGCCGGCAAAGGTGATTTAGCCTTGACTCCCATAAGGAGTTTTTCTTTAATGTGGTAGAAATGGACCCTCATCAGGATATCTCTGGGGACTGAGGCTGCTAGGTGGGATGGTTTAGCGATTCTGTGAATTCTGTCAATTATAACATCCCTCGGGGATGCTTCAGGTATTATGATGTGCATCAATTCTTTTGCATATGGTGGTAGGTCCACAGGTAGTATGTTCTCAGGGATACCTCTCAGCTTGATATTGTTCCTGCGGGACCTGTCCTCTAAATCAGCCAGCTTTGCGCGCATCCATGACTGTTCCTCTTTAACAGCATTATAAGAGTCATTGACTTCATTAATTGTGGTAGTGCAATCGGTTAGGCCTCTCTCAGCATTGGACACTCTGTCATCTAATGAGTGGATGTCAGAGGTGATTTTGTGAAACAAGGAGGATAGGTCAGTCATGAGTAGGGATGAGCTTCGTGTTCGAGTCGAACCCATGTTCAACTTGAACATCATCTGTTCGGTAGTTCGGCGAATTGCGAACGATATGGGCCGTTCTCGCCAAATTCAAGTGGCGCGTCACGGCCCATAATTCACTGAGGCATCGCAGTGCATTGCTGGCTGATAATTGGCCAAGCATGCACTATGACCCGCATGCTTGGCCAATCACAACGCCGTCTGTACAGAGAGCTGTAATTGGCCAAAGCCAGGGTGGCTTTGGCCAATTATGGCTCAGGGGATTTAGTACACACCCCACATATGAGGCCGCCTGCACGTCGGTTCTGTGTAGTGTGTTCCGGCGTTGAGAGACAGAGACAGAGAGACAGTGTCATTTGATTTAAGTTAGATAGATTAGGCAGGACAGTCAGTCAGTTAGCTGCACTTACAGTGTATTGTGTATATATATGAATCCCAGGTGTTGTATATATATATATATATATATATATATATATATATATATATATATACAGTGGGGACGGAAAGTATTCAGACCCCCTTAAATTTTTCACTCTTTGTTATATTGCAGCCATTTGCTAAAATCATTTAAGTTATTTTTTTTTCCTCATTAATGTACACACATCACCCCATATTGACCACAGAATTGTTGACATTTTTGCAGATTTATTAAAAAAGAAAAACTGAAATATCACATGGTCCTAAGTATTCAGACCCTTTGCTCAGTATTTAGTAGAAGCACCCTTTTGATCTAATACAGCCATGAGTCTTTTTTGGGAAAGATGCAACAAGTTTTTCTCACCTGGATTTGGGGATCCTCTGCCATTCCTCCTTGCAGATCCTCTCCAGTTCTGTCAGGTTGGATGGTAAACGTTGCTGGACAGCCATTTTTAGGTCTCTCCAGAGATGCTCAATTGGGTTTAAGTCAGGGCTCTGGCTGGGCCATTCAAGAACACTCACAGAGTTGTTGTGAAGCCACTCCTTCCTTATTTTAGCTGTGTGCTTAGGGTCATTGTCTTGTTGGAAGGTAAACCTTCAGCCCAGTCTGAGGTCCTGAGCACTCTGGAGAAGGTTTTCATCCAGGATATCCCTGTACTTGGCCGCATTCATCTTTCCCTCGATTGCAACCAGTCGTCCTGTCCATGCAGCTGAAAAACACCCCCACAGCATGATGCTGCCACCACCATGCTTCACTGTTGGGACTGTATTGGACAGGTGATGAGCAGCGCCTGGTTTTCTCCACACATACTGCTTAGAATTAAGGCCAAAAAGTTCTTTTTTGGTCTCATCAGACCAGAGAATCTTATTTCTCACAATCTTGGAGTCCTTCAGGTGTTTTTTGGCAAACTCCATGCGAGCCTTTATGTGTCTTGCACTGAGGAGAGGCTTGCGTCGGGCCACTCTGCCATAAAGCTCCGTCTGGTGGAGGGCTGTAGTGATGGTTGACTTTCTACAACTTTCTCCCATCTCCCGAGTGCATCTCTGGAGCTCAGCTACAGTGATCTTTGGGTTCTTCTTTACCTCCCTCACCAAGGCTCTTCTCCCCCGATAGCTCAGTTTGGCCGGACGGACAGCTCTAGGAAGGGTTCTGGTCGTCCCAAATGTCTTCCATTTAAGGATTATGGAGGCCACTGTGCTCTTATGAACCTTAAGTGCAGTAGAAATTTTTTAGTAACTTTGGCCAGATCTGTGCCTTGCCACAATTCTGTCTCTGAGCTCTTCAGGCAATTCCTTTGACCTCATGATTCTCATTTGCTCTGACATGCACTGTGAGCTGTAAGGTCTTATATAGACAGGTGTGTGGCTTTCCTAATCAAGTCCAATCAGTATAATCAAACACAGCTGGACTCAAATGAAGGTGTAGAACCATCTCAAGGATGATCAGAAGAAACAGACAGCACCTGAGTTAAATATATGAGTGTCACAGCAAAGGGTCTGAATACTTAGGACCATGTGATATTTCAGTTTTTCTTTTTTAATAAATCTGCAAAAATGTCAACAATTCTGTGTTTGTCTGTCAATATGGGGTGCTGTGTGTACATTAATGAGGAAAAAAAATGAACTTAAATGATTTTAGCAAATGGCTGCAATATAGCAAAGAGTGAAAAATTTAAGGGGGTCTGAATACTTTCTGTCCCCTCTGTATATATATATATATATATATATATATATATATATATATATATATATATATATATATATATATATATATATATATATATTGTATTCAGTTTAGCTAGATCTGTTGTTGTTATTCTCTTCCTGCTGACAGGCAGGCAGGTGTTGTCACAGTATTTACAGCTACCTGAAGAAAATTGCTGGTGTTCTTCTGATCCTATTAGTACCACAGTCATGCAGCTACAGTATTTACAGTTAGTGTACTGCGTCCTCTGCACAGTGTTCAGCTAAAGCTACCTGTAGAAGATTGGTGGTGTTTTTCTGATCCCGTCACTACCGCAGGCAGCTACATTATTTACAAATCAGTGTAGTGGGACCTCTGCACAGTGTTCAGCTAAAGCTACAAGTTAGTGTAGTGCGACCTCTGCACAGTGTTCAGCTAAAGCTACAAGTTAGTGTAGTGTGGCCTCTGCACAGTGTTCAGCTAAAGCTACACGTTAGTGTAGAGCGACCTCTGCACAGTGTTCAGATAAAGCTACAAGTTAGTGTAGTGCGACCTCTGCACAGTGTTCAGCTAAAGCTACCTGTAGAAGATTGGTGGTGTTTTTCTGATCCTATCGCTACCGCAGGCAGCTACATTATTTACAAATTAGTGTAGTGCATCCTCTGCACAGTGTTCAGCTAAAGCTACAAGTTAGTGTAGCGCGACCTCTGCACAGTGTTCAGCTAAAGCTACAAGTTAGTGTAGTGCAACCTCTGCACAGTGTTCAGCTAAAGCTACAAGTTAGTGTAGTACGACCTCTGCACAGTGTTCAGATAAAGCTACAAGTTAGTGTAGTGTGACCTCTGCACAGTGTTCAGCTAAAGCTACCTGTAGAAGGTTGGTGGTGTTTTCCTGATCCTATCACTACCGCAGGCAGCTACAATATTTAAAAGTTAGTGTAGTGCGTTCTCTGCGCAGTGTTCAGCTAAAGCTACCTGTAGAAGGTTGGTGATGTTTTCCTGAACCTATCACTAGCGCAGGCAGCTACATTATTTAAACGTTAGTGTAGTGCGTCCTCTGCACAGTGTTCAGCTAAAGCTATGAATTAGTGTAGTGTGACCTCTGCACACTGTTCAGCTAAAGCTACAAGTTAGTGTAGTGCGACCTCTGCACAGTGTTCAGCTAAAGCTACAAGTTAGTGTAGTGCGACCTCTGCACAGTGTTCAGCTAAAGCTACCTGTAGAAGATTGGTGGTGTGTTTCTGATCCTATCACTACTGCAGGCAGCTACATTATTTAAACATTAGTGTAGTGCGACCTCTGCACAGTGTTCAGCTAAAGCTACCTGTAGAAGGTTGGTGGTGTTTTCCTGATCCTATCATTACCGCAGGCAGCTACATTATTTAAACGTTAGTGTAGTGCATCCTCTGCACAGTGTTCAGCTAAAGCTACCTGTAGAAGGTTGGTGGTGTTTTCCTGATCCTATCACTACCACAGGCAGCTACATTATTTAAACGTTAGTGTAGTGTGTCCTCTGCACAGTGTTTAGCTAAAGCTATGAGTTAGTGTAGTGTGACCTCTGCACAGTGTTCAGCTAAAGCTACAAGTTAGTGTAGTGCGACCTCTGCACAGTGTTCATCTAAAGCTACCTGTAGAAGATTGGTGGTGTTCTCATACTAATAATACTACAGGCAGGCAGTTGATTTTGCTAGCTGCAGTATCTATATATATATATATATATATATATATATATATATATATATATACTGTATATTTATCCCAGTTTAGTGCAGCTACATCTCACTGCAAGCCATTAGTATGTCTGGAAGGCCAACAAGGAGCGGCAGACAGTCACAAGCCAATAAAAGAGGGCAAGCAGGCTCTGTGTCTAGAGGCAACAGTGCTGGTTGTGGACACGGTGCATCTTCATCAGCACGTGGCCGTGGGACACGCTTGGCCTTTTTTTCGGCAGCTGGCTGTGTTGAGCCACATCATGCGGAAGACTTGGTCGAGTGGA
This sequence comes from Aquarana catesbeiana, assembly GCF_042186555.1. Lineage (NCBI taxonomy): Eukaryota > Metazoa > Chordata > Amphibia > Anura > Ranidae > Aquarana > Aquarana catesbeiana. The sequence goes on along the minus strand of NC_133328.1, from coordinate 151,506,338 downwards.
TGACCAAGCCGTCCTCATCCTCCTCATCCTCTCTCACCCATGCTCAGGGTACTTTGTCTGGCAAAGCAGCTGCCAATCCAGCCTCTTCCCTCAGCTCAATGGAATCAGTCACTCCTACCCTAGCCTCACCATGTCCTCCTGAGGAGTCCCCCGAACTGTTTGACCACAGTGTTGGGTACATGCTCCAGGAGGATGCCCAGTGTTTTGAAGGCTCCGATGATGGTAATCAGCTAGAGGAAGGCAGTAACGTGAGCCCAGACAGAGGGGGTGCCCAAGAAGGACAGCAATCTGGCAGTCATGTTGCCCCTGCTGCAGCATACTGCCAGGTTTGCTCCAGTGATGAGGAGGGAGGGGATGATGAGGTCACTGACTCCACGTGGGTGCCTGATAGGAGAGAGGAGGAGGAGGAGTCACATCACCAATGAGGCAGGATGCCCTCCAGGGGCCAGCTTAAGGGCAGCACACTGACTGCATCACACCGCAAAGCTCCGCATGTGCAGGGCGCTACTGTCTCTGCGCGTTATTCCAAAAGTTCTTTGGTGTGGGCCTTTTTTGAGACAAGTGCATCAGATCGCACCGCTGCTATTTGCAACATATGTCTCAAGCGTATCTCGCGTGGCCAAAACATCTCCCGTTTGGGCACCACATGCTTGACCAGACATATGTTGACCTGCCATGCAGTTTGTTGGCATGCGCACATAAAAGACCCACACCAAAGAACAAAGAGGACCTCTCCTTGCTCCTCATCAGCTATGATCTCCAACCCCACTATACCTTCAGTCCTCTCTGAGACCTGCACTGAGAGGAATGAAGGTGTAGAATTAGGTGTGTCACAGCCAAGTACTTGTGGGCAATCTGCTATCGGTACACCGACGTCAGATTGTACCAGGCAAATTTCCCTGCCCCAGCTGCTGCACCGCCGAAAGAAGTTCGCTCCCAGCCATCCACATGCCCAGTGGTTGAATGCTAGCTTGGCAAAATTGCTAGCACTTCAACTGCTACCTTTTCAGTTGGTAGACTCTGCCCCCTTCCTTGAGTTTGTGGAATGTGCGGTTCCTCAGTGGCAGGTACCCAAACACCACTTTTTCTCATGGAAGGTGATTCCGGCTCTCTACCAGCATGTGGAAGACAATGTCCATGCCTCACTGGACAGGGCGGTCAGTGGTAAGGTACATATTACCGCTGACTCATGGTCCAGCAGGCATGGACAGGGACGTTACCTAAGTTTCACGGTGCATTGGATGACTCTGCTGGCAGCTGGGAAGGATGCAGGACAAGGTGCAGTAGTGTTGGAGGTTGTTCCACCACCACTCCTCCAAAATGCTACTACTGGTGATTCTGACACACCTCTTCCACCCTTCCTCTTCTTCTTCCTCCATGGCCTCTTCCTGTGCTTTGTCCTTGGAACCAGCGGTGCTCCGTAGCCGTTCAAGGGGCTACGCAACTATGCAGGCCAAAAGATGCCATGCTGTGCTTGAGCTGGTGTGCTTGGGGGACAGGAGCCACACTGGGGCAGAGGTTCTGTCAGCTCTGCAGGGGCAGGTTCAGAGGTGGTTGACGCCATGCCAACTTAAGGCAGGAATGGTGGTTTGTGACAATGGCACCAAACTCCTCTCCGCCCTCCGACAGTGACAAATGACCCATGTGCCCTGTTTGGCTCACGTCCTTAACTTGGGTGCAGCGGTTCTTGGGCAGGTACCTGGGCTTACAGGATGTCCTGAGGCAGGCCAGGAAAGTCTGTGTGCATTTCCGCCGGTCATATAATGCCAGTGCTCAGCTGGCTGACCTCCAAAAGGAATTTAACCTGCCCAAGAACCGCCTAATCTGTGACATGCCCACCAGGTGGAACTCAACGTTGGCCATGCTGCAGCAGCTGCACACACAGCAGAGGGCCATCAATGAGTTCCTGTGTGACTATGGCACCAGGACAGGGTCAGGAGAGCTTGTTTTTTTCCCCACGCCAGTGGGCCATGATCAGGGATGCATGCACTGTCCTGTCACAATTTGAGGAGGCCACGAGGATGGTGAGCAGTGACAGTGCATGCATCAGTGACACTGTCGCCCTTGTCCACCTGTTGGAGCACACGCTGCGTGGAATAATGGACAGGGCACTTGAGATAGAACAGAGGCAGGAAGAGGAGGACTTCCTTAGCTCTCAAGGCCCCCTTTATCCAGACAGTGTTCCTGCATGCCCGCCAATCACACAGGAAGAGGACGAGGAGGAAGAGGAAGAGGAGGATTGCGTCAGCATGGAGGTGGAGCCTGGCACTCAGCATTAGCAGCAGTCTTTAAGGGATCATTTACAGTCCCAAGAAACCCATGGACTTGTACATGGCTGGGAGGTGGTGGCTGCGGATCATGTCATCCTTAGTGACCCAGAGGACTCTGGACCGAATGCCTCAGCAAACCTATGCTGCATTGCCTCCTGCAAAGCCTGCGGAAGAATCCTTGTATTCGTGGTATCAAGGAGAGAGATCAATACTGGCTGGCAACCCTCCTTGATATATGTGACAGACCTAGCTGGGAAAGAGACTTTTGGAGGGGACTGTATGCTAGCCTCTTGCCGATCGATCAGGGGCCCTTGCATTTGGGGGAACGGTGCTCTTTGTGAGCTGTATGCCTGGGGACCCTTGAGGTGGTATTACTGTGGAGTCAGGTCCTGGTCCCCCAGGACACACAGACTATGGGGACCCTGGATTTGCCATATTGGAATAGTGGCTGATTCATAATGCTGGGACAGATACTGTTAGGAGATGCTGATGTAAATTCCAACACCTGTCTGTCTATTGTCTGCTATGGGATCTAAGAGTCATTAGATCCCCATTGTTATTTGTGTTAATTAACTCTGCTATTGTGTGAAGAAGAGTCTATGTTGATTGTGATAATGTTGATTGGATTTTCTGAACTACAAGATGGCCAGTCTGGCCTAACGGTCATGTCTGAGTCATCTAGGCTGTCTAAAGGGATTAGTTAATTAGCTCATGTTAATTAGGCTAATTAGGTTACAGCTGTATTGTTAGAGTAATATGAGCAGGAGGTCTGCACCTCCACATTGAGTGTATAAAAGCCTGTATTTTGCAATAAAAGAGATTCCTGTTTGAACTTACATACAGCCTGCCTGGTGTTTGTTCTGAGCTATCACAACTGGGTTAGAACGGCACATAGCTGTAGTTCTAATCCCGGAACATTGGATGACCGAACAATCAGATGTTGCGATCTGCAATCTGATTCTATAGCAGCAGAGGAGTGTCGGGAGAGTGGAACTGATCGAGCAAGGGGCTCATTACAATACACATTACAAGGGTAAGGTTGCGGACCTTATCTTGCCATCGCAGAGAGAGCAGAGGATGAAACATCTTCGGAGGCCTTGCAGAAAGGTCTGTGCAACGCGTTCCCAGAGACTGGGAGGTTACAAACTCCTGTTCCTGGACAACGTGTTGCTGAGGCTTCGGTCAGTCAAAGAAGGAGCGGTGGAGAAGGTGGCCATCTGACTGATGCGTTCAGAAAATTTTTTAGTCCGCAGTCCCAAGGTATGATCGGTTCCACCAACCATCGTCAGCGTCTGTTTTACATGGTGCAGGAATACCTAGGGGCAAGATCTGACTTGGACACCTTTCCCACCAAAAATCTTCTGGGTTACTGGGCCTTGAGGATGGATCACTGGCCAGAGCTTGCACAGTATGCATTTGAGCTACTGGCCTATCCTGCATCCAGCATTCTTTCGGAACGCACATTCAGTGCTGCTGGAGGCTTTGTAACTGATCACAGGGTGCGCCTGTCCACCGACTCGGTCGATCAACTGACCTTCATAAAAATGAATCAGTCTTGGATCACCACCAGCTACTAAGCACCTGATGCTGATGTAAGCGAATAGTTTTTTTTTAAATGTCAGATCCCTTCAAGACTGCCTATGCTGATGCTGAGTGACTATGCTGTTATGCTGAGTGACTATCCTCTTCCTCCTCAATGATCATGCTGATAGCTTGTAAGTATATTTTTGGTTCTGGGCGCCGCCACCAGTGGCTAAGGCCCAATTTTTCAGCCCCTGTTTAACAGGGGTGTGTAATTACAATTTTTGATGCAATATTTTGCAAGGAGGGTTCGTTGCTGCACTCAACTAGAGTATTTGTGAGGGGTTGCAGTGTTGTGGCACCAGCACTAGTGCCTAAGGCCCAATTTTTCAGCCCCTGTTTAACAGGGGCGTGTAATTACAATTTTTGATGCAATACTTTGCAGCAGGGCTCATTCCTGCGCTCAAACTAGAGTATCGGTGAGGGGGTGCAGTGTTGTGGCACCAGTGCCTAAGGCCCAATTTTTCTGCCCCTGTTCAACAGGGACATGTAATTATAATTCTTGATCTAATATTTCACAGCAGGGCCCATTTCTGCGCCCACCAAGAGTAACTGTGAGGACTTACAGTGTTGTGGCACCAGCACCACCACCACCTAAGGCCCAATTTTTCTGACCCTGTTCAACAGGGGCATGTAATTACAATTCTTGATCTAATATTTCACAGCAGAGCCCGTTCCTGCGCCCACCAAGAGTAACTGTTAGGGCTTACATTGTTGTGGCAACACCAACACCTAAGGCCCCAATTTCTGCAGAGTATATAGGGCAGGCCCCTACTTTCAAACATCCAACTTACAAACGACTCCTACTTGCAAGTGGAAGGAGACAACAGGAAGTGAGATGAAATCTACCCCTAGGAAGGGAAATTCTCTCCTGTAAGAGTTAATGTGGGAAAAACGTGTTTCCTTTCCATTGATGCTTTATCACCAATCCTTGTTTTACTAAAAACCCCAAATTGTCAAAAAACATTTGTCTTTGGGACAGAAAGTGAGGTAAAATCTTCTAAAGAGGTGCACAGACAGCAAAACAAATGTCACAGGGGTGATAACCCTTCCCTATGTTTTCCAAAAATCTTAAAAATAGATTTTTTTGCTGGAGCTACACTTTAAAAATGTACCAGTTCAAAATTAGATTCTACTTAACAACAAACTTACAGCCCCTGTCTTGTTTGCACCGCCTGTATACTGCTGTTTAGAGGGCCTGGGGCCCCACACCTTTTCTTTTTTTAATTTGGGTGCGGGGTTCCCCTTACTATCCATACAAGACCCAAAGGGCCTGGTAATGGACTGGGGGGGGTACCCATGCCATTTGTCTCACTGATTTTCATCCATATTACCGGGACCGGACATTACATTAAAGCCGTAAGCAGTTTTAAATGACTTTGATTCCTTTAAAAATGCCATTTTGTGCAAGGACTGTTCTAAGCACGGGAAACACGCGCCACTTTACAGGCATACTATAGACACCCCCCAGGTACGATATTTAAAGGAATATTTCACTTTTTTTTCACTTTAAGCATCATTAAATTCACTGCTCCCGAAAAAACAGCCGTTTTTAAAACTTTTTTTTGCATTGATACATGTCCCCTGGGGCAGGACCCGGGTCCCCAAACCCTTTATACCATGCAAATTAGCCATTAAAATTAGTACTTTTGATTTCAAACTTTCGAGTCCCATAGACTTCAATGGGGTTCTAAAGTTCGCACAAATCTTCGGTCTGTTCGCAGGTTCTGGTGCGAACCAAACCGGGGGTGTTCGGCTCATCCCTAGTCATGAGGGAGGACTGTAAAGAGATTAGCATGTCCTTCAGGGTGGTATCAATGTCTGGCTGGCCTGAGGTGGGTAAGGAGGCCATGGAGGAGTGTAAGGCCTGGTTGAGGGAGAAGGGATTAGGAGCCTGGGCCTCAATTTTCCGCTGCTGCGGCGTGTCAAGCTGCATTTTAGCCTTTGCTGGGCTGCCAGGGAAAGGGTCGCACTCCGGGGGGAGGAAAGCACAGCAGGGGTACCTGTATCTGGCTGTTCTGTGTAGGAATCCTGTGGCGTGGCCGAGCGGCACCATCTTGGAAGTCACTGTTCGCTGGCTTGTAAGCAAATTCAGTGATTTTCTCAGGTTTGTGATCTGTAAAACGTTTCCTGGACAAGTGCATTTTGATCCCCGATGTGCCTGGAGCAAGGATGGCTGTGGATGGGGTTGTAATGGTGGCCTGAGTGGCATTAAGGTAAAAAACCTTCTGCCTTTAAAACCACTTCAATTCTAATGCTCTTTTTTATTGGACTTACTGCCACCTAGTTTGAAGTTCTCTCACCACCGTTCCACCCCCTCTATTGCCTGTTCCCCCCATAGATAATATGACATATATTTTTCTTATCACTCCCCCCAGTGTAAAGGCTTCTCCAGCCTTTTAACCATCGTCTCTTCCAACAGAGATGCAACTTCCCCAGTCAGATCCAGTTGCTTCCTACAGTAGAGCCAGTAACTGACATAAAAGTCAGCCCAGTTCTCCAGGAACCCAAATCCTTCCTTCTTATACCAGTTTCTCAACTAATTGTTCAACTCCCTAGGCTACTGCTGCCCCTCGGGTGTGGCTCATGGCACAGGAAGTACTACTACAAATACTGCCTTGGAGGTCATTTTCCTTAACTTGGTGCCCAAGTCTTTGAAAAGTGTATTTAGAACACTCCATCTTCCTCTAATTTTTTTCATTGGTTCCAATGTGTACCATGGCAGTTGGGTCTCATTTTGCCCCACCCAACAATCTGTTAACCTGATCCATAATGCATCAAACCCGAGCACCTGGTAACCACCCCTTTAATAATCTATTCTTCCACTACCAGCATGTGCCTTTCTTTGTTGGCACCCCTGTTCCCATTCTTATTGAAGCAGTCATTTAACTGGATGCTAGAAGAGGTATTCCACTCCAACAATGCTACTCCTGAACTGATAGCTGTCATATCATGCAACCAGGCATATTTATTAGGATTTATTAACTCAAAAACTACCTTTTCTAACACTTTTCCTTTTACCCCGTTGTCTAACTGTAACCCACCTATGTTCCTCTGAGCTCATCTCCTCTATGTCTTCATTCTCCTCTATAAAGGCCCCAGTCAGAACCTTATAAGTGAAGTCCAAACACCTTTCCAAGTTGTTGAAGCTCTCTCAGTTCATTCTTTAGATCGAGGATCTGGGATTTTAAACAAACAGCTTGCTCACATCTTGCACAGTAGCCTTTGTTCTTGAACAGTTTTTCAAAGCTTTACCTTACTCTGTTACTTGTGTTGATCTATGTCTTTGTGGTTAATTATGCACAGACCTTACACAGCTAAGTACCTTACTTGCACTGCTTGTTAAACATCAGCTTCAGGCAGCAGCTTTTTTTTTTTACACGGTCACCAATCAGTATCCCTGATCACCACCACACCAGTCATATGTTAACACAATTCAAGTTTTAATATTTAAAAAAATATATATTTTCCAAAATTTTGATAAAAAAATTACAATTTCAAAAAAACTCCATACTCCTCTTACTACATACATTGGACTGACTATTTTCCAAAAAGAGGTCATTTGGGGGGTATTTGTACTGTCCTGGCATATGGGTAAAGTGTCGCATGACCGAGCAATTGCCACTTAAATTAGCACAGTGCTGAATTGAAAAAAAATGCCCTGGTCATAAAGGGCGTAAAACCTTCTAGAGGTGAAATTGTTAAATGCATCGAAAGTGGCCAGGGATGGTTTGTTTTAAGTCTACTTTACTGATTGTTAAGAACATGTAAATAGTTTATTGTATATAGTCTGGGCACAAGTGCACTTTAACATGAAAACATATTTTTTTTATGATAGACTTAATATTATTTTATCTGGTATTTGTATTTTATTTGCTTAAATTTGCTTAGAGTTGTCACCATCTGTATGTGTTTGCTTGGTGTCTACAGGGAGAAGAGGATGTGACAAACAGAAACCAGGACAATTTTAATTTTATTTCTGTTATTTATTTTTTCACCTTAGGACATGTGATATCTGGATAAATCAGGTTGGGAGTGGGTAGTTTCAAATGTTGGGAATTTTTGTGTAACTCTTGAGAAATGTATCCAAATTAATTATGCTTCAGATCAATTTATTTATTTTTACATTTTACATATTTACAGTACTAGTTTGTATGTGTTTATGTCTTAGACCATCATAGATACTAGCACTTACTTACATAGAAAAAGTTATGCCAAAGAGTGACTTATAAATATTGATATAGTGGAAGCTTTGTGCTACATTGTCCCAGCAAAAGAACAAAAAAGAATGCACAGTATAAATATAGAAATATGAATTAAATCACTGTTATATTGATTTTCCAGATTAGGGTCACAGGCCCAGAGCAAATCTGTTGGGAGCTCTGACTTCATTGGCTTCTTACTTGGTCTGGCTCAATGGCTTAGAGAAAATTAAAGCAAGAGGATTGACATGACAATCAAGCAAGTATATTTATGTATATCAACTGTATCTAATCATAAAAACATTTTTTTAAATGTGTTTCAGTTTACAGTCCTTAGATGTGGTGACTGCATTCATTTTCATTTTTCAAGATAAGAACATTTTCAAAAAGTACAGAAATTATCTGTTGATTTTGCCAGTGCACTGTCCTTGTCAGTGACTGTGAGCTGAACAATAAACACAAACATCCTTATCGTCCTTGTGTAAACTACTAAAACCATCAATCCACCATGTAATGAAGATGAACAAAGACAGACATGTTTGAAGTCCAGCCTGTGTGACAACCATGACTTGCTTCTTAGATACAATGGAAAAAATTATTTGACACGAAGGGACAAGAAGTGTTATTCATAGCATTACCAGGTGAAAATAAAGGAAAAAACGCATGACAAATTCAAAGGAAATGCAGCCACCACATCTAAGCACTGGTAGGCTGCAATATATTACATGTTTGTCTTTGAGTTTGGATATGCTTTAAGTTTTGTTTACATTTCAAAACAGTGAGAATAGGGAAACGTATTGCAAAAAAAAACAATTAATAAGTTGCTTATGCCAATGATCAAGGCTTAAAAGTTTGGTTTTCACTCTTAGTAATAATATAACAAGATGAAAAATACTTGCATGTAGAGGAATATTTGGCCATACATAAGTTAAGCTGTCCTCATAAGATTTCTATCTCTTGCTCTCTGCTGAATCACTATAATGAAATGTTGGCAATCAAACACTCAAAATTTTAGAAATACCTTCTGCTGGCTGATTTTTACATATCTGGCAAACATGTACATTTGTAAATGTTAACAGATAGCAGTGCTGGAAGGTGATATGTGCATGTTTTGATTATTCCTTATTTAGTTTTCATGCAAGAAACCACAATTTATGCAGCCTTTTTTAGAGTAAAACAAACAGTCTATAGACTACAAAACAAGAATTTGGTAATAACACAACAATATATAAAGTAACAGCACCACAGAAAGGTGTGTTCAAAATGTTCTGCTAGACCGCTGCTGCTTCAATTATTGATATATTAATAAAAACAATTAATCAGAAATAACATGGGTAGCGCTGATCTACACACCAACCTCAAATCTCTATAGTGCAATAAAATAAAATAAATCTATGTGATCAAACAATTATAAATAACATCTACTGTCCACAATGTTCATACATTATAACACCTACACAGTGTGCAAATATGTTGAGGAAAGTGCAAATGCATCAATATGTGCAAACAAATACAATATCAAAAAATGCTTTCTCTAGTGTAGACACTATGCACACGTGAGTGGAATACTTATATATTTTAAATAAAGCCTGTTGTACGCTTTTACATAATGGAAGCCTCCTTCCTTCTTTTTATCTCCCGCATTGGATGTCATAATATGTGGGACGAGATTCTGACTGATACCGGTACTAAGAGAGGAGCGCACCCAGAGGCCACCTGGAGAGATTGAGTGTGTATGCTGGTCTATAATTTGACTAGCCAATTGATCTGGTGAAAACTTGGATTTTTTCCACTGTGAAGAGGATTCTGATTATTTTTTACCTTTTATGTTTTATTTTTTTATTCTTCACTTTGAGATTATAATTTGGTGGACACTGTTTATAACAAAAATATATATATATATATTTTTTTTTTTTATTTGGAACTTTGTGGACTATCACTTTGGCACTTTCAAGAATGTTATTAGGTTTAATATAATTTTTTGCACACAATAGCAGTTTTTTTCACAAAATATTACTTTATAATCACTTTAATTAATATCATTTTTTGACATTATATTTTCCTCAACATATTTGCACATTGTGTATGTGATATCATTTCTGAACATTGTGGACAGTAGATGCTATTTATAATTGTTTGATCATATAGATTTCTTTTATCCCCTTCCCACCGACCGTACGCAGATATGCGTACTCGGCTTTCCGGGGTTATACCGGGATGATGCCTGCAGCTGCAGGCTTCATCCCGGTACCGTTGTTTACAGCGGGCGATCGGCTACCCGTGTATAACAACTGATGCAGCTAAAAGCCGCTCGGTTGTTATACCGGAGGAGCGGGAGGGGACATCCCCCCTCCTGCCGCCTCCCGCCGCTGTTACCGGGCCTCCCGTGCGATCGGGAGGCCCGGTGTACATTCGGCTGCCTTCGGCGGCTGGGGCGGGCTGGAACGAAGCTGTGAGCGGCTTCGTTCCAACCTTCCCATTGTAAACGCGGAAGGGACGTCATGACGTCACTTCCCGTTTACTCGGCTGCCAATGGCGCCGAATTTAAAAAAGTACACAGTATTCAGAATCGCCGTTTTCGGTGATCTGAATACTTTGAAGTGTAAAGGAGGGATGGGGGGTCTTTTAGACCCCCCCATCCCTCAATAAAGAGTACCTGTCACCACCTATTACTGTCACAAGGGATGTTTACATTCCTTGTGACAGCAATAAAAGTAAAAAAAAAAATAATTTTTTAAACACAATTTATAAAGTAAAAAAATAAATAAAATAAATAAAAAAAAAATAAAATTTTTTTAAAGTGCCCCTGTCCCCGCGAGCTCGCGCAGCGAAGAAAACGCATACGGAAGTCGAGCCTGCATATGTAAACGGTGTTCAAACCACACATGTGAGGTATCACCGCGATCGTCAGAGCGAGAGCAATAATTCTAGCCCTAGACCTCCTCTGTAGCTCAAACCTGGTAACCGTAAAAAATTTTTAAAGCGTCGCCTATGGAAATTCATAGGTACTGTAGTTTGTCGCCATTCCACGAGTGCGTGCAATTATAAAGGGTGACATGTTTGGTATCTATTTACTCGGCGTAACATCATCTTTCACATTATACAAAAAAATTGGGGTAACTTTACTGTTTGGATTTTTTAAAATTCATGAACGTGTCACTTTTCCAATAATTTGCGTTTAAAACACCGCTGCACAAATACCGTGTGATAAAAAATATTGCAACAATCGCCATTTTATTCTCTAGATTCTCTGCTAAAAAAATATATATAATGTTTGGGAACTTTAAGTAATTTTCTAGCAAAAAATACGGATTTTAACTTGTAAACACCAAATTTCAAATATAGGCTTAGTCATGAAAGGGTTATTTTATTGCACTATAGAGATTTGAGGTTGGTGTGTAAATTAGTGCTACCCACTTTATTTCTGGTTAAAACAAGAATTTGTCTTTTTTCTTTTTTTATTATACATTTATTTTTATAATGCTTGCTTGATTTATGGTCATTTAGTTTTTCTAGTTTTGTCAATAAAAAAAATGTAAATATTATTAATACATGCTTGAAACTTAAGGACTTTAAAGGTAAAATAAACCCTAACGTTGAACTCTTATTTGGTCTCTTTTGGTCTGTTAAAATTACCAATGTAAGCATATTTATAAATCTGTTGATCTTGCCAAAAATCTAGTGAGCCGATAACTTCCTGTGCATTCTCCCTTTGCTGCACTCTTATCAGTTACATTGTTTCCACCTATATCTGAGGACTACAGAACCCCCTCCATGTTATGAAAAAGAGGGGAGAGGGAAGTGTTTTGTAGTCAACATTTCCTGTCTTTAGCCACAGTACAGTAAGTGAGTGTTGTCACCCCAGGACAGGAAGTGTATTACTGGCAGACTCACCAAATGGAAATAAAGGAAAAAATAGGCTAAAAAAGAAATCAAATGCAGTCACCACATCTAAAGACTGGTAAGGAATATATTAACCACTTCACCCCCGGAAGGTTTTACCCCCTTCCTGACCAGAGCACTTTTTACAATTTAGCACTGCGTCATTTTAACTGCTAATTGCGCAGTCATGCAATGTTGTACCCAAACGAAATTTGCGTCCTTTTTTTCCCACGAATAGAGCTTTCTTTTGATGGTATTTGATCACCTCTGCATTTTTTATTTTTTGCGCTATAAACGGAATAATAAATCCAATAGTCTCAATTTTAGTCATACATTTAGCCCAAAATGTATTCAGCCACATGTCTTTGGTAAAAAAAAGTCAATAAGCATTTATTTATGGGTTTGCACAAAAGTTATAGAGTCTACAAACTAGGGTACATTTTCTGGAATTTACACAGCTTTTAGTTTATAACCCCCCCCCAAATGACCCCATTTTGGAAAGTAGACACCCCAAGGAATTTATTTAAGTAGCATAAATACATAATTCATCTTGTATAAAGCAGGGCTTGCATAGGACCTGAACATGATGTATAAAAAGATGTATAAAAGTACATACAGACAACGTATGAATAAGGTAATGAGCATATATATAATAATGGCAAAAAGCCCAATACTGGTACATGCGTCCACATGGTATAAATGTATTCATAAATGAGTATATAAATAAAATCAAAGAATAAGAATGGTAAAATAGGTAAGTATCAGTCCATATAAGGTGTAGTTGTGGCATCAGATGTAGCTCGACGCGTTTCGTGGGTTTTTCCCACTCGTCAGGAGCAGATGCAATAGACATATCTATGGAGTATATATAAGTAAAGATGGAATGAGTCATACTCTAAATAGAATTCATTTATATAATTTTTTTTAGATGTATAAAACTAATAAACCGTCCACACTCACCCATTCAGAGAGCAAATGCAATGCGGGGCAGTCAGCATAGGGGTGGCCGAGGACATAGCTCCCCCACGGGAGCTGAGGCGGCATATTTCATAGAAGCAATGTCAGGCAGTGTGGGGACGTGTATGGTGGGACTGAGGTATCCATATAACAAACCACAGTGTATATTCCATAGAGGACTATCTGGGAACAAATATCAAAATGTATATATAGTATAGAAATGTAATTGAAATATAATTAAAAGTAATGATGGTATATAGATAATGAACCCAGTAGGTGTCAAAGGAGAAAGAGGTGAAAGTTCAGTGCTACTAGGAGTATGAAGAAAGAAGGGGGCTGAGTGTAGGGGTGATCAATGATTGTATAGATGTGGAGGGATTGTTTGGAAATAAAAAGTTGCCACGTGGAAGGAGTAATAATGTGAAGACTGCATCAGACAAAAAGAGGGTGGAAAGAGGAAGAAGGAAAATCGAGAACAAAACGGAAACAGGTAAGTGCCTTACCCCAACATTGTATCAAAACACCAACCAGCAAGCCGATACAGCTGGTGTGTAGGGACCCCAGATTGAGACTGTTCATAAAGAGCAGCTCACTACACTGGGGGGATGAATTTATGCCGCCAACGCCACGTCAGTGAACCAATGAGGGGGAGAATAGCGCACCTGAGCCGAGTCTACACTCCGCAACAGGCGTGGGAACTCCCCCATATGGATACACCAGATGACATGGCCGAGCGTCGGCGCAGTGACGTCAATTACTGACGTCACACGCACGGCTCATCTGCCGTCACATACCGCGTGACAGACGTGGCGCCGATGCGCAAAGGAGCACCCTCCCGCTCCCCCAGAGAACAAAGGAAGGAGGGGGAGGGGCCGCTGAGCGCATCGCAGCTCCCGTGATGGAGAAAACCACGGCAAAGCCCGGATGCCCGACCATCCACACAAGCAAACTTGCCAATCAGAAGGAAGGATGTGTTGGGTATCTTAATAGAAGCAAATCATGTGGAAACATATGCGCCAGTATGTAGAAGTATTACATGTAGAGGGATACCATATGCAATAGTCAAAGACATGAACATAAACGAGAGAAAGAAATATATATAATTGATAATGACAATCAGTAGGCTTATACAAAGATACCCTATAAATGAGGGCCAGCCTCACACAAGGATGGCAGGGGAACACTGCCAACCCTACATACCCAGTTGCTTCCATCCCGGTATACATTGGTAAACAAGGAGGGGGATTGGGACTTTAGATGAAGCACCCGAAGGTACCTCCATCCCGACAATTTGGTTCAAAGTTCAAGGAAGTTGGGACTTTAAATGAAACAACTGGGTAGTGGAGGTATATGCAAATTATAATTTATTTAAGTAGCGTAAATACATAATTCATCTTGTATAAAGCAGGGCTTGCATAGGACCTGAACATGATGTATAAAAAGATGTATAAAAGTACATACAGACAACATATGAATAAGGTAATGAGCATATATATAATAATGGCAAAAAGCCCAATACTGGTACATGCGTCCACATGGTATGTATGTTTAATAGTATTGTGATGTTGGCAGTGGTGTCAGCTACTTACGAGTTCCTGTATGTGGACGTGGGGAAGAATGGCCAGATGTCAGATGGTGGAGTCATCGCCCAGACGGAGTTCTACAGGTGTCTCCAGAATGGCAGCTTGAACCTGCCACCTCCGGAAGACAATGTGGAAGGACTCCCATTCGTCTTCATTGCAGATGAAGCGTTTGCGCTGGGGGACGATCTTATGCTGCCATTCCCGATGAGGACCCTCACCCCAGACCAGAGGGTTTTTAATTACCGGCTGGTCAGAGCCAGAAGAGTGGTGGAGAACACGTTTGGAATCATGGCCAGCCGGTTCTGCCTATTTCTTACACCCATACACATGGCGGAGTACAAACTGAATCATATCATCCTGGCGTGCTGTGTTCTACACAACTTTTTATGGCAACATTCTGCCAACTATGCTGGCTCAGTTGGGCCTGAGGCTGGAATTCAAAATGAACCAACTCTGACGGTGCTTGAAAGTGGCCGTCCTGGCTTGCCCCCCCGAGTGCCCGTGATGTCCGTCTAAGATACCTTGAATACTTTGCGGGTAGGGGGGCTATCAATATGCCAGACAATGTCTGAAACCTTTTTCAAATAAAAAAAAGAATTTAACTACTAAAATCTTTGGTGGCATTTACTGCTTGTGCTTCTTTTAGCTGACCCTGACAGAAATGTGTTGAGTCCTGAAAATGGCGTGATTGTGTAACATTACAAAGCATTGTTGGGTGTTATTTACTAAAGGCAAAGACACTTTGCACTACAAGTGCAGTTGAAACTGCACTTGTAGTGCAAAGTGGATTTTCCCTTAGTAAATAACCACTATTGCCACTGAAAACACCAATTAGAGCACAACAAAAGTTTTGGAGTGTTGACACAATAATCCACACTTTCTTGATTAACAATCTTTTTAATACCAGCACAATCACATGTGCATTTAGAAAAGGTTTTTAAAACAAACCAACATGTTTGTTGTATATAAATTTTTGGGGTCACATTAGAAAAAGTAGAAATGTCCATTTAAGATAAAACAGACATGTTTAAAACAAGCAAGAAAGACACAAATCTTGAACTTACAAAGTTCACATTTGGTAGAACTTGAAGGCAATATCAGACATGAGTATTTACAAACTGTGTTTGATATTGCGTTCAGATGGGGTGAAGTCACCCCTAGAAAAGCCAAATTTTGAAGATGCACACCAATTGCCGAATGTCAACATGTGCTAGCTGCCATCATAGGGGATCAAGGGACGTGTTTTGTGGGTACAACCCCTTCCTCACAGCTACTTTATTATTGAGGAAGGGGTTGCACCCCCAAAATGCATACATTGATCTCCCGTGATGGCAGATAGCACATGTTGACACACTGTGTGCCTCTTCAAAATTTGGCTTTTCGTAAATATGTCAAAAAATGGTAAAAATTTTTAGATCACAAAAAGGGCAAAAAAATAGGGATGTTGAGGGGTTTTAAACTCTCCCTAAAACATCAATGATGTTCTTCATTTTTTTTGAACATCTTTGATACTTTTCTGGATGTTTTCCAAGTCCCTATTACACCCCATGATCTCCCCGATCAGGATCTGTGCACTTTCCGAGGTGAAATGCCCTGGATCCACAACATCACGATCACCTAAAAAGATAGAAACAAAAACACACCATGTATTATAAATATGCCGGCATCCATCTCTTACCTGAGCCTTTGGTCGCAGACACTCACCTGTTGTGGTGCCAATTTCCACCACATTTTCCTCCTCCTGCTCTGCTTGGCTTGGGTGAATTTCCCCTTCTTCCAGAGGTGGGGGGTCTGTGGTCTCCTCGGATGAGGGGTGTCCTACGAGTATTTTATCCCCTATGTAAAAAAAATAGGTATACTTAGCACACAGATATTTCATGGCAGAAATAGGAATATGAAACATTGCTTGGAAGTGGGGTACAATTGTCTATTTTGGCAGAATTCCAAGATGTAGAATTTTTAGTGTCCTTTGTCAAGCTTCAATACTTTACCTGTTTTGTACAAGCTTCACAGATGGAGACACCCCTATAGTATACACTGGAGCACCTGTGTGGGCCCCCTAATAAAAAGGGTGTTCCTGTGTCCCACACTAGAGCTCCAGCGTCCAGATGTGTAAACAGCTACTGAGTGTCCTCTCCTTACACAGAATCTAGTTTGCATTTCTTTCTAGTTACAAACCCATCTACACAACCAAATTATTTGCAGACAAGTAGGCCCTAAAAAATGTGGGCAAATGCATATGGCCAAAACAATGGTGTTATCTAGGCCAAACAAACAATGTTTTATACGAACGAATAATGTGCCCATGAACATGAAAGTTGCCATTTTAAACTGAATAACAGTTAAGAAAAGCACATGGAGCAGCATGAACGTAATAAACATAAAGAATAGGAACACAGCACAACTACTTACTTTTTTGCAGCACTCTCCAGATCTTTCTGTACTGCTCGTGCTCTCTTAATTTGAGGTCCAACCACCGTTTCCTGAGCTGATCTTTCGATCGTCGTACCCCGAAATTCCAGTGCAGACTCGACCACTTTCGCCATGATCTTGGCCTTTCTGACATTGGGGTTGGGGTAAGGTCCATACTTCCCGTCATAGTTGGCCCTCTTCAGGATGTCGACCATCTCCACCATCTCCACAAAGGACATATTTGAGGCCTTAAATCGTCTCCTTCTGGATCGGGACGTTTTAGCCTCCGGGCTTTCCTCCTCCTCGTTGGTGTAATTATCAGACACCTGCTCTGACTCCGCCATGTGCTCTTCCTCCACTGCGCCGAACGAGTAGGCCCGGGGAATAGACTAGAAAAAACGTCAGGGGTGGGCGGTGTTTCACGCATGCGCAGTGTCTATAAAGCATAACAAGCATGCGTAGTACGTACGATCTATGAGCGGAGGAAGGAGTAACGGAGGCACCGATTATGATTGCGAAGGTAAGATTTAACATTGGGCCTATACTGCTTCTAGAATGAGGCCTGCATTTGCACAAGTTTAGAAGCCTTTAGGCTGACATTAGGGTTTGTCTTGTGTTGTGTCTTGCAGTGAAAATGGATATCTTGAAAGATAAGGACTTTATGCCAATCTTCATTGATATGTTCAGGGAGCTGCCCTGTCTATGGCAGATAAACCACCCTGATTATAAGAACCAAACAAAGAGGAAGGCAGCGCTGGATAAATTGCTGCAATTTGTGAAGACGGTGATCCCCACGGCAGACAACACCTATCTGAAGATCCTAATTGGTGGCCTGAGGAGCACTTATCTAAGGGAGCACAAGAAGGTCCAGGATTCATAGAGATCTGGAGCTGCTGATGACATTTATGTCCCCAGGCTGTGGTACAATTACAGGCTCCATTTTCTGGCAGGTCAGACTGAACCCAGGCCAGCACTCTCCACTCTTCCTTCCTTGCTTCCTTCCCTCCAGCTGAGGCTTCTGACGCCCAACCTGGGCCTTCCAGGCAACAACATGTGGAGGAGCCCAGATTGAGCCAGGTATAGCATTCTTCTAAATATTTCTGGTTGTCCAATCAATGATGTTAAATAGATGTTAGTTTGGATTGCTAATTTATGATTGTGATTGATGAAGCAAAAACTAAAACCATGTCCCTTTTTCATACACAGGGAAGTCTCAGCCAGGAGGTGGCCGGGCCAAGCAGGCTGCCTGATACCTAGGTCCCTCCCCTAAACCTTCAAAGAAAAAGTGTCAGGAAGAGGAGTACCCTGGAGGAGGCTGCCATAGGCCTCTTTTGGAAGGCTACAGAGGCCCTGAGAACCCCCCACACTGTGGAGGAGGACTTTGCTGGCATAACTGCCTGCAAAATGATGCAGATGGAGGAGGGCCAACGACTCCTGTGTGAGTTCTTAATTTTAGAAGCTCTCAATAAGGGGTTGAGGGGCCAAATAATATGTGCTACCCACATTTGTGACCTCGCACATAGTCCTCCTCCTCCTCCTCCAGGTCCCACTCCTCCTCCTCCTCCAGGTCCTCCTCCTCCAGGTCCTACTCCTCCTCCTCCAGGTCCTACTCCTCCTCCTCCAGGTCCTACTCCTCCTCCTGCCACATCTCCAACACCAGAGCCACAGCTGGGAAGGAAGCGTGGAAGGAAGACCAGAGAGTGATGACCCTGGGTTCAGTCTGGTCTGGCAAAAGATGCAGCCTCTTGTAGTACCACAGCCTGGGGACACAGATGTCATCTGCTGCTTTCCAGATCTCTGGGACTTCTGGACCAGATTGCACTCCCTTATATATGGACTCCTCAGGCCACCAATTTTGCTGTAAAATAATTGATGTGTGTCCTAGGGGTCCAAGGCTTCACCAATTTATGATGTTTATCCAGCGTTGTCTCCCTCTTTGTTTGGTTCTGAGCCCTTAATAAAGGAATTTTTGGTTCAATTATACTCGCCTATGTGTGTTTTCCTTCAAAAAGGACAGTTTGTGAGGAGGCAGGTACGTTTCAAAAATACAATGTGAAATTAACAAGGGACACGAACACCAAGCAACCTCCTTGAGATTAAATAATACAAGATAATAATGGTATTGTGGTAACTTGACACACAAAACACACACAAAAATATTATGGAGTAAAACCAATTAAAAAAAAAAAACATCAGCCTTGAAAAAAATACAAAGCAAAAAATAAAATCAGCCTTGAAAAAAATACAAAACAAAAAAAAACAACAAAAAACAAATTTGGTCAGATGTGACAAATCAAAATATATTGAGGAAATCACAATAAATAATAAAGAAAGAAGTTTGTGAGAACTCTGTGTATGAGCAGCAAAACTACTTCATTCTTCTCAAATTATAAAGAAGAAGAGAGTGCACTGTATTAAACCATTTTTTACATTGCAGCGTGACGAAACTGCTCTATCCTTTCCGAACGCTAATTTTACCAGACCAAGCTGTTCCGTCTCGGAATTTCTTCAGAGCATGCGTGGCACTTTGTGCATCAGAATTGTCCACACATGGTTGGAATTGATGCGATCGGATTTTGTTGTCAGAAATTTTTATAGCCTGCTCTCAAACTTTGTGTGTCGGAAAATCCGATGGAAAATGTAGCCCACACCTGGTCGGAATTTCCGACAACACGCTCCGATTGCACATTTTCTGTCGGAAAATCCGACTGTGTGTACGGGGCATAAGACATACCATACCTGCAAAGAAAATACAGAAAAACATAGTAAAAAATAAAACATTTTTTAACGCAACCGGTGCCTAAAATATATATATGCCGAAGCATGGGGGCATCCACCCGCAAAACGTAGGAGCAAATCGCTCCTCTGCCCCTGCCGTTCCCATGTTTCGGCATATATGCTCTTTTTTCTAACTGTGGGGGTGAAATCACCCCCTACAGCGCTGGAGTCGCAGCTTTATGTATCGTAGGAGCAAACGCTGTTGCTGTCAAGATAAATAAATCCACGCTGCAACTGAATGGCGTACCTGCTAAGCAAATGATGGTTAACAATAAAACAAAGTAACATTACAGTATAACAGTAAGACATACCATACCTGCAAAGCAAATACAGAGAAACATAGTAAAAAAATAAAACATTTTTTAACGCAACCTGTGCCTAAAATATATATATGCCGAAGCATGGGGGCATCCACCCGCAAAAGGTGGGAGAAAATCGCTTCTCCGCCCCTGCTGCCCCCATGCTTCGGCATATATGCTCTTTTTTTTTTAACTGTGGTAATGAAATTACCTCTGACAGCGCTGGAGTCACGGCTTTATGTATCGTAGGAGCAAACGCTGTTGCTGTCAAGATAAATAAATCCATGCTGCACCTGAATGGCGTACCTGCTAAGCAAATGATGGTTAACAATAAAACAAAGTAGCATTACAGTATAACAGTAAGACTTACCATACCTGCAAAGCAAATACAAAAAAAAATAGTAAAAAATAAAACATTTTTTAACACAACCTGTGCCTAAAAAATATATATGCCGAAGCATGGGGGCATCCACCCGCAAAAGGTAGAAGCAAATCGCTCTTGCGCCCCTGCAGCCCCCATGCTTTGGCATATATGCTCTTTTTATTAACTGTGGTGGTGAAATCACTTCCGACAGCACTGGAGTCACGGCTTTATGTATCGTGGGAGCAAACGCTGTTGCTGTCAAGATAAATAAATCCGCGCTGCAGCTGAATGGTGTACCTGAAAACAAAAAAATGGTTAACAATAAAACACAGTAAACAGTAAAGTATAAAAAAATTACATACCTGAAAAGCAAACATGATAAAACATAATAACAATAAAACATTGCAGAATAGAATACAGTTAAAAAGAGCAGAACAATAGAGAGAGAATAGAGAGAGAGAGAACAATAAAACGACAACTATTTTTGTTTTTTTTATTTTATTTTTTTTGTGTATTTTTTTTTTTTACTTTTATTTTTTTTACATTTTTTTTATAACTGTAACTTTTGTAACTGTAACCGGTTCCAGGTTCGGGTCTCTCAAAATGCGATGGCATCTTGGGAGACCCTGTGAAAGTGTGCCTAGTCTGTGCAATGCTGTACCCTACACTAAAACTCAACTAGTGTATGGTAGCACTCAAAACATTCACCAATGCAAAGACCAGGATTGTCAGGACAGGAGAGACAATAATAGAAGGTGTCACGCCTATATCCACGCTTTCTACAGGCACGACATTTTCTTTGGGGGGCTCGTTGGGTAAGGGTACTCGGGAGGACATAAGGAAAATGCCTCTCATGCAGCCGGCTTACTGCATTTGGTTGGGGAAGGTGGGGTGGAGCACCGTCTGGAAACAGAAGGTGTCACGAACACGTACTCACCGAGGCCGAGATGCCGAGAGCGGCTCGCCCTTACGACCACGCGCACCCAGACCCCCGAAATGGGTACAGGAGGCTGAGGGCAGGCGGAGGCACGGGCTTCCGGACGGATAGTAGGTTCAGAAGCTGGAAGCGGGTATCCTGGGATCCGCAGGGAGCAGGGCTGCGAACACAAGCAGAGGTTAGGCAATAGGCAGGTAATAATCAGGGTGTCACAAGACCCAGCAGTGCGGTGGTTAAGCAGACCCGGATTCGGAGCACAGATCTGGCAGGTATAATCAGGACAGTCCAGCAGAGCAGTGGTTAAACAGGCCAGGGGTTTGGTACACAGATCAGGCAGATTATTGATAGGATTGTCCAGCAGAGTGGTGGTTAAACAAGCCAGGGTTCGGTACACAGATCAGGCAGAAGTACAAGGGAAAGTCCGGGAGAGTAGTGGTTAATCAGGCAGCAGAGGTTTGGTACACAGATCAGGCAAGGTACTTAGGGATAATCCGGGAGAGTAGTGGTTAATCAGGCAGCAGAGGTTTGGTACACAGATCAGGCAAGGTACTTAGGGATAATCCGGGAGAGTAGTGGTTAATCAGGCAGCAGAGGTTTGGTACACAGATTAGGCAAGGTACTAGGGAACACAGGCTCAGAGAACAGGGGAGAGCTGACGACAAACCAGCAACCCGACTGGGTGCTGGAGCCGTCAGATATAGTCCCCCTGCCCGGCGAGCGCGTCAGTGTGACGCGCTACCGGGCACCCGCACGGGCTACGGCGCGCACACGGGGACCGCCGTGCACCCGCGCGCGCCGCACCATCAGGCCGCGGACGGGTGTGCGGCGAAGCGCTCGTCCCGTGTGCATGCGCACCGGAGCCCGGCGAGCGGAGACGCTCCCTGGCTCCTGACAGTGCCCCCCTTCTAAGGGCGGACACTGGACGCCAAGGCTGGCCATTAGTTCCGGATGATCTTGATGAAACACTCGAATTAACTGTGGAGCGTGTAGATTCCTAGCGGGCTCCCAGGAATTATCTTCAGGGGGGTACCCCTTCCATTGAATCAGGTACTGTAGCTGTCTGCCCCTCTTCCTGCAACCAAGAATGGATTCCACTTCAAATTCATTCTCGCCATCGATTCTGACTGGCGGAGGAGGAGGTTCTTTTCTTCCTGGAAAAGGGCTGGGCACCACAGGCTTCAATAGTGACACATGGAAGACGGGATGAATCCGGTATGTCTTGGGAAGTGTCAATTCCACAGCCACAGGGTTGATAATCCTCCTGACTTGAAAAGGCCCAATGAATTTAGGCCCGAGCTTTCGAGATGGCAGTGGCAATCTCAGATTAACGGTGGACAGCCAGACCTTGTCTCCTACGTCAAATTTTGGGTTCGCCTTTCTGCCCCGGTCGTACTGTTTTTTGTAGTCCTTCTGGGTTTTGCGTAATGTATCTTGAATTCTTTGAAAATTGGACTGTAACGAATTTATCCTATCCTGGACTGCAGGAACTGCCGTTTCGGGAATGTTGTTAGCAAAGGATGTGGGATGGAAACCGCAATTGGTCCAGAAGGGAGTCTGGTTGGTGGAGGCATGGATAGAGTTATTGTACGCAAATTCAGCGCAGGAGAGGAGGCTCGCCCAATCATCCTGAGAACCCGAACAGAAGCATCGGAGGTACTGCTCTAGTGTCTGGTTGGTCCTCTCTGTCTGGCCATTGCTTTGGGGATGATAAGCTGAAGAAAGACAAATGTTGATACCCAAAGCCTTGCATAGTTCCCTCCAGAATTTGGACGTGAACTGGACGCCTCTGTCCGACACGATGCTCCTTGGTATTCCATGGAGCCTAACAACCTCCTTTAGAAAGATGTTGGCCGTGTCTACGGCAGAGGGAGTACCCCTCATGGGCAGAAAGTGGGCCATTTTGGAAAGGCGGTCGACAACAACAAGGATGGTGGAGAAACTCTCTGAGCTGGGTAGGTCAACGATGAAGTCCATGGACACGTCAGCCCATGGTCGTTCCGGAATGGGCAAAGGTCTGAGCAGACCCCAGGATTTGGTGTTCTGGCCCTTGTTTCTCTGGCACAGGGAACAGGACGCCACATATTCCCTACAATCCCTTCTCCATCCTGGCCACCAAAAAGAACGAGAAAGGAGTTCAGCCGTCTTCTTATTCCCAAAATGTCCTGCCATCTTGTGATCATGACACATCTGAAGGGCTAAGGGCCGAGTCACTTGGGGTACAAATATTTTTCCTTTAATCCAGAAAAGGTCTTCATATTTTTTCAGGGAATGCACAGCTGGTTCCGTACATGCGCCTGATGAAGATTTGATGGAGGATATTAAGTCTGTTTGAGTTAGTCCGAGAAAATTTTGAGGAGAGAGGATCGTGCTGGGTGTTGGTATTTGGGAATCTGCGGAAAACATTCGTGAAAGGGCATCGGCCTTCCCGTTCTTTGCCCCAGGTCTGTATGCTATATGGAAATTAAAACGAGAGAAGAATAGGGCCCAACGGGCTTGGCGGGATTTCAACCGTCTTGCTGTCCTGAGGTACTCGAGATTTTTGTGATCCGTAAAGATCATCACCGGATGAACTGCCCCCTCCAGCAGATACCTCCATTCCTCCAAAGCAAACTTTATAGCCAACAGCTCTCTGTCACCCACGTCGTAATTGAGTTCCGGTGGGCTGAGTTTCCGAGAAGCGAAAGCTACTGGATGTAGGATGGCCTTTGGTCCCTGTCTCTGGGAAAGAATTGCTCCGGTTGCGATTTCTGATGCGTCTACCTCCAGTACGAAGGGTTGAGTCGGGTCAGGATGGCAGAGGATTGGAGCGGAACTGAATAGTTCTTTTAACTTAAGGAAAGCTTCTTGAGCGGCTGCGGACCACTGGAAAGAATGATGCTGCCGAGTTAGTTGGGTAATAGGTGCCACAATGGCCGAGAATCCCACGATAAATTTCCGATAGAAATTGGCGAATCCTATAAACCTCTGTACTGCTTTTTTATTTGATGGAGCTGGCCACTCCTGAATTGCCTGAATCTTCTGGGGGTCCATTGCAACCCCATTGGTGGAGAGTATGAATCCCAAGAATTATATGGTTGATCTCTCAAACTCACACTTTTCGGCTTTTAGGTATAGCTTGTGTTGCAGAAGAATAGCAAGAACTGTTTTAACGTGCCTCCTGTGCATCTCTAGCGTAGGGGAAAAGATGAGGATGTCGTCCAGATATACCACCAGGAAGTCATCTAGATATTGTCGAAATATATCATTCACTAGATGTTGGAAGGTAGCTGGAGCATTGCAGAGGCCGAATGGCATCACTAAATATTCGAAGTGACC
The DNA here is from genome assembly GCF_042186555.1 of Aquarana catesbeiana. Lineage (NCBI taxonomy): Eukaryota > Metazoa > Chordata > Amphibia > Anura > Ranidae > Aquarana > Aquarana catesbeiana. The sequence goes on along the minus strand of NC_133328.1, from coordinate 151,481,758 downwards.
GAATCTGGATCTAAAGGCCGTCTTCCATTCGTCTCCAGCCCTGATCCTGACGAGATTGTAGGCCCCTCGGAGGTCGAGTTTGGAGAACACCTTGGCCGATCGGAACCTTTGGAATAACTCAGGAATGAGCGGCAACGGGTACCGGTTCTTAATTGTGATGTTATTGAGTTGTCGATAGTCTACGCAGGGTCTTAGGGTACCATCTTTCTTCCCAACGAAAAAGATACCTGCTCCGGCGGGTGAGGATGAAGGGCGGATGAAACCTTTCTCAAGATTTTCGTCTATGTACTGCTTTAGAGCCTCCAGCTCGGTTTCAGAAAGGGGAAATATCCGGCCAAATGGAATCTCGGAACCAGGAAGAAGGTCAATTGGACAGTCGTAGGCCCTGTGAGGTGGTAGGCGGTCAGCCATTTGTTTACTGAAAACTTCTTGAAACTCGAGATACTCGGAGGGGACATGTTGGAGGTTGTTTGGCGGTACCGCCATTGTGGCGCAAACTTTGGAATCCGGAAGCAGGCAGTGTTGGGAGCAATACTGAGAAGAGAAGGATACTGACTTGGTGCTCCATTTGATTAGTGGATCGTGGGCTTGCAACCATGGTAGGCCAAGTATGATGGGAAAGATTGGTGAGCGAATTAGGTCAAGCCGTAAGAACTCCCGGTGGCCGGAGTCTGTGACTACTGAAATAGGTTGGGTCTCCTGGGTGATGGGACCAGAGCAAGGAAGGGATCCGTCGGCCAGATGTATTTGTAGATTCTGCTCTTTGGTTTGTAGAGGGATCTTCAATCTGTGTGCCAAGGCGGAATCTATGAAGCAGCTGCATGCCCCGGAATCAACGATGGCCTGCAGGCGAGTCTCCCTTTCCGGAAGCTGCAGAGAAACAAACAACATCACATAAGCCTTGGGAATGTTATGGTTAGGAAAGTTCAATATGTTTGACTGAGGGAACTTACTAGGCCTGATCGGACAGCTGCGCAGGAAGTGTCCGGTTCCTCCGCAGTAGAGGCAAAGGTTAGACTGCCGTCTGCGCTGCTTCTCCTCAGAGGTCAATGGACCTCGGACCAAACCAAGCTGCATTGGTTCGACTTCAGGGACCGATGCAGTGGTAACTGAAGATGAAGTTGAGGGTATCGTAGAGTGAGGTCTTGGCGACGCCCAGGCAGGGCGAGGCTGCTGAAACCGTTCTGAGCGCCGCTCCCGAAGGCGCCGATCGAGCTTGGTAGCTGCTTGAATGAGTTCCTCTAGGGAAGCAGGGGTCTCCATCCTAGCTAACTCATCTTTGAGTAATTCAGACAAGCCTTGGCGGTACTGGTAACGCAGGGCCGGCTCATTCCAGTTGGTGTCGGCCGCCCACTTACGGAACTCCACTGTATAGTCCTCAATAGGTCTCCTTCCTTGGGACAAATGGTGCAAGATAGCTTCGGCGGTGGCCATGCGTTGCGGATCATCATAGAGCTGGGTCATGCTCTCAAAGAATGCCTCGATAGTGTTCAGAGCAGGGCTGCTCTGTTCCATCAGGCTGTGGGCCCAAGCCTGGGGTTCTTCGGATAGCAGGGAAATGACAAACCCCACCTTGACGATTTCTGAAGAGAAGGTTCTTGGCTGTAGGGCGAAGTAAAGGGAACATGCGTTTTTAAAAGCCCTAAACTTCTTGCGATCTCCCGAGAACCATTCAGGTGTAGGGACCCTGGGCTCAGGAAGGGCCATGACCACAGTGGGATTGGCTGGAGCTTGGGGAAGCGGACCCCCACTGCTGGGTGCAGGAGCTGCGGCTGCGGAGGGTAGTAACCCGGTGATCTGCTGCAGACGGTTATCAATTTGTGTATAACCTTCTTGTAGCTTCTGTACGGAGTCCGCGAGGGTAGATACTTGTTGGCACAGGATCTCCAGAGGAGAGCGCGCTCTGTCGGCCTCAGACATCTGGCTGGTTTGTACTGTCACGAACACGTACTCACCGAGGCCGAGATGCCGAGAGCGGCTCGCCCTTACGACCACGCGCACCCAGACCCCCGAAATGGGTACAGGAGGCTGAGGGCACGCGGAGGCACGGGCTTCCGGACGGATAGTAGGTTCAGAAGCTGGAAGCGGGTATCCTGGGATCCGCAGGGAGCAGGGCTGCGAACACAAGCAGAGGTTAGGCAATAGGCAGGTAATAATCAGGGTGTCACAAGACCCAGCAGTGCGGTGGTTAAGCAGACCCGGATTCGGAGCACAGATCTGGCAGGTATAATCAGGACAGTCCAGCAGAGCAGTGGTTAAACAGGCCAGGGGTTTGGTACACAGATCAGGCAGATTATTGATAGGATTGTCCAGCAGAGTGGTGGTTAAACAAGCCAGGGTTCGGTACACAGATCAGGCAGAAGTACAAGGGAAAGTCCGGGAGAGTAGTGGTTAATCAGGCAGCAGAGGTTTGGTACACAGATCAGGCAAGGTACTTAGGGATAATCCGGGAAAGTAGTGGTTAATCAGGCAGCAGAGGTTTGGTACACAGATCAGGCAAGGTACTTAGGGATAATCCGGGAGAGTAGTGGTTAATCAGGCAGCAGAGGTTTGGTACACAGATTAGGCAAGGTACTAGGGAACACAGGCTCAGAGAACAGGGGAGAGCTGACGACAAACCAGCAACCCGACTGGGTGCTGGAGCCCTCAGATATAGTCCCCCTGCCCGGCGAGCGCGTCAGTGTGACGCGCTACCGGGCACCCGCACGGGCTACGGCGCGCACACGGGGACCGCCGTGCACCCGCGCGCGCCGCACCATCAGGCCGCGGACGGGTGTGCGGCGAAGTGCTCGTCCCGTGCGCATGCGCACCGGAGCCCGGCGAGCGGAGACGCTCCCTGGCTCCTGACAGAAGGGCTCTGACAATCTCTTCCTGGAATTTAAGGAAGGTTCCAGTCTGTCCTGAAGCTCTGTATAGCACATGAGCGTTCCACAAAGCCAATTGAAATAAGTATACAGACACTTTTTAATACCAGCGTCTGGCCTTATGGGCAACTAGGTACGGCGCTAACAACTGGCCGTTGAAGTCCACCCCTCCCATATTTTGGTTATATTCATAAACACAGAGGGGTTTCTCCACAACACCAGTCACCATAGTAATTTGGACAGTCATTTCTGCATGAAGGGAGGTAAGAACGAAAACATTCTTATTATCCCTCCACTTCATAGCGAGCAAGTTATTACACTTCAAGCAGGCTCTCTCCCCCAGCCTAAGACAGGAATCTATAAGCCAATGGGGAAAGCCCTGGCAATTAGATCGCATGGTGCCACATGCTCCAATCTGATGATCAAACAAGTGACTGAAAAGTGGCATGCTCGTGTAATGATTGTCCACATACAAATGGTACCCCTTTCCGAATAAGGGTGACACCAAGTCCCACACAATCTTTCCAGTGCTTCCTATGTAGTCAGGGCAGTTTGTCGGCTCTATGTGACTATCTCTTCCCTCGTAAACCATAAAACTACATGTATAGCCTGTGGCCCTGTCACAGAGCTTATACATCTTGACCCCCGTATCTGGCACGCTTGCTGGGAAGGTACTGTTTGAATGACAAGCGGCCAGAAAACTTAATCAGGGACTCATCAAGGCAGACAACTTGATGGGGAGTAAACAAGTCTGCAAAACATTGGTTGAAGTGGTTTACGAGGGGTCAAATTTTGTAGAGCCGATCGTATCCAGGGTCTCCACGAGGACGACAGAGTTCATTGTTTTTGAAGTGCATGAACCGCAAAATCTGCTTGTATCATGCCCTTGCCATGGAAGCAGAGAACACGGGCATATGGTGAATTGGGTCAGTGGACCAATATGACCACAACTCACTCTCTTTGGTTATGCCCATGAGGAGGGATAGGCCCAGAAAGATCTTAAATTCGGAAACTTAAATTGGTTTCCAATCTCTGGCAAGGGGGGATTGGGGAATAGTGGCGATGTGTTGACCAGCGTACAAATTACTTTGGTCCACAATAGATCTATAGAGATCTTCTGTGAAAAACAGCGAATAAAAATCAAGTGACATAAAATCAACTGTTTCCACATGAATTCCGCGTTGGCCAGTGAATGGGGGAAGTACGGGTGCTGCAGAAGTGGTGGGTTCCCAATTAGGATTGGTGAATGCAGCAGGAAGGGCACTATGGGCACAACGGGCCTGTGTTCGTCTTCTTGGTGGCAGCAGGACGCTACTTGTGCTTGCCACCTCGCCAGCTTGAACTGCACTTATGGGACTCACCACATCACCAAGTGTTACTGCAGTGCTGGATGTATGACCAGGGTTTACTAGGCCACTGGTGCTTGCCAGTTCACCAGAAGGAATAGTGGCACTAGTGCCTCTCTGCTCCATACTAGAGCCCTGCGGTTCTTGCACCTCAACAGCAGAAGAAGAAGATTGGGGTCTGGTATGCCTGACCTTGGCAGGGACCACAACTCTGTCATCAGAGCTATCTGTCATGGAGCCACTGCTGTCTACAGGTTTGTATCCTGAGCCTGAATCTGAAAGATGAGTGACTTCCTCTTCACTATCTGTCATGCTCAGAAACGTGTAGGCCTCTTCACTAGTGTGCCTTCAATTTGCAATTTTGGGCTCTAAATTTAGTGGTACACTAGTGAGACTCACAGGCAAAAAAAGCTCCTGACCGTTAGCGACTGTATAAAAACACTACCAAAAAACTGTTAGTGATCACAGGGATCAGGCCTGAGTCTGCGAATGCTGCAGTGTGTGTTTAGTGTTTTGTAAGTGACAGTGATCGATCGAAACTGCACTTGAGTGGGCTGGGCTGGGCAGAGTGGAGGGGCAAAACGCAGGTGCTAGCAGGTATCTGGGCTGATCCCGCTAACACTGCGTTTTTGGGAACCCTAAACTGCTGGGGACGCTGGTATAGATCTGATCGGATCAGATATTGATCACTTAAGATACTATACCACTAAGGGAGGTGTATGCTGCGTGCATGGGTGTTAGCTGTACTGGCACTAACTTGACACTGCCTGGGGTGACGCAGACCCTATCTGACCCTAAAACCTTACTTATATCACCCGCCGGTCAATTAGGGGGTTAAACCTTTATTAGGTAATAAACAGCGGGTGCCCTGACACTAAAAAAATTAACTAACTAACCAGCGTCACATGTAACAGTTATACGGTAATCACTGGTGAAACGGTTAACTAGGGGGCAATCAGGGGGTTAAAACCTTTACTAGGTAGTATATGGGGGTCCCTGAGGCTATAAAATGCTGACGGCGAACCTAAATACTTACCTGCCTAACTAGTGTCACCTGTGACACTAATACAGCGATCAGATAAACGATCGCTTAGTGACACTGGTGATGGGGGGTGATCAAGGGGTTAAAATTTTATTAGGGGGGTTAGGGGGTACCCTAGACCTAAAGGGGCCTAACACTAACTGCCCTACCACTTATAACTGTCACAAAATGACACCAATGCAATAATCAGAAAAAAAAAACTGCTATTGGTGTCACTGTGACAGGTGGTACGGGGGGGGGGGTAATTGGGGGGTGATAGGGGCTGAAAAGTGTGCCTAGAGTGTTCTACTGTAAGTGTTGTGTTGGTGCAAACTTACTTGATGTCTTCTCTCCTCGGAAGCCAGAACGAAAAGGCTTCACGAGGATTGATGACATCACTTCCTCTGCTGCTGTTTACATTACAGCAGCAGAGAAAGATTTTCATTCACCAGGAGCGATCGTGAGTGGGTGGCCATGAATCAGTGGCCTCCCCCTCACCTCGGATCGCTCCTGAGGATAATCCAACCACCACAGGCACCATGGGGGGTTTGATCGGACCGCCTGCCTGTGGGCAGGCAGGGACTTACAGGTAAGCCCTTATGCCTGCCCGTGCCATTGTGCCGACGTACATCGGCGTGCGACGGTCGGCAACTTTTTTTTTTTGGTTTGGATACACTCTAGATTCTGAATAATACTGTAGCCTAGACTAATGGCAGTATATTAAATAATCTATTAGCATACATGTAATAATTGTTTCACAAATATTCAGTTCTCTCTGAAAGTATACAGAGCATTGTAAATCTCTAAATACTGGCTGGTATCTAAAAATATTATCTAAAAATATTACCTCAAATGCTGTGTTTCCCTTGAAAATGGTGATGGCAATAATAAGAAAATGCTGCTTTCCCTTTTTGCTTTCCCTTATTGCCCAGCCCCAGGAATTGTTTAAGCATTAAGGGCCCCAGATAAAAAAATATTAAAAGTAGTGAGGGCTGTAAAATGTACCTTTAATACAAAGCTTTCCTTCAAAGTACTTCTTTTTTGCCAAGAGACGTCCTCAGCGTTTCCAGTTGAATGAGGCTAGAAGGAAATCTAAAGACACACTATTACACATGGTCGGATTTTCCGACGGAAAATGTGTGATAGGACCTTGTTGTCGGAAATTCCAACCGTGTGTAGGCTCCATCACACATTTTCCATCGGATTTTCCGACACACAGAGTTTGAGAGCAGGATATAAAATTTTCCGACAACAAAATCCGTTGTCGGAAATTCCAATCGTGTGTACACAAATCCGACAGACAAAGTGCCACGCATGCTCAGAATAAATAAAGAGATGAAAGCTATTGGCCACTGCCCCGTTTATAGACCCGACGTACGTGTTTTACGTCACCGCGTTTAGAACGATCGGATTTTCCAACAACTTTGTGTGACCGTGTGTATGCAAGACAAGTTTGAGCCAACATCCGTCGGAAAAAATCCTAGGATTTTGTTGTCGGAATGTCCGAACAAAGTCCGACCGTGTGTACAGGGCATATCAATGAAGAGCATAGTGCTGACACCCTCTTCCCTCCTCCCAGGGTGGTATTACCATAGCACTCTTCACTCATAGTGATGCACTTTCTGCATCACTGGGCACCACTAGCGAACTTTAGGAGAAGAAAAAGAGCCTGCATGCCACATAACCTGCCAGAACACATCAGTAAAATGGTAAATATACTACAGAAAAAAAAGATAGCATACAAAGTAGGGAAGCCACTGAAGAAGGACGAGGAGACAGGGGCCACCTGTGGGGAAAGCCTGCAACCCAAAGTTGGGCTTTAACCACTTCAGTATCAGACACTTTAACCCTCTTCCTGCCCAGACCAATTTTCAGCTTTCAGCGCTGTCACCTTGAATTACAATTACGCGATCATGCAACACTGTATCCATATGAAATTTTTATCATTTTTTTCACACAAATAGAGCTTTCTTTTAGTGGTAATTATTCACTACTGTTTTTTTTTTTTTGCTAAATAAATGAAAAAAGACCAAAACATTTTTTTAACGCATTTTTCTTTGTTTATGATATAATATTTTGCAAATAAATAATCTTTCTTCATAAATGTAGGCCAAAATTTATACTGCTACATTTTGTTTGTGAAAATAACCCAAATCAGTGTATAATATTTAGTAGAGTCCACAAACTATGGTATATACAGTATCTGAAAATCGATGAATCCTGATGTACTGATGGCTTTATTTCTTGAGGCCCTAAAACGCCAGGACAGTAGAAATATCCCCAAAAGTATGGCTCTTTGGAATTGTAATAATTTGTTTTTCCAGTTTTTAAATATTTTTTTCTTTGTATTACATATGTTTTTACATACAGTGACCAGAGCAATACAGTGCTACTGTAGTAACATTGTACTACTCTGAGAAGGTGATCAAGTTCTTTTTTTTCTACACACTATGATTGCTTATAACTGTGAATTTTACAGTTATAAGCAACAATTTTTTCTGAATGAAAACTATTCATTCAGTGTTTACTATTGTGATTAGCTGTGATTGGCCACAGCTAATCACCTGGTACAGATGGGCTGTGATTGGCCCTGTTTTTACCATGTGATCACTGTGACTGTCACAGAGCTCATCACAATAGTACACAATGAAAGGCATTAATCAAAGCCTTTTATTGTGTACAATTGTCATGTGATCTGCTGTGATTGGCCACAGTGATAACATGGTACTGGCAACAGGCCAGTATCGTGATCGGCCATCAGCTGTGTCTGGTGCACACAGCGGGTGACAGAACGCTCCAGAGCATGGCCCATGGGGCGTGCATGAGGTGCGATCCTAGGAGGACAACATATGACTTAAAGTTAAATGTATATCACTAAAATCTCATATAAGCTTTAACATGTCCAAAGTTGTCAACATTAGATCACCCACCCAATGTCATCTTTGGAGTGATTGTATGTAGACAGGAAGTGGTTAGAAGGAGACAGTAGAAGATCAGCATCAATCAGATGTAATAAAGGAAGAAAAAAGTGAAAACAAGTGTTTCATTGAAAAAAAAAAGGCAACTGCTTGTGATAAACCGTACATTAGCAAATTAAATGTCAGTTACCTTGTAATGCCATTGAGTGCAGTAGCAGGCTGTTCCCAGGATGGTACAATGATGCCCCTCATGGGTGAATTCATGACAGCCTGTGCTTGGATGTAGTGAGTTGAATGATGCTTGTTGTCATAAAAAATAGAAGCCTGGCTAGTGGCAGAAATGAATTATTGCTGGGGACAGCTCCAGCTTAAAAGAGCATATTGCAGCAAAATCAGTTTTCTTTTTTTTTTTTTTGCGCTTGCTGGTATTTTTTTTTGGAGGGCTCATTTACATCAATGCTGTGATAAAACACTCACATTAACGTGTTGTGTTGCCATTAATTTAAAATGCCCCCTCAATGGCAACACATCATAGTGTTTTGTAGTGCATTGGGCTGCTTTAACCCAACAAATGATACTGCAGAAACTGACGTTAAAGCAGTATTAAACACAAAACCAAAAATGTAATATATTGCAGCTTACCAATAATTAGATATATTGGCCGTGTTCGTGTTTTTTTAGTTTGTTCCCTCTGTTTTCACCTGGTGATCTGACCAGTAACACACTCCTTGTATTTGAGTGCCTCTATTCTGTATAAATGAGCCCAGGGAGAACAGCAGACAACAGCATTGTCAGTGTGTGTGTGTGTGTGTGTGTGTTAAATGTACTAGCAGATTTAAATACATTAACAAAATTAAGCCAAACTCCAGCTCACACTTTTTAATCAGTTACAGCAAACAGTTTGTTTCCTTTTGGGAGAAAGGTTTTACATGAATAAATAAAAGCTGATCATTGTAAGCAGCCCTGTCAGTGTTAACTAGTTTGTCTCACCCCTGTAAACTAATGCATCTGCAGGAGGGCTTGTTCTTTTGAAAAACTAAAGACTTACTGGCTGAATCATCAGATCAAAACAGAAGAAAGAAAGCCAAAAAAAAAAAGAAAACGATTGCAGCCATCACATCTAAGAATTGGTAAGTTGCAATATAATAAATTATTGCTTTTGGGTTTACTACTGCTTTAAATACATTAGTACATTGCAGTGTCATTCATTTAGTATGGCTTCTCAATGCACTGAGACATGTTCAATTAGAAATTTTGTGACATGGCTGATCTTTGGAGCATTTTGGCGCATGGGCACCGAAAGCATGTACATGAGCCCTGAATGTGCAGTAAAATAATCAACCTAGACTTTTTATGTTTCACCCCAAGTACACTGCTGCTGTATGACTGTATTCATGTAGAAGGAATCTAATGCTGAAAGCCTGTTACCATCTCAGCACACCTGAAGCAGAAATTCAATTATATGTCCCACTAAGAACTGTCCTTTGTTCAAGCTTTTTTTTAGCAAAGGCTGAAAATTAAATAAACAAGTGACAGAGGACTCTTGGCTTTGTCCAATGGGACACATTACACCTAAGCAACCATCCACACTTGGTACATTCAGCTATATAAAATATAACTCATGAATTAAGCCAGCACACAAATTGACAAAGGCTCAAATAGCAATATACTTGGCAGGAGTCTCCAATTAGTCTTATCTAAATGTACAATCATTTCTTCCCATTGCGTAGAACATTATTTTAATACGTTTTGCCTACATGCAAGCAAGGAAAAACTCTTTAATTTGTTTTAAATGTTTTATCAGCATGTTTAATATTTTCTTTAAGTAACTTGGAACAGGTTTATAGTACAATTTTGCAGTATACAGTTCAGTGGCATTTTAGGAAATTGCTTTTTACTTACACAGTTGGTAATAAAGCCTGAAAGAGTATGCTTTTAATCCTCAAAGCATAGCACACACTATAAATGTTATCTTCTTCTTTTATCTGGGGATTTTACTGGTAAAAATTACTTTAATATTTAACATTTAATATGAATTAAAAATACATAATTTCTATCTCAATGCATTTCAAACACAACTTTCATTCTCTTATAATGCCTGCACAGATATTCTATATTTTTTCAATGCAATATGGAAACAATACAATAGCATATCAGTGTATTATATCTAATTATTTTGTATCTGTTCTTGGATAATAATGTTTAAAAGCCATATAAAAATTATATGTGGTGACTGGAATTATACCCAGTTCCTAGAAAAGGATGTGTAGCTCTCTCTACTATTTCAGCTATGAGTTGTGATCTGAATTTGATTCTTCTGTTTCTCCAGTAGTGGTACCCCAAGGAATATCAGTAAATGGTGGATAACCTAACACACTATGTTTTTTTTCCTTAAAGTTAGAGAGTACAAAATCTGGTACAGCTCTGCATAGAAACCAATCTACTTCCAGTTTTTTTGTCAAAGCCTAATTGAACAAGCTGAAGTTAAAAGCTGAATGGCTATCATGCACAGCAACAGATTTTGCACTCTCCAGTTTTAGTAAATCAACCCCTATGAATGTTATAATTTAATGATAGAGTGCTACTCTCTCCCTCTCTCTCTCTGTACCTCCCTTACATATACAGTCATTTTTTAACCATCTTCTCAGATTTTTAAATGCACCATCAAAAAGTATTATTTGAGAAAGCTGTATAACTGGTTTACGTTACCTGATATTTCATAATTTTTCCTACTTTGTCTTATACTTCATTTAAGTCATTCGAGTTTATTGTTGTTGATACATTCTCTGCACTCTTCTGGTCTCTCACATATTTCCATGCCTTCTCTCATGAGTACTTTAGAATCCTAAAGTATATCTAAAGGCAGTTTTTTTTTCTTTTGGATAGCGTATGGAAGGATTAGATCAACTGTTTTTTAAAGGTTTTAATGCTATGTCCATTTGTCCTGGGGACCATTGACACTGGTCCTTTATCAATAATTTTCATTGAATATGATATAGTAAATGTACAGCTTATGCAGTATAAACAGATGTAGAGTACAACATCCAGGTGAAATAATACTTAGAAATAATACCCATGTTTACAACATCAGCAAACAAAATATAACACCACATACAGTGGGGAGCTCCAGAGATGCAGTCGGGAGATAGGAGAAAGTTGTAGAAAGTCAATCATCACTTCAGCCCTCCACTAGTTGGGGCTTTATAGTAGAGTGGTCCGACGGAAGCCTCTCCTCAGTGCAAGACACATAAAAGCCTGCATGGAGTTTGCTAAAAAAAAAACACCTGAAGGACTCCAAGATGGTGAGAAATAAGATTATCTGGTCTGATGAGACCAAGATAGAACTTTGTGGCCTTAATTCTAAGCGGTATGCGTGGAGAAAACCAGGCACTGCTCATCACCTGTCCAGTACAGTCCCAACAGTGAAGCATGGTGGTGGCAGCATCATGCTGTGGGGGTGTTTTTCAGCTGCAGGGACAGGACTACTGGTTGCAATCGAGGGAAAGATGAATGCGGCCAAGTACAGGGATAACCTAGACGAAAACTTTCTCCAGAGTGCTCAGGACCTCAGATTGGGCCGAAGGTTTACCTTCCAACAAGACAATGACCCTAAGCATACAGCTAAAATAACGAAGGAGTGGCTTCACAACAACTCCGTGACTGTTCTTGAATGGCCCAGCCAGAGCCCTGACTTAAACCCAATTGAGCATCTCTGGAAAGACCTAAAAATGGCTGTCCACCAACGTTTACCATCCAACCTGACAGAACTGGAGAGGATCTGCAAGGAGGAATGGCAGAGGATACCCAATTCCAGGTGTGAAAAACTTGTTGCATCTTTCCCAAAAAGACTCATGGCTGTATTAGATCACAAGGGTGCTTCTACTAAATACTGAGCAAAGGGTCTGAATACTTAGGACCATGTGATATTTCAGTTTTTCTTTTTTAATAAATCTGCAAAAATGTCAACAATTCTGTGTTTTTCTGTCAATATGGGGTGCTGTGTATACATTATCGAGGAAAAAAATTAACTTAAATGATTTTAGCAAATGGCTGCAATATAACAAAGAGTGAAAAATTTCCTTGTCAAAAGAAGTTTATTGAGTATACAATATTATAAAGATACATAAAGTAAGTTTACAAGGATCTATAAAGTAAGCTCATTGTTTTACAGTAGGGTTTATATAGGTAAATATCATGACATTTCAAATATTAAACATTGGGTTCACGTAAACCTAAATTAAAGATATATATCATTTCCTTAGTTACTTTTGTAGGTATTTAAATGATTTATACCTACTATACATATTGTTTACAGGTAGAGTGTATATAGGTCAAATAAATTCTGATAATGAGCTTTAATCGTAAGGTGGAGAAAAGGAAAGAGAAAGAAGAAAGAGGGTAGAAAGGCAGAGGTATGGTCCACAAGGTTGTCCCGCTTGTCAGTTTATTATTCTTTTTAGTTCTCTTTGAAGCCTTAGAATGGGTGTCTCTGTAAGTCATTTAATCTGCTACCATGGCAACAGGACAGAGTTATTGAAGTTTGACAGGAACTGTTGTTTTATCCAAGGATGCCAAAGTTTTTCAAATTTTGGAATTTGATTTTGATCGATGGCTACCATCTTAGCATGGGACATTGTATTATTCATTCTGTGAATTGTTTCTGCTAGTACCAATGTAGGAGATTTCCATGCCTTGGCCACTGTTTGTTTTGCAGCCGTTGTTAGTTGGATCATAAGTTTGAATTGAGAGAGTGTTAACCATTCCGGTTTTAGATTAAGTAAAGTTATATAAGGATCTGGTTGTATTATTTTTTTAAATATTTTAGATGCAATCACGAAGACTTCCTTCCAGAAGGTTTGGATTACTGGGCACGTCCACCATATGTGTAAATGTGTGCCTATTTCTGGGCATCCTCGAAAACAAAGAGCTGAGGTATTAGGTGAATATTTTGCCACTCTAGCGGGTACAAGGTACCAGCGAGTTAGGACTTTATAATTTGTCTCCAGTGCTAAGATGTTGGGTGAAGATGACTTAGATGTGAGCCATATGTTAGACCAGTCCGTGTCTTCTAAAGTTCGTCCCAGGTCCTCCTCCCACCTCTGAACGTAAGAGGGTCTATTAAGATTTTCTACTCCATATAATTGATTATAAAGTGATGAAATTGTACCTTTAGCAAATGGATCTTTTGTACAGATTGATTCAAAAATGGATAATTGGGATAATGGTGCATCCCCCTTTAGGAATGGTGTATAGAAATTTTTGATTTGGAGATATCTAAATATCTCAGAGTTTGGTAGATCATATTTTTCTCTAAGCGATGGGAATGAAAGGAATGATTTAGATGCTATGAAGTCATTTAGTGTCTGAATGCCTGATGTTGTCCAAGCTTTAAAAGAATTTGGGTAGATCCATGCCGGATAAAAGGCCAGATTTCTGATAAAAGAAAGGAGAGGATTGTGTGGAGATTGTAACTGATATTTGGTTTTTAGTTTATCCCAGAGAGATAAGAAGTGTTTAGTTATGGGATTATGAATTTTAAAGCGGTCTTTAGGATCAAGCCATAATAAGTTTGATATTAATAGAGGGTCATTTTCTGAAGCCTCTATAAATACCCATAATGGGATTTCCTGTTTTGCATGGTATTTGGACAGACTGGACAAATGTGCTGCTCTGTAGTAGTTAGTAAAATTAGGGTATCCCAGGCCTCCTTTATTTTTGGGAAGATGTAGTGTGTGTATAGGTATACGTGGTTTAGAAGAGCCCCATATAAACAAAGTTGCTCTTTTTTGTACTATTCTCAAAAAATAGGAAGGAATTGGAATAGGGAGGACTCTGAATAGATAAAGCAATTTGGGTAGAATAGTCATTTTGATTGCATTAATCTTCCCTATCCAGGATAAAGGAAGTTGCGACCATTGTTTTATTAGATTTGTGATCTGTTTTAATACAGGAGGATAATTGGTTGAGAATAAGTCAGAATGAGATGCTGTTAAATGAATTCCAAGATATGGGATTGATTTTTCTGCCCATGTGAATGGGAGTGCAGCCCTAGCCGGGATCAATTCCATGTTTGTGAGTGAAATATTAAGCACTAGGCATTTCTTGGGATTAATCATAAGGCCGGATAGGGCTGCAAATCCATCAAGAGCTGGTATTAAGTTAGGACCAGAGACCTGTGGTGATGATAGAAAAAGTAATATATCGTCTGCAAATATACATAATTTGTGTGTGATACCTCCTACTTCAATGCCAGTTATAGTTTGGTTTGTTCTGATGTATTGGGCCATGGGTTCGAGTATAAGGGCAAATAATAAGGGAGATAATGGGCAACCCTGTCGGGTACCTCTTTCGATATTAAAGGCATCAGATTTGTATCCAGCATATTTTATATAGGCTTTGGGTTTATTATATAATGCTTTGATCCATGTTAAAAAGTGGGGTCCAAAACCCCATTTTTGTAATGAATATTGCATATATTGCCAGGATACTGTGTCAAATGCCCTCTTAATATCGAGAGATAGAAAACATAAAGGGATTTTCCGTTTTTTAGCAATATGTGCCAATAACACTGCCCTGCGTATATTATCGCCTGCCTGTCTATTTGGCATGAAGCCTACTTGATCTCTATGTATTAATTTTCCTATAATGCTATTGAGGCGTTTTGCTATTATTTTTGCTAATAATTTAATATCAAGGTTTAACAGAGAGATAGGCCGATAATTCACACAGGAAGTATCATCAGAAAGGGGTTTTAGGATCATACAAACAATTGCTATTAGTGTTTCTTGCCGAAAAGAATGTCCATCTAGAAGTTTGTTAAAAGTTTCAGTGAGAATGGGAGAGAGTATTTCTGAGAATGTTTTATAGTATAAAGCCGAGTAACCGTCTGGGCCTGGTCTTTTGTAAGTTTTAGGTCTTTTATGGCGTTAGCAACTTCATCTATAGTTATAGGCTCGTCCAAACTGCTTTTTTGATTCTGAGATAACTCAGGTAAGGTTATTTTTGAGAAGAAGGATTCAGCCTCTGTAGGATTAAATTCATTGTTTGTCTTGTATAAAGTTGCGAGATGTGAGTGAAATTTATGGACTATTTTAACTGGATTACAAGTATAAACATTTTTTGATAATTTCAAACGTATTGGTTTGAAAGTTTTGTTAGTTGAATTTAATGCCCGAGCCAAATATGTACCTGGTTTGTTTGTATTCATGTAGAAATTGTGTTTGGAGCGTTTGAGGGATTTATCAACTGACTCAGTGAGAAATAGATCGTATTCCAATCTAGATTTTTCCAGATGAGATTTTGTACTCTGAGATGGATTATCTTGAAATGATATGTAGGCTGCATTAAAATTGAGTTCTAGTTTTTTTGCTAGATTTTTGCGTTCCCCTTTAAATAGTGCCATTTGTCTTTGTATTGTACCACGCAAGACAGGCTTATGAGCTTCCCACAGTGTTATTGGGGAGATGTCTGTTGTATTATTAATTGATATGTATTCCTTTAAAGCTTGTTCAATGGCCATCTGATGTAGTGGGTGTTTGAGCATTATGTCCGGTAAGTACCACGTTGGGTCATGCGCTTTTGGTATGGCTGAGGCTATAGTAGTGTATACTGCATTATGGTCAGACCACGGAATCGGAATTATATCTGATGCAATAATTTCTGGTATCATTCCTATTGTTAGAAAAATATGATCTATTCTGGTGAAGGTTTGATGAGGGTGCGAGAAATAAGTGAATTTCTTTTTCATTGGGTTACTTTCTCTCCATGAATCTACCAGATTGTATTTGGAAAGAAGTTGAGAAAAAGGTAATCTAGAGGTTATTTTGGATGGTGTAAAAGGTGATTTATCTAGAAATGGGAGGAGGACCTGGTTCGAATCCCCACACATTATCACTGTTCCTATTTTGTGTGTATTAATCACTTGTAATATATGTGAGAGGAATGGTGTAGGTTGTTTGTTAGGAGCGTAGTAGGAAATCACCGTGATTGCTGTATCCATTATATAACCCATGAGTATCAGGTATCTACCTTCTGGGTCTTTAATTTCTGATGATAAGGTGAATGGTGTGGATCGGTGAAATGCAATTAGAGTTCCCCTTTGCTTGGTACAGGCAGAAGCCGTGTAAATTTGTTGATAAAAAGGAGAAATATATTTTGGAGTAGAATCTTTGGTGAAGTGTGTTTCTTGGAGGCATACTATGTGAGCCTTCTTGTTATGGAAAGTACGGAAGGCTTTGGTCCTTTTTTGAGGGACATTTATTCCAGGGAGAGTATATTCAGTGGTGCCATGGCAACAGATCAAATAGTTTTGACTTACTTTTTGTTATGCAGAGCTGACTGTGCAGATCAACCTGTGTGGACTGAAGATATGAATAGATAGAAAAGAAACCAGTGAATTCTGGAGTAAAGAGTAAACAAAAAACATATGAGATTAGATGATACATTGTATAAATTATTTTTTGCAAGTAATCACAATTTACCCGTGAAAGAGAATAAATATCTCTCTCAGGGGAATAAGTGCCTTCGTCACACTCCCACATAATATGGTTGGGAGAATGAGGAGGGCTAATGGGGGTACACGGATCTTCCGCTTACAGGAGAGAAGTGCTATGTCAAAAGACATCAAAATGATGTTTCATTAATTGGAGTGCAGAATATAGTTTTTGTTGAAATTATTTATTCCAGGGTGGTTTTATATGGTTAGTTTTGCCCTAGGCTAAATAATTCAGTTAGAAAGGTACTGTTAATAACTTTGGTATTGATGAAGATAGTTTGAATTATTTTGGGATTTTAACCCTTTTAGAGTAAACAATTACATATGTTATTCATATGCAACTGTTTAGATATGTTAACTCATAACATTGAGGTTGTATTGCTTCAGATTAGAATAAACAAAAACATAATTCTAGGAACTAGTTAGGTAATAATATATTTGTTTTAAGAAAAGAAAGAAAAAGCTTCCATTACTTCTGGATTATTGAACATATTTGTCCTAAAAAGTAATAAATCTATTGTTATTACCTGATAATATATAACTGAACAAGAATTTCCTTATTTCACTTATATATTCTAAGGCTGTATGAATCAGAAGTAATAGGAAATATAACTGGAATGTAACATGATCCCACACGGTGTGTGACTATCATAATGCAGTTACATTCAGTTATAAATACAGTTTTTTTATAGAGAACCATCTCTTAGTATAATAAATGAAGAGATATCAGGAATTAGGATGTCAGTCCATTGAATCTTCTTGGTCCATGGATGATGTGGCATAACGGCCTCTTTTGTGAGAATGATGATTCCCATTTTGTTCTGAAATTTTCTGGGTGCTGCCTGAAGGTGAAGATGATGCCATTCTTCTGCGTGTGGGAGTGTTGCTGCTTGTGGGTTCTGTCAGATTTAATTTTAAAAGGGTTTGTTGTAGTTCATCTGCTGATCTGCTTCTGTAAATTGTACCTTGGTAGTTAAATCTGACTGAAAAGGGGAAGCCCCATTGATATATAATGTTGTGGCGTTGCAGTTCCATTAGTTGGGGTTTCATGGATCGTCTTTTAGTAATAGTAAGTTGGGATAGGTCAGCAAAAATTTGATAATTGTGTCCTTGAAAATTAAGTTCCTTTTTTTCTCTTGCAGCAATTAGTATTTGTTCTTTCGTCCTGTAATAATGAAATTTTGTGATTATATCACGTGGGGGTCCATCTTTCTTTTTGGCTGTGAGGGCTCTGTGTACTCTGTCCAGTTCTAAACGTTCAATAGGAATATCTGGCTTTAGTTCTTGTAATAGAGCAGTAATAGTAGATTGCAGGTCTGTCACAGTTTCAGGTATTCCCCTTATGCGCAAGTTTGAACGTCTGGCTCTATTTTTGTAATCTTCGAGCTTAGTTTGAAGTATTAAATTCTCTTTTTTTAATTGTTCCAATTCTGTTATATTTTCTTGGGTTGTAATTTCAATTTCATCCATTTTTATTTCTAAGGCTGCGGTGCGGTTTCCCAGCTCTCTTATTTCTTTGGTTAGGCTTTTTGTTATTTGGTCTGAGGTTTGTTTTAAAGCCTTATGAAGCATCTTTTCAAATTGTAATAATATTACTGGGGATGCTGAGGAGGCTTGTGGAGAAGTTTGTGAGAGGATTTGTTCTGTATCTGACTCAAATGGAGAGTCTTGCTGTAACATTTTCTGTCTGTGAGAGCGCCCTGATGCTGTATCTTGTGAGGTGACTGGAGCTGCTTCAGCTGCAGTGAGTGCCTGTGAGCTCTTTGTGAGGTGATTTTTATTTCTGCCACGGTTTCCTCCCAGTACCATATTTCCTGCCCAAACTTTCACAGTTTGTTCCCTGGGGCAAAAAGGTTCAAATGGATACCTTTTGAGCCTGCAGGCTCCGCTTTGTCCTTCTCTTCTCTCCTCAGCGGTGTGGAGCTCTAACAATGCATGTCTGCTCCGCTAGGCTCCGCCTCCTGCCCCCCAAGAGTAAAAAATTTAAGGTGGTCTGAATACTTTCTGTCCCCACTGTATTAAGCATTTAATCATCAGTAGAAAACCAATGACTCAGAAGACTATCCTGTGTTTAATACTAGGGTTCTGAGGATCATGGTTTATTTAAAAATAGGAAAATTAAACAGTTACACGTATGAAGCATCTTCCACCGCTTATTCCTTTCCAGAAGCACATGGGATGAGAGTTTTTAGTGCATACTACCAGAAGCAGAAACCAGAAAAGAGAGTACCGCAGCAATTTTTTTTTGAGTCAAGTACTATCTCATTTTTTGTTTAACCTAAGCAGATACTGTATCGGTGTGGAAGACCACCACACAGAGTTTGTATGACCTCTGTGAAAGTCAAGAGATGAAAATGTTTATTGGTAAAATTGGGTGGCTTTTGCCCTTTATTGCATACACCATCTGATAGACCTCTATTTCAGAATTATTTTATTACTTTTTTAAATTCATTTTTATTGAATTTGTTTTTCCTTTTACAAAGATACGTAAGACACTGTCCAGAATTGTTTGATTTTGTGACAATCCCACCTGATGTGTAGAAGGGTACCTGGTGTTTGGCAGCCTGGGAAACATTTTACAGACCTCATGGGTGTAAATTTAGCCAAGTGTTGAGGAACCATGTACCATTGCATTAATAGTCTGCAATTAGATTCAATGGCAGAAGTAATAATGAAAAACGTGCTGTGGTTTGCCATATTTGGTGCCAGTCCTCTATGCCCAGGACCTCCCCCAGGTCTCCTTCCCATTTGGTCATATATGAGTGTGGACATGGTGTTTGCCTTTCCAAAATGGAAGCATAAATGGTTAAGATAACATCTTTAGCTGTGGAATCATGCATGCAGATATTTTTGGTCTGTCCCAAACCAAGGAAGTATGTCTAATTATAGGATTGTGGATTTTCTTACAAAATCATGGAGTAATCCACAATATGGTCTTAATGGAATTGGGGTCTAAATCAAGTGCCTCCATAGAGACCCAGAGGGTGTGATAGGTAGAGTTATGGTATGCTGTAAGATGCACTATTTACACTGCTGAGAAGTATTTATATTCAGGACCACTCAACCCCCCTTATGCTTGAGCTGGAAAAGAGTTTTGCAATTCACCCAAGGTTTATCTTTGCCTCATATGAAAGCCAATATTTGAACTACTTGTGCGGAAGGGTCCTAACTGGAAGTACTCAGAGCAAATAAAGTAGATTAGGAAGGTAGCTCATTTTTGCGGACACTTTACGTACCAACCATGATATCTAGTATTTTCTCCATGTTTCAAGTAAGAAAATGGCACAGAACAGCAGTGGTGTTGTCCTTAAATAGGACATTTTACAACAGTGACAACTGTCTAAAACTTTGGAGAGCTTTGCTCCATGAATGTTAAAAACAAAAACTAACAGGAAATGTAACCATTCACCATTCATTTAAAATATTTCTCCTGGCCACTACAGCTGCCAAGGGTGGGCTCTGAGTGAAGCAGAGGCACTGATTGGCTGCCTCTCTCCGAACAATCAATCAGTTCATCTGCCTTACATAACCCACCATTTGCTGTGGCTGAAATATGGAAAAAGCTTGGCCATGCACTAATCAAAACTAGAGAGAGTACTTACTGGATGAGCAATAAGTATTTTACTGCTTTGATTAGCTATTTTAGGCAGTTAATATTTGGCTTTAGGTTGGCTCGTAGCAAAAAAATCTGAATCCAAAATCCTAGTCAGTGACAGTAAAGCTATAGTGTGCGATCACAACTTAAACTCCTAGTTGACTTAGCAGATGATGTCTTCACTTTAATCAGCCAGTAAGTTTCAGCACATGGTGCCACTGCCAGGACCACTTCTCTGATATGTTTTATTTGATGAGTTTAATCACATGATTAACCAATTCAGCCCCCGAAGATTTGGCTGCTCAATGACCAGGCCATTTTTTTTGCGATACGGCACTGCACTGCGTTGCTTTAACTGACAATTGCTCGGTCGTGCGACATTGTACCCAAACAAAATTGATGTTTTTTTTTTCCCACAAATAGAGCTTTCTTTTGGTGGAATTTGATCACCTCTGTGGTATTTATTTTTTGGACTATAAACAAAAAAGAGCGACAATTTTGAAAAAAACAATATCCCACATTTTTTATAAAAAAAAAAATGTCCTCAGTTTAGGCCGATATGTATTCTTCTCCATATTTTTGGTTAAAAAAAAATTGCAATAAGTGTATATTGATTGGTTTGCACAAAAGTTATAGCGTCTACAAAATAGAGGATAGATTTATGGCATTTTTATTATTATTATTTTTTTACTAGTAATGGCGGCGATCTTTGATTTTTATCGGGACTGAGATATTACAGCGGAAAAATTAGACACTTTTGACACATTTTTGGGACCATTGACAATTATACAGCGATCAGTGCTATAAAAATGGTGATTACTGTATAAATGTCACTGGCAGGGAATGGGTTAACACTAGGGGGCGATCAAGGGGTTATCTGTGCTTCCTAGGTGTGTTCTAACTGTAGTGGGGATGGGACTGTCTAGGAGGAGAGAGAGATCAGTTTTCATAGAACACACGCTTTGTCTCTACTCCCCTGAAAGAACCGGGATCTGTGTGTTTACACACACAGATCCTGATTCTCGCTCTGTCACGAGCGATCGCGGTTGCCCGGCGGTCATCACACCCGCTGGGCACTCGCATTGGCTCGGGGCACGTGCTGTGGGCCTAGTGGACAAAAGGCAAAGCGACGCAAGGTAATGCCGTTTTGCCCAGCCGTGCCATTCTGCCGCAGTGAAACTGCGGCGGGTGGTCGGCAAGTGGTTAAAGGCATTGTACAGTTTCAAATGTTTTTGTTGTTTTACCTAGGTATTAGTATAGTTATTTTTACAGTCTTGTTTGTTTGCCTTACATTGTAATGGTGGGTTCGCGTTTTGTGGCTGCAGTTTGTAATGTCATTTCTGATTGATTCACCTATGTCTATGCATTAATTCACTTACCATGTCCTTATTCACCAGAGGAAAAGCAACTTCTTATTCTGAGTCACATGTATGCTTAGTTATTTCTCTGTGTTGTATCACAAATGTGTAATGTCCCGTACACACGGTCGGATTTTCTGATGGCAAATGTCCGATAGAAGTATGTTGTCGGACATTCCGACCGCGTGTGGGCTCCATCGCACATTTTCCATCGGATTTTCCGACACACAAAGTTTGAGAGCGGGCTATAAAATTTTCCGACAACAAAAGCCGATCGCGTCAATTCCGACCGTGTGTGGCCAGTTCCAACGCACCAAGTGCCACGCATGCGCAGAAGAAATTTCCCGAGACGGAACAGCTCGGTCTGGTAAAATTAGCGCTCGCAATGGATACAGAACTTTCGTCACGCTGCAATGTAAAAAATGGTTTAATACAGCGCACTCTCTTCTTCTTTATAATGTGAGAAAAATGAAGTAGTTTTGCTGCTCATATTCACACAGACTTCTCACAAACTTCTTTCTTTATTATTTATCGTGATTCCCTCAATATAATTTGATTTGTCACATCTGACAAAATTTATTTTTTGTTGTTTTATTTTTTTTTTTCTTCAAGGCTGTTTATTTTTTTTTTGGGGTTTGTATTTTTTTCCAGCCTGATCTTTGTTTTATTTTATTTTTTTTTTTGACTCCATAAAATTTTTGTGTGTGTTTTGTGTGTCAAGTTACCACAACACCATTATTATCTTGTATTATTTAATCTCAAAAAGGTTGCTTGGTGTTGGTGTCCCTCGTTAATTTCACATTGTATTTTTGAAATGTACCTGAATCCTCACAAACAAACTGTCCTTTTTAAGGAAAACACACATAGGTGAGTATAATTGAAACAAAAAATCCTTTATTAAGGGCTCAGAACCAAAGAGGGAGGCAACGCTGGAGAAACATCAGAAATTGGCGAAGCCTTGGACCCCCAGGGCACACGTCAAATCTTTTCCTGCAAAATTGGTGGCCTGAGGAGTCCATATCTAAGGGAGTGCAGTCTGGTCCAGAAGTCCCAGAGATCCAGAAAGCAACAGATGACATCTGTGTCCCCAGGCTGTGGTACTACAATAGGCTGCATCTTTTGCCAGACCAGACTGGACCCAGGGTTATCACTCTGTGGTCTTCTTTCCACGCTTCCTTCCTGGCTGTGGCTCTGGTGTTGGAGATGTGGAAGGAGGAGGCGTAGGACCTGGAGGAGAAGGAGGAGGAGTAGGATCTGGAGGAGGAGGAGGAGTAGTAGGACCTGGAGGAGGACTATGTGTGAGGTTACAAATGTGGGTAGCACATGTCATTTGGCTCCTCAACCCCTTATTGAGAGCTTCCAAAATTAAGGACTCACACAGGAGTCATTTCACTCCTCCATCTGCAGCATTTTGCAGGCAGTTATGCCAGCAAAGTCCTCCTCCACACTGTGGGGGCTTCTCAGGGCCTCTGTAGCCTTCCAAAAGAGGCCTATGGAAGTCTCCTCTAGGTTACTCATCTTCCTGCCACTTTGTCTTTGAAGGTGTAGGGTAGGGACCTGGATATCAGGCAGCCTGTTGGCCCGGCCACCTCCTGGCTGAGACTTCCCTGTGTATGAAAAAGGGACATGGTTTTAGTTTTTGCATCATCAATCACAATCATAAATTAGTACTCCAAACTAACATCTAGTTAACATCATTGATTGGACAACCAGAAATATTTAGAGGCATGCTATACCAGGCTCAATCTGGGCTCCTCCACATGTTGTTGCCTGGAAGGCCCAGGTTGGGCGTCAGAAGCCTCAGCTGGGCGTCAGAAGCCTCTGCTGGCCTGGGTTCAGTCTGACCTGCCAGAAAATGCAGCCTGTCATAGCACCACAGCCTGGGGACATAAATGTCATCTGCAGCTCCGGATCTCTGGGAATCCTGGACCTTCTTGTGCTCCCTTAGATAAGTGCTCCTCAGGCCACCAATTAGGATCTTCAAATAGGTGATGTCTGCCGTGGGGATCACCGTCTTCACAAATTCCAACAAATTATCCATCGCCGCCTTCCTCTTTGTTTGGTTCTTATATTCAGGGTGGTTTATCTGCCACAGACAGGGCAGCTCCCTGAACATATCAATGAAGATTGCCATAAAGTCCTCATCTTTCAAGATATCAATTTTCAGTGCTAGACACAACACAAGACAAACCCTAATGTCAGCCTAAAGTCTTCTAAACTTGTGCAAATACAGGCCTCAATCTAGAAGCAGTATAGGCCCAATGTTAAATCTTACCTTCGTTATCACCATCAGCGCCTCCGTTACTCCTTCCTCTGCTCACAGATCGTACGTACTACGCACGTGTGTTATGCTTTATAGACACTGCGCATGCGTGAAACTCCACCCGCCCCTGACGTTCTTTCTAGTCTATTCCCTGCCCCTTCTCATTTGGCGCAGTGGGGAAGAGCACATGGCGGAGTCAGAGCAGGTGTCTGATATTTACACCAACGAGGAGGAGGAGGAGGAAAGCCTGGAACCTGAAACGTCCCGATCCAGAAGGAGACAATATAAGGCATCAAATATGTCCTTTGGGGAGATGTTGGAGATGGTCGACATAATGAAGAAGGCTGACTATGACGGGAAGTATGGACCTTACCCCAACCCCAATGTCAGAAAGGCCAAGATCATGGCAAAAGTGGTCAAAAGTCTGCACCGGAATTTCGGGGTACGACGATCGAAAGATCAGCTCAGGAAGCGGTGGTCGGACCTGAAATTAAGAGAGCACGAGCAGTACAGAAAGATCCGGAGAGTGTTGCAAAAAAGTAAGTAGTTGTGCTGTGTTCCTATTCTTTTTGTGTTTATTACGTTCATGCTGCTCCATGTGCTTTTCTTAACTGTTATCCAGTTTAAAATGTCAACTTTCATGTTCATGGGCACATTATTCGTTCGTATCAAACATTTTTCTTTTGGCATAGAAAACACCATTGTTTGGGCCATATGCATTTGCCCACATTTTTTAGGGCCTACTTGTCTGAAAATAATTTGGTTGTGTAGATGGGTTTGTTACTAGAATGAAATGCAAACTAGATTCTGTGTAAGGAGAGGACACTCAGCAGCTGTTTAGACATCTGGATGCTGGAGCTCTAGTGTGGGACACAAGAACACCCTTTTTATTAGGGGGTCCACACAGGTGCTCCAGTGTATACTATAGGGGTGTCTCCATCTGTGAAGCTTGTACAAAACAGGTAAATTATTGAAGCTTGACAAAAGACACTAAAAATTCAACATCTTGGAACTCAGCCAAAATAGACAATTGTACCCCACTTCCAAGCAATGTTTCATATTTATAGTTCTTCCCTCAAATATCTGTGTGCTAAGTATACCATTTTTTTTTACATAGGGGAGAAAAGACTCGGAGGACACCCCTCATCCGAGGAGACCACAGACCCCCCACCTCTGGAAGAAGGGGAAATCCAACCAAGACAAGAACAGCAGGAGGAGGAAGACGTGATGGAAATTGGCACCACAACAGGTGAGTGTCTGCGACCACGGGCTCAGATAAGAGATGGATGCCGGCATATTTATAATACATGGTGTTTTTTGGTTTCTCTCTTTTTAGGTGAACGTGATGTTGTGGATCCAGATCCTTTTACCTTGGAAAGTGCAGAGATCCTGATTGGGGAGATCATGGGGTGTAATAGGGACTTGGAAAACATCAAGAAAAACATCAATGATGTTCTTCAAAAAAATAAGAACATCATTGATGTTTTGGGGAGAGTTTAAAACCCCTCCAAATCCCTTTTTTGGTGTGCTACAATTTTAACATTTTTTTCAAATAGTAGAAAAGACAAAATTTGAAGAGGCATACAGTGTGTCAACATGTGCTATCTGCCATCATGGGAGATCAATGGACGCGTTTTGGGAGTGCAACCCCTTCCTCAATAATAAAGTAGCTGAGAGGAAGGGGTTGCTCCCCCAAAACATGTCCCTTGATCCCCCATGATGGCAGCTAGCACATGTTGACATTCGGCTATTTGTGTGCATCTTCAAAATTTGGCTTTTCATGGGGTGACTTCACCCCATCTGAACGCAATATCAAACACAGTTTCTAAATACTCATGTCTGATATTGCCTTCAAGTTGTACCAAATGTGAACTTTGAAAGTTCAAGATTTGTGTCTTTCTTGTTGGTTTTACACATGCCTGTTTTATCCTAAATGGACATTTCTACTTTTTCTAATGCGACCCCAAAAATTGTTATACAACAAACATGTTGGTTTGTTTTAAAAACCTTTTCTAAATGCACATATGATTGTGCAGGTATTAAAAAGATTGTTAATCAAGAATGTGTGGATTATTGTCTCAATGCTCCAACACTTCTGTGGTGCTCTAATTGCTGCTTTCTGTGACAATAGGGGTTATTTCCTAAGGGCAAATCCACTTTGCACTACAAGTGCAATTTCAAGTGCACTTGTAGTGCAAAGTGTCTTTGCCTTTAGTAAATAACACCCAACAGTGCTTTGTAAAGTTACACAATCACGCCATTTTCAGGACTCAACACATTTCTGTCAGGGTCAGCTAAAACAAACACAAGCAATAAATGTCACCAAAGATTTGCTTAATTTTTTTTATTTGAAAAAGGTTTCACACATTGTTTGGCATATTGATAGCCCCCCTACCCGCAAAGAATTCAAGGTATCACGGACATCACGGGCACTCAGGGAAGGCAAGCCAGGATGGCCACTTTCAAGTGCCGTCAGGGTTGGTTCATTTTGAATTCCCGCCTCAGGCCCAACTGAGCCAGCATAGTTGGCAGAATGTTTCCGTAAAAAGTTGTGTAGAACACAGCACGCCAGGATAATATGATTCAGTTTATACTCCGCCATATGTATGGGTGGAAGAAATAGGCGGAACCGGCTGGCCATGATTCCAAATGTGTTCTCCACCACTCTTCTGGCTCTGGCCATCTGGTAATTAAAAACCCTCTGGTCTGGGGTGAGGGTCCTCATCGGGAATGGCCGCATAAGATGCCCCCCAGTGCAAAGGCTTCATCCGCAACAAAGACAAATGGGAGTCCTTCCACATTGTCTTCTGGAGGTGGCAAGTCCAAGCTGCCATTCTGGAGACGCCTGTAGAACTCCATCTGGGCGATGACTCCACCATCGGACATCCGGCCATTCTTCCCCACGTCCACATACAGAAATTCATAAGTAGCCGACACCACCGCCAACATCACAATACTATGGAACCCCTTATAATTATAATAGTATGACCCCGAGTTGGGTGGTGGGATGATGTGGACGTGTTTCCCATCAATTGCACCTCCGCAGTTAGCAAAGTCCCACCGCTGGGCAAAGTGGGAGGCCACAGTCTGCCATTCCTGTGGTGTGGAAGGAAACTGTGGAGTAAAACCAAAAAAAAAATTAGTCTTTTTGCACATAAACATGGAAAGCAGATTATACATAAACATTCTTGGCCAACATCAAGATAACATTTATTTATGGGAATTTTTAAAGACCAAAGTATAAGGTACACCGATCATATTCCCCCCTTCTCATGGGCCATTTCTAACATTATAGGGGGGAACACTTGGACAGGTAACCCTCTCCACTTCATTGAGAGATGAATGCCTAAATAATGGGTATTACTTTGAACAGCCCCTCCTTAGTTACACTATTGGCAGCCCATTGGACAGGTAAGAAGTGTCATAATACAAAGATATAAATACACATTGTACACATTTGAGCACATTTGGACATTCTGCTATTACCTATCAAGATAATAATAGGATACAAAACTTTAAACATTACCATTTTAAAGTATACAGGCAGGCCCTTGCACTACATGCTTTGGGGAATTCATCCATAAATCTGACCACAAAAGAGATTGGTATAGTGTGTATGGGTTTGGCAAAGTCAGCAGATAGATGATTGAGGATAGATAGAGAATTGGTATCAGCCTGACTTAGCAGTTGGGGTAAGGTAGGGTTCCAAATAATTTGGGGACCCCCCAAAAAAAGCCTCTGGCACTCTGCCTGAATTTAAAGCACAAATCACATTTCAAAACATTTTAGGGGTGTTTGGGGTAAAGCACTACTATGGAGCTGATAAAATACATTGTTAAGTGTCTACATGAGGTGAATATAGGGCCAGGAGACCATGCTGGGGAGGTAAGTGAAGGCAAATATGTATGAAGGACAACAAAAATAATTACATAAAAATCCAGCATGCATTAAGACAAAGGGGACATTCACAGCCTATTCCAATCATGGTAATTAGGGAATGAGGAAAGAAATACAATATATTATCAAACATTAAATACAATAAAATGTGATGTTAAAGGATAAAAATCTTACCTTAATATACTCCTTCTGCAGGACCTGTATGATGGCAGAACAGGTCTCTGGGATAATGATCCCCAGAGCCTGGGGGGAGATGCTTGTCAAGAACTTCAAGTCCTGCAGGCTTCTCCCCGTCGCCAAGTACCGCAGGGTGGCGACTAGTCTCTGCTCCGGAATGATGGCTTGCCTCATGCAGGTATCCTGCCTGCTGATATAGGGGGTCAGCAAAGCCAACAAACAGTGAAATACGGGGTCCGTCATCCTGAGAAAGTTCCTGAAATCATCAGGATTATTCTCACAGATCTCACGGAGCAAAGGCATAAGACAGAACTGGTCACGCTAAAGCAACCAATTCTTGGTCCATGAACTCCTCCCCACCCTGTTCATGGACTGGACTTGTGTCAAGGTCAGGACCCCAACAGAAAGCCCCCACACAGCACAAACTCTACGAGGAGTATGTATACGCAACATGGCTAGAAAACGGTTGGCTGCTCAGAACGAAGTAACAGAAGGCAATGAAGAACAGCAAGGCCTGTGAAGAGCGACCTGAAAAACAGTAATGAACGAAAAAGAACACAATGACAAGTCAATGGCACTCGCTGCACGCACTGAAGAGCAGATACAAACCCACAAGCACAAACTGAACAGCAGAAAACGATCTGAAAACCACGAGCCTGAAAAAGCACGAATTGTCTCTCACCAAACTTTTACTAACACGAGATTAGCAAAAGGAGCCCAAAGGGTGCCACGCTTGGTTCTGAACTGGCCTTTTCTAGTCTCGTCGTACGTGGTGTATGTCACCGCATTCTAGGCGATCAGAAATTCCGACAACTTTGTGCGACCGTGTGTACGCAAAACAAGTTTGAGCCAACATCCGTCGGAAAAAATCCATGGATTTTGTTGTCGGAATGTCCGATCAATGTCCGATCGTGTGTACGGGGCATAAGTGTTATGAAACAAACACACCTCATCCAGAATGGTAAGTTCTGTTAATTGCTTTAACCTGTATCAGCACTAGACTGAAAGACCCAGAGATAAATAAGTACTTTTTTTCTCGGGAATTTTTGGTTCTTAGACTACAGACAGAATGCATACATTAACCTATGTTGTGCCATGCTGCATGCCTCATATTTCAAACAAACAGACATTTCTGACACATGAATGGAATGGATGACACCATGGGGTTGATTTACTGGAGAGTGTAAAATCTGGTGCAGATGTGTATAGCAACCAATCAGCTTCTAACATCAGCTTGTTGAGTTAAGCTTTAACAATAAAACCCGGAAGCTGATTGGTTTCTGTGTAGAGCTGCACCATATTTAGCATTCTCCATTTTGAGTAAATCAACTCCTATTAAATTACTTGATCAATGTAAATTTTATGTAGGTGAAAAACACTAGGTGGAAGTAAGTAAGAAGGTTTAAAATGCCTTTACGCCCATCAAGGGAAACATATCATGGGGGGGTCCTGAGGGCGGGGCCATGTGCTGAAGCAGGTTGGCTGAATAAAGTTTTACCTGTGAAGACATCATCAGACCACAGCTATTCCGTTATATGCAGAGGATTGATGGACTACAAGACAGCACCTGATTCCAACATATGAGGGAGTGCTTGGAGAGTTGGAGTGATGCACTGTTCTTTGATTCTACAAACTCCTAGTTTGTACTTGTAGTATGTTTCCAGGGCAGCTTTTGTGTCCATTATCCATCTTTCCCAGCGACAGTACACACACTCACACACACACACTTACATCACTGGGTCAAGTTTTGATTATGCCCTGTACACATGGTCGGATTTTCCGACGGAAAATGTGTGATGGGACCATGTTGTCGGAAATTCCAACCGTGTGTGGGCTCCATCACACATTTTCCATCTGAATTTCCGGCACACAAAGTTTGAGAGCTTGCTATAAAATTTTCCGACAACAAAATCCGTTGTCGGAAATTCTGATCATGTGTACACAAATCCGACCCACAAAGTGCCACGCATACTCAGAATAAATTAAGAGACGAAAGCTATTGGCTACTGCCCCGTTTATAGTCCTGACGTACGTGTTTTACGTCACCGCGTTTAGAACAATTGGATTTTCCGACAACTTTGTGTAACCGTGTGTATGCAAGACAAGTTTGAGCCAACATCCGTCGGAAAAAATCCATGGATTTTGTTGTCGGAATGTCCGATCAATGTCCGACCGTGTGTACAGGGCATTAGTCCCCAAGCTATTACATCTATGCATTTTTCCTCACATGAACATAATTTTATATTTTGCATTTGCTTTTTATCAATAAAGCTGAACTACAGACAAACAGCTAAATAAATATATGAAAGAGAGATTTCTTTATCTGTCAAAAGATTTGTATTTTAGTCCATCCATTACTTTGATTTAAAAGGCCCTCTCAGAAAATCCTGCTATGTCTGGAGACCTGGTTTTTCTTTACTGTAGTTAAAGTGAAACCATAGACAAGCATTTTTTTTTAAACAAAAGAGACTCTAGTGATCTCTTCTGTCATAAATGCTTCTCCCTGTCTGTCTGTGGTAATGTACACTGAGCCCTGCATGTGCAGCTCAGAGTACATTTTTTTAATACTTTTTATTGCAGAAGTAAGCAAAATACAGAAGTAGGTATCTCTGTGCATAAAGGTTACAAAATGGAATGCTTACAAGCTTGTAAAACAATGAAAACAATAAAAAAAACAACAGATCCCAAACAAAGGGAGGAAAAAATAACAGCAAACTCAGTCTCAGTCTGTAGATATAAAAGGTACACACTGACTTGATATTTAAAGGGACTTATACAGAATACATCCATCTAGTCACACAAGATGTTACAAACTTTTTCCCTTGTTCAAAAATTATGGAAGAATATTAGAAAAGAAACAACTCTGGTTTAATAAATATAATATGATCTTCAATTTAAAAAGGAAGGATATAATACCCGATAAGCCCACAGCTCTTTAAAGAACGAAATTTGTAATAATCTTTTGGATAAATAAACATAAACTTGCATTACTATACAAATAATTCATAAATACTCTGCATTGTCCTATAAATGTTTATTTTTGTATTCCAGTTAATGAACATTTGCATGATGCCTCCCATCCTGAGGTGAGTGACAGCTTCCACCAGGCTTCCCGACCCGGTAAGGAGAAGTGGCACCTCCACGATTCTCCCCATCATTATGCTCCCATTGTTGTTTTGCCAATCCATCCTTGACCACCAGGGGGAGCAATACCATGCTGGCAGCGTCCCTAGATCACCGCTGGACGTCTAGTGGTGCTATGCGTATGCGTGACCCATGTCCCACATGTGCGTGACGTCACAACATCACACAATTGTGACAGAGGAGAGATGGTAATGGCTAGAGATTCAGCTTTTAGAAACGCAGAGAGAGCCACATGGCGGCCACAATTATGGCGGCCTGGACGGGGTGGGGGAGGGAAATGGATGACACCTGTGACCAATTGGTTTAGACATTACTTAAGCACAGA
This sequence comes from Aquarana catesbeiana, assembly GCF_042186555.1. Classification (NCBI taxonomy): domain Eukaryota; kingdom Metazoa; phylum Chordata; class Amphibia; order Anura; family Ranidae; genus Aquarana; species Aquarana catesbeiana. The sequence continues at coordinate 151,450,356 of NC_133328.1, read as the reverse complement.
GCCTCCTGTGGATCTTGAGGTGATCCCAGGAGAGCTCCTGAGACACACATACACAGAAAGGATTGGAGTTGAATGTAAGTACTAATATTGGAATACCAGACCAGCCTTCCTACTTGCTTACATTGTACCATTACACATTGCATAATTGTGATATACCAGTCACTATCTTGGTGGTTTTTACTATTATTGATTATTACTCCTTACATCTAACGTAGATACGGCTTCATTTAAAAAAAACCTCTGTGTATTAGCATCTGGGGTACACACCCATGCTAGTATGACATCATAACGGCAATCACTGGTCACAAACAACCTAATTCATCAGTCAAGGTATGGATTCATTTTTGTTCACTTTTAACGTTTTTTACACTGTGGCTTGTGCCGTTTTTCTCCTTTTTTTCTCCTTTTTTTCTACACAACTCATGTCACTACCCTACTAATAGATTCCTTCAACACACTCACCCATGAACACATAATATACATGTTTTAATATAGAGCACATAACCTCTTTATATGGTTGATATTTCACCCACACATGCATCACATCATAATATCACCTCTATTTTAAGCCCTATATTGGATGTATTATTCACTTTTAACACTCCAACAAGTTACTTTAACCACACATCACTTTTACTTATATTATTTCTCACTCGTCATCACACACCTTATTGTGTGGGCCATTAACAGCAAGATCTTTAGATATAGTAAACATCTATATATTTTGCAATATAGCCAAAATCTTTTCAAAGTTAAGGTCATATGTTTAATCTAAATCAATTAATTTGAATGGGGATTAAGTAGTCTGGTGTCCAAATAGTGCTGAAAAACAGCATGATTCCTCCATACAATTTCAATTAACCTACTTATTGGGAAAATATATCACAGATGTTGCACATTCCCTCCCTCCCCGAAGGTCCAAGTGTGTGGCTCCTTGCAAGCCTTCTGGAGTTGGTTCTCGCCCGGATGATCTGAGAATAGCACATGGAGATTCCTGGATCACTGCATTTAATTTTAGAAAAAAATTGGGATACAGGTTTTGAATTCCATCCTCTGAGCGGAATATATACTATTATTATATATATCGATGTTAGTACTCTATGAAATCTCAGAATGATGAGTTCTCTGATATAGTTCTCCAGAATATAAATCTCCCTGAAGAAGACTGCGACTGCATGGGTCAAAACATGTTGGGGTATTCAGGTGGATGCCAATTTTGTAATGCAATATCATAGTGTATTTCACTGTTCATTATTCGCCAGTAACGATGGAACATGTTTTACAAATAACTGTAACCAGAGTTCATATTTTAAAATTCAATTAGGAATTTGAATTCCATTTTTGTATAAATAAAGATTTTACATTATTCAATTTTTTTTCAATTTATATACTTTGGGGGAATCATCCCATTTCACAAACGTTATATAACCTATATTCACTGTTTGCTCAGAGTACATTTACATCCTGCCCTGTTCCATGATGAAGTGACTCCCATGTGTATGCACGGGAAGGATGTCATCACAGCCTGGCCATTCAAGCGGCTGATCAGAGTGAAGCTGGATAAAATACCAGATAAAGATGGAAGTGCCCAGGGCCAGCACGGGAGGGTATCATTTGACAGGTAAGACAGTCATAATGTGCCAAAATGCATATTAGCACATTATGGCATAAACCTCCTGGGGTCCCTTAAAAAAAAAACAATTGTGTTTTAAGTATTGCAGCTAGGTTTTGTCCCTGTCCTAGCCTATGATTGGACAGTAAAGGAGAAGCAGCAAACTAATGAACTCGTCTGATCTTTTCTTTTGTCAGCATGTTCCTAGTTGGCACATAGGCACTGCAGCAAAGCCGATTGACTCCCTTCTGTGCTGCTTCTTCATTTACCAGTCTGAGCTCTGGTGTACAGAATACTTAGTCAAATCTAGGTACATATACTGACTTGTAAAAAATACACCTAGTGATTTTTTATAAACAGATACCTGCATGAACTGGTATTTTTTATCTGCCTGGAATTTAGCTTTAAATATATAAATACATTATTTTTGTGAAGGTAACAGTAACAAATGAAACTCCTGAAATGGCATATGGCAGGGATTTGTTTTAAAACACATTCAAATATCTGACATTACACAGGGACACCGTAGTTAGTTGGTGCATATAATCCCTTCTATTTTCTCCAATGGATTGCTGACAAGTGGATGTGGCAGAGCACAGTGTAAATATTGCATCAGTGCTCTGAAGCTACAACATGTTACAACTTTGTTCCACTAGAATAATGTTTGGTACGTTCTCCTGGGATTTGCTAAGTTCTCAGTGAAGTGAAGAGTTTTCTGCCACATGTAAGGAAGTGACACTATGCTGGAATCCAGTTTTCGGGTTACCTTGTTCTTTATGCAAAGGAATGCCATGAAAATATTGTTCTGAGATGATATTGACTCCAATGTAAGTTGGGAAGTTTGTCAAGCTTTTCATTTTACCATGACACATTAGGTTCAGGTTTTCACTGTTATTTTTTTCTGTTTGGAAATGTATTGTGAACAGATTTGTAACCCTTTAAATGAGTTTTTATTTGCAAAAAAAATGCTACTATCATAAAATTAAATGTGGCATTTATAATTCTTGCATAAAACCCAAAGTTTAAGTGCATGTAAAGCATGTTTGTTTTTCATGTGACTTTTGCAAGCACAATATTCTACTTAAAGTATACCTAAGAGCATTTTTTTAAAGTTTTGGGCATAATGGGGGAGGGTTAGAACCCCTGAGGTGTTTTTATTGCTGTCTGTGCACAACTAGTTGGGGAAAATATAAATATAAAATTTGAGCGAACATGCGAACAGCGTTAAAACCTATGGGACACGAATGTGAAAAAACAAAAGTGTTCATTTTAAAGGCTTATACGTAAGTTATTGCCATTAAAAAAGTGTTTTGGGGACCCGGGTACTACCCCAAGGGACATGTATCAATGCAACAAAAAGTTTTTAAAATGGCTGTTTTTTCAGGAGCAGTGATTTTAATAATGCTTAAAGTAAAACAATAAAAATGAAATATTCCTTTAAATATTGTGCCTGGGAGGTCCCCTTAGTCTGCCTGTATAGTAGCACATCTTTCCCATGTTTATAACAGTACTGTAGAAAAATTATATTTCTAAAGGAAAAAATGTCATTTAAAATTGCTCGTGGCTGTAATGTATTGCTGGATTCCCACAATATACATAAAAAATAATTTAAAAAAACGGCGTGGGTTGCCCCCTCAGTCCATACCAGGCCCTTTGGGTCTGATGTGGATATTAAGGGGAACACCTTGCCAAAAATTTTAAAACCACCTCCCGCCCACTGGCCATCATATGGCGTCCTTGATTTTGAGCGGGGATATCTGAATGATGCCTGCAGCTACAGGCATCATTCAGATATCGTCTTTTAGAGCTGGCGATTCCCTACACCATAAGAATTATCATAATGGTTGTTCAGCTGCTTGATCGTTCTTATGGGTGGCGAGAGGGGACATCCCCCCTTCTGCCACCCTCCATTGCTTCTACCGACTCACCCCTGCCATCGGTGAGTCAGAGAACGGATCCGAGAGCCCCAGATGTTGACCATAGAGATTTCTGGCAGACCAGATGGTCTTCGGAGTCTCTATGATCGTTCGGAGGCTGCGTGTGATGTTATGACATCATGCCCAGCCTCTGCATTTTTTTTATTTCAGGCTTCCCAGCCTAGAGGTGAGACCTTACTGACCCCATATCTCACTATAAAAGAGGACCTGTCATGCTTATTCCTATAACAAGCGATGTTTACATTCCTTGTAATAGGAATAAAAGTGATCAAAAAAAAATTTAAAAAGTGTCAAACTAGAAAAATAAAAGTAAAATTAACAATAAAAAAAAAAATTTAAAGTGCCTCTGTCCCTGTGTGCTTGCATGCAGAAGCAAATGCATACGTAAGTTGCTCTCACATATGTAAACGGTGTTAAAATCGAACATGTGCGGTATCGCCGCGAATGTTAGCACAAGAGCAATAATTCTAGCCCTAGACCTCCTCTGTAATCAGTAAACAAATTTAAAGCGTCGCCTATGGGGATTTTTAAGTACTGAAGTTTGGCGCCATTCCACAAGCGTATGCAATTTTGAAACGTGACATGTTAGGTATGTATTTACTCGGCGTAACATCATCTTTCACATTATGCAAAAAAAAATTGGGCTAACTTTACTGTTTTTTTTAAAGCATGAAACAGTTTTTTTTCCAAAAATTGCTGCACAAATAGAATGCGAGATAAAAATTTGCAATGACCGCCTATTCTCTAGGGTGTCTTCTAAAAAACACATATAATGTTTGGGAGTTCTATGTAATTTTCAAGAAAAACAATGATTGAAATCAAGTAGGAGAGGACATTTCTCTCCTACTTGATTTTTACTAGTAGGAGAGAAATGTCAGAATTGGCATGGGTGGCAAGTGGTTAAAAAATGGCGTTGGGTCCCTCCCAAAATCCATACCGGGCCTTTCAGGTCTGGTATGGATTTTAATGGGAACCCTGCACCAAAATTAATTAAAAAATGGTGTGGGGGTCACCCCCAAAATCCATACCAGACCCTTATCCGAGCATGCAACCTGGCAGGTCACAGGAACCGTACCAGGCCACATGTCCTCAATATGGGGAGGGTGCTTTGTGGTCACCCACCCTTGGCTATATAACAGCTGTCACTGCAAAAAGACAGCAGTCGGTGGGCCACCTCTCATCGAGACAGAGCTTTTTTTTTCTCTATTTTTTGGGTCCCCACGCCCTTACCACTTCAATACACTGTGTTATATAAACTACACTGCCTGCATTTACTGAATATTGAGTCTACACTGAATATATATACACAGTATCTCACAACAGTGAGTACACACCTCACATTTTTGTAAATATTTTATTATATCTTTTCATGTGACAACACTGACATTACACTTTGCTACAATGTATAGTAGTGAGTGTACAGCTTGTATAACAGTGTCAATTTGCTGTCCCCTCAAAGTAACTCAACACACAGCCATTGATGTCTAAACCGATGGCAACAAAAGTGAGTACACCCCTAAGTGAAAATGTCCAAATTGGGCCCAAAGTGTCAATATTTTGTGTGGCCACAATTATTTTCTAGCACTGCCTTAACCCTCTTGGGCATGGAGTTTACCAGAGCTTCACAGGTTGCCATTGGAGTCCTCTTCCACACTTCCATGATGACATCACAAAGCTGGTGGATGTTAGAAACCTTGCACTTTCCCACCTTCCATTTGTGGATGCCCCACAGCTGCTTAATAGGGTTTAGGTCTAGAGACATGCTTGGCCAGTCCATCACCTTTACCCTCAGCTTCTTTAGCAAGGCAGTGGTCATCTTGGAGGCATGTTTGTAATCATTATAATGTTGGAATACTGCCCTGCGGCCCAGTCTCCAAAGGGAGGGGATCATGCTGTGCTTCAGTATGTCACTGTAGCTCTCCAGTACCGACAGCACTTATGCAGCCCCAGACCATGACACTCCCACCACCATGCTTGACAGCAGGCAAGACACACTTGTCTTTGTACTCCTCACCTGGTTGCCACCACACACGCTTGACACCATCTGAACCAAATAAGTTTATCTTGGTCTCATCAGACCACAGGACATGGTTCCAGTAATCCATATCCTTAGTCTGCTTGTCTTCAGCAAACTGTTTGCGGGCTTTCTTGTGCATCGTCTTTAGAAGAGGCTTCCTTCTGGGACGACAGCCATGCAGACCAATTTGATGCAGCTTGCGGCGTATGGTCTGAGCTCTGACAGGCTGACCCCCTACCCCTTCAACCTCGGCAGCAATGATGGCAGCACTCATACGTCTATTTCCCAAAGACAACCTCTGGATATGACGCTGAGCACATGAACTCAACTTCTTTGGTCGACTATGGCAAGGCCTGTTCTGAGTGGAACCTGTCCTATTAAATTGCTGTATGGTCTTGGCCATTGTGCTGCAGCTCAATTTCAGGGTCTTGGCAATATTCGTATAGCCTAGGCCATCTTTATGTAGAGCAACAATTCTTTTTTTCAGATCTTTGTCATGAGCTGCCATGTTAAACTTCCAGTGACCGGTATGAGAGAGTGAGAGCGATAACACACCTGCTTCCCATTCACACCTGAGACCTTGTAACACTAACGAGTGGCATGACACTGGGGAGGGAAAATGGCTAATTGGGCCCAATTTGGACATTTTCACTTAGGGGTGTACTTACTTTTGTTGCCAGCGGTTAAGAAATTAATGGCTGTGTGTTGAGTTATTTTGAGGGGACAGCAAATTTACACTGTTATACAAGCAGTACACTCACTACTTTACATTGTAGCAAAGCGTAATTTCTTCAGTGTTGTCACATGAAAAGATATAATAAAATATTTACAAAAATGTGAGGGTTGTACTCACTTTTGTGATATACTGTATATCAAATACACTGCCACTAACTAACCTGCCTGCCTAATCTAGTTCAACCTATCTCCGTCCACACACTATACACGGCCACTATGTAAGCCACCTTATATAGTGTGGGGCATGGACTTAGTCCCCCTGAGCCATGATTGGCCAAAGGCACCCTGCCTTTCGCCAATTATGGCTCTCTCAGCAGAGCATGCTGTGATTAGCCAAAGCATGCAAGTCAGGTGCATGCTTTGACCAATCATCATACAGCAATGCACTGAGATCTCGCAGTGCATTATGGGGTGCTCAAATTTCCCATGAACAGCCCATATGTTTGTTTTTTTCAGAACAAACACTCATTGTTCGAGTCAAACTTACGTTTGACTCAAACCGCTGACTCATCCCTATCATTACCCAAATATGACAACATGGCCTAGCAACCATAGCTCTGAATGGAAAGAAGTCTGAAATGACCACTACTACCACCATTAGTCACAGAAGAGGTGATTCCTGCAGCAACCTAGACCCAAGCCCCAAAGACTTGTTCGAAAGATAAATCTAACAGTGGCATTATGCCCAGGCAAAAGCCCAGGATGGAAGACTATGTGCCAGGAATTGCCTTGAATATTTAATATCTTCCCAGCCAGCTCACAAGGCACACAAAGACCTTGACTGGCTGATCCACATTATGGATTGCCACCTTTAGCACACCCCACTGAAGCTAGCTCAAACAGCAATTGATCAAACGAGTACACTCCATACTTAGAGGGTACTAACAAGCACATACAGCCAGGTGGACTACATCCCTCCGCTTGCTCTTTCTCTCTCTCTTTTTCTATACAGGGGTTGGACAAAAATATGGAAACACTACATGATTTTCAGGTGTGAAAGGGATGATATGTTTTGTGTTGAAAGTGGACGTGATGTAACATTCTTTTACTCCAGCTGTGTGATGAGACACCAAGCTAACAGGTGGAAAGCCGCACTTTCGTCATTCACTGTGTGTACTGCTAGCAATATGGAGTCATGTCAGAGCTTACTGAGTTTCAAAGAGGGCAAATTGTTGGTGCTGGCATAGCTGGTGCCTCTGTGACTGAAGTTGACAATTTATTTGTGGTGTCGTCAAGAAAATGTCTACTGAATAAGCATAAGCGCGATTCTGACCTGAAATAAGAAAACAACTGCTGCAAAATTAACTGCAGAGCTCAAAGCCCATCTTCCAAAGCCCATGTTCACAAAAACTGTGCGGAGGGAACTCTATAAGGAAAACATTCATGGGCGAGCTCCAATTGCCAAACCACTAGTGAATAATATTAATGCTCAGAAGAGGAGAGAGTGGTACAACACCCATAAATCGTGGACTATCGATCAATGGAAGACTGTAATATGGTCTGATACATCGAGCTTCACACTGTTCCCAACCACCAAGTGTGTGGTGAACACCACTTCAAGCTTAAGACCAGGACTGTCTTTTGCCAATGGTAAAGCATGCTCAGCACAATCATGGCATGGGCAGCCATATGTTGGTATTCTGCTGCCCCATCATCACCTTGAAAGGTAGAGTCACTGCCAGCAATTATGTACAAATTTTGGCAGATCATGTGCAACCCATGGTACAGACATTGTTTCCCAAAGACATTTACCAGACCATAATGCTCCGGTTCACACAATTTGTGTTGTCAAACTGTGGTTTGACAAGCATGCAGATGAAGTCTCCCACCTTCTTTGGGCACCGCAGTCGCCAACCTCAATATCATACAGCCCCTATAATCAATTTTGGAGAACAAAGTTCGGGCTCATTTTTCACCTCCAGCATCATTGCAAGAACTGCAATGGTTTTTGCATCGAGAGTGGTATAAGATTCCATTAGCCACCATCCAAAACGTATATTTGTAAATTCCCAGGAGAATTCAGATAGTATTGGATGCTAAAAGCAGTTCAACACCATATTAGGTAACAATTTTGTTCTTTTACCTGTTTTTTTCCATAATTTTATCCAACCCTATATAAATATAAATATAAATATAAATATATATATATATGCACACACACACTATATTGCCAAAAGTATTGGGAGATTTGCCTTTACACGCACATGAACTTTAATGGCATCCCAGTCTTAGGGTTCAATATTGAGTTGGCATCCTTTGCAGCTACAACAGCTTCACCTCTTCAGGGAGGGCTGTCTACAAGGTTTAGGAATGTGCCTATGGGAATTTTTGATCATTCTTCCAGAAACGCATTTGTGAGGTCAGGCACTGATGTTGGACAAGAAGGCCTGGCTAGCAGCCTACCCTCTAATTCATCTCAAAGGTGTTCTATTAGGTTGAGATCAGGACTCTGTGCAGGCCAGTCAGGTTTCTCCACCCCAAAATTGCTTAACCGTGTCTTTATGGACCTTGCTTTGTGCACTGGTCCAAATCATTTGGTGGAGGAGGGATTATGATGTTGGGTTGTTTTTCAGGGGCTGGGCTTGGCCCCTTAGTTCCAGTGAAGGGAATGCTTAAGGAATCAGCATACCAAGACATTTTGGACAATTTCATGCTGCTAACTTTGTGGGAACAATTTGGGGATGGCCCCATTCCTGTTCCAACATGACTGCACAACCAGTGCACAAAGCAAGGTCCATAAAGACATGGATGAGCAAGTTTGGGGTGGAGTAAATTGACTGGCCTGCACAGAGTCCTGACCTCAACCTGGTAGAACACCTTTGGGATGAATTAGAGTGCAGACTGTGAGCCAGGCCTTCTTGTCCAACATCAGTGCCTGACCTCACAAAGTACTTCTGGAAGAATGGGCAAACATTCCCATAGATACACTCCTAAACCTTGTGGACAGCCTTCCCAGAAGAGTTGAAGCTGTTATAGCTGCAAAGGGTGGGCCAACTCAATGTTGAACCCTATGGACTAAGACTGGGATGCCATTAAAGTTCATGTGCATGTAAAGATAGCCGTCCCAATACTTTTGGCAATATAGTGTATATTATAAATGTTTGGGGTGATTAGATTCAAGTGGTGCATGCGATTTTCATAAACGTGCCCCTCCAGACCGCATTTTTCAGGGCATGTCAGCCCACTTTCATTTAAAGGAAAAAAAAGTTCAAACAAACAATAATCTTCCCTCAAAGTGGGTTCTGCCATCACTGTATACACATGATTCAGCCTCCTGGCTTACTCACTGTCAGCTGCTCGGTTGCGGGCCACATCTGCCTCCTGCAGACATGCATGCTCAGGCTGTAACCTGCAGCCTTAGACTCCCAAAGACCTCCTGTCTCTCTGTCATGAAGCCATCTGTTACTGGTATCCTCCCGACCTCCTAGGCCAGATTTCCTGTCTGCCGGGTGGAGCTGTCTCCAAGTGTGAGCCCTGAGCTCTGATCCTGGGAGGACTATGAATCCAGCCCACAGGTGTGCAATTAGCATGCGTGTCAAAATCGGCATAACTTGCCAATATACATTGTGACACGGGGTCGCATCTCCACAATATATATATATATATATATATATATATATATATATATATATATATATATATATATATATACACTTTGCAAAGAGAGTGTTAATAAATAAGGTGTGGATATTTAAACTGAATACAGGTTCAGCTTATTCACCAACATTTACTTTACAACAAAATTCAACATATTAATGTTGAAACAGGGCCATACAATACATAAGCAGGTGCAACTGATTGCGTCTCTACATGTTTCGCCATAGTGATGGCTTCCTCAGGAGAACTTTATATCAGGCACTGTCACTATAAAAGATAACATAATATTAGACTCATAAACACAAAAGAATAAATCAAATCAGAACACATCAACAATATTCATTCAGTTGTCCTGGATGTGCATAAAAGAGGCAAATCATTCCCTGGTCACAAATTACCTGTAGGTTGGTGTAGGGGTACTAAATCTAAGGCTCCAAGAAAACAAGGTAGAGCAAAAAAGGATCAACTGGTGGAATTACAGAGGAAGCAGAAAGTCGCCCCCTATAGGTCCATCTATGGGGAAGATGATATGGAAAGTAGTAATCAAAGTAATATATGGACAAAGAATTTTACAAAAAAGATAATTTTTATAGTACTGCTGTATTACTTCTGACGTATGATGTCATACTGGTGCGACTAACGCATGCGCACAGACCTCATTTTGGCCTCCGCCGGCACCATTGGATGCCGGTAGAGGTGGAGGGGGTAGAAAATCATGCCACTTCCGGCAAATGAGTCATGGTCCAGTACAGGAGACGGAGAGCAGACTTGGGAAGCGATCTTTTGAAGGTACAACTTCCATTTGAAGATGATAAGTCATTTTACTTTTTGGTGTCAGAAACCATGAATCAGACTGAGACAGAAGTACAGTTAAATCTCACTTGTTTAAACATAATAAAAAAAGGTAAACAGAGTAAAGGTAGTCAAAACATAGCCATAGTTCAGGAACAGGAATGGATAGTCAGACAATCCAAAACGTCAGGGAGCTAGAGATGAGCGTAGTTGAACAGCAAGCGGGATCTGGAACCAGAAGGAATGTCAGCCAAGCAAGTCTTTAACAGGAAAACAGGAGAGCGTCTCTAGAGATGTGACCAAGGCGAAGGTAGGGATCATCTGGGCTAGACGGCTTAAGTAGGCAGGACTGATGAGCAAGATATCATCAACAGGTGAGTCACCGTAGAGAGATGGGAGCTGGCAATTAGCCGACAGCTGAGCGGCCAGCTCAGAGAAGGAAGGGCTGAGCCCAGCCCTGACAGTACCCCCTCCTCAATGACTCCTCCCCCTAGGAGGACCACCAGGCTTGAGGGGAAAACGTCTATGGAAATCACAAAGGAGGACCGTACCCTTTCCAATGCACCAGGTACTGTATGCGCCCACGGAATCTACGAGAGTCAACAATGGACTATACTTCATACTCCTCATGGTTCTCAACCTGTACAGGGTGAGGACAAGGGACCGAGGTGGTAAAGCAGTTATAGACCAAAGGTTTTAATAAGGAGACATGAAATATATTTGAGGTACACATATTAGAAGTAAGGTCTAATGCGTAAACCACTGGGTTAATCCTGCGAGGAATTTAGAAAGGCCCAATAAGCCGAGGTGCGAACTTCAGAGAGAGAACACAAAGTCGGGGGTTGCAAGATGACAGCCAGACCATGTCCCCAACCTGGTAGGAAGGTGCAGGCAGGCGTCTGCGGTCAGCATGGAGTCTGTACCTATCATTATCATGTCGCAAAGCCTCCTGGACTTGTGCCCAAGTGGAACAAAGACCACAAAGATGCTCCTCTAATGCAGGAATACTCTGCAGAACAAATGAGTCAGGCAACATGGAAGGGACAATCAGGAAGCAGAATTCAAGGCACTATTGTGAGCAAACTCCGCCCACGGTAAGAGGTCTGACCAGTTATGATGGTCAGAAATATAGCAACGTAGGAATTTCTACAAGGACTGATTGGCTTGTTCTGCAGCCCCATTAGACTGCGGGTAACACGTAGAGGAGAAAGCAAGCTGAATTCTCAACTGTGCACAAAAGGCTCACCAGAACCGGGACACAAACTGACTACCCCTGTCCGAGACCTTGGGTGGCCCATGTAAGTGAAAGATCTCCCAAGCAAAAATAGAAGCCAGTTCCTTAGAAGTGGGCAACTTCTTAAGTGGAATACAATGAGATATTTTCAAAAACCTGTCAACCACCATAAGGATAACTGTGTTGCCCTGGGAGTTGGGTAACTCCACAATGAAATTCATAGACAGGTGGGTCCAAGGCCTCTCTCCATTGGGTATGGGTTGTAGGAGGCCCACTGGAAGGTGTTGTGGAGTCTTATGCCCTGTACACACGGTCGGATTTTCCGATGGAAAATGTCCGATCGGAGCGTGTTGTCAGAAATTCCGACCATGTGTGGACTCCATCGGACATTTTCCATCGGATTTTCCAACATACAAAGTTTGAGAGCAGGATATAAAATTTTCCGACAACAAAATCCGTTGTCGGAATTTCCGATCGTGTGTACACAAATCCGACGGACAAAGTGCCATGCATGCTCAGAATAAATAAAGAGATGAAAGCTATTGGCCACTGCCCTGTTTATAGTCCCGACGTACGTGTTTTCCTTGTCAAAAGAAGTTTATTGAGTATACAATGTTATAAAGATACATAAAGTAAGTTTACAAGGATCTATAAAGTAAGCTCATTGTTTTACAGTAGGGTTTATATAGGTAAATATCATGAAATTTCAAATATTAAACATTGGGTTCACGTAAACCTAAATTAAAGATATATATCATTTCCTTAGTTACTTTTGTAGGTATTTAAATGATTTATACCTACTATACATATTGTTTACAAGTAGAGTGTATATAGGTCAAATAAATTCTGATAATGAGCTTTAATCGTAAGGTGGAGAAAAGGAAAGAGAAAGAAGAAAAAGGGTTGAAAGGTAGAGGTATGGTCCACAAGGTTGTCCCGCTCGTCAGTTTATTATTCTTTTTAGTTCTCTTTGAAGCCTTAGAATGGGTGTCTCTGTAAGTCATTTAATCTGTTACCATGGCAACAGGACAGAGTCATTGAAGTTTGACAGGAACTGTTGTTTTATCCAAGGATGCCAAAGTTTTTCAAATTTTGGAATTTGATTTTGATTGATGGCTACCATCTTAGCATGGGACATTGTATTATTCATTCTGTGAATTGTATCTGCTAGTACCAATGTAGGAGATTTCCATGCCTTGGCCACTGTTTGTTTTGCAGCCGTTATTAGTTGGATCATAAGTTTGAATTGAGAGAGTGTTAACCATTCCGGTTTTAGATTAAGTAAAGTTAAATATGGATCTGGTTGTATTATTTTTTTAAATATTTTAGATGCAATCACGAAGACTTCCTTCCAGAAGGTTTGGATTACTGGGCACGTCCACCATATGTGTAAATATGTGCCTATTTCTGGGCATCCTCGAAAACAAAGAGCTGAGGTATTAGGTGAATATTTTGCCACTCTAGCGGGTACAAGGTACCAGCGAGTTAGGACTTTATAATTTGTCTCCAGTGCTAAGATGTTGGGTGAAGATGACTTATGCCGCGTACACACGGTCGGACTTTCCGGCATACTTGGTCCGGCGGACCAGAGTGTGCCGGACAATCCGCCCGTGTGTGGGCGGCGGCGGACTTTTCCGGCGGACTTCTTCCCAAAAGTCCGCCGGACCTAGATTTTAAACATGTTTGAAATCTTTCCGTCGGACTCAGTTTCGGGCGGAAAGTCCGCTCGTGTGTGTGCTGGTCCGACGGAAAGCCCGCTCGTGTGTAGGCTGGTCCGACAGACCAAATACGACACGAGGGGATGGTATTGCATCTCGCGCTCGCTGCAATAGGAAAAACAAATCTTCCTATTGCGGCGAGCGCGGGGCATACCAGGCCCTTAGGTCTGGTATGGATTATAAAGGGGAACCCCGCTACGCCGAAAAAACGGCGTGGGGTCCCCCTAAAATCCATACCAGACCCCGATCCGAGCACGCAGCCTGGCCGGTCAGGAAAGGGGGTGGGGACGAGCGAGCGCCCCCCCCCCTCCTGAACCGTACCAGGCCGCATGCCCTCAACATGGGGGTGGGTGCTTTGGGGGAGGGGGGCGCCCTGCGCCCCCCCCCCCAAAGCACCTTGTCCCCATGTTGATGAGGACAAGGGCCTCTTCCCGACAACCCTGGCCGTTGGTTGTCGGGGTCTGCGGGCGGGGGCTTATCGGAATCTGGGAGCCCCCTTTAATAAGGGGGCCCCCAGATCCCGGCCCCCCACCCTATGTAAATGAGTATGGGGTACATGGTACCCCTACCCATTTACCTAGGAAAAAAGTGTAAGTAATAAAACACACTACACAGGTTTTTAAAATATTTTATTAAACAGCTCCGGGGGGGGGGATCTTCCTCCGGCTTCGGGGGTCTTCTTCCGGCTTCGGGGGTCCCTCCGCTTCATCTTCTCCCGGCGTCCGGTTGGTTCTTCTCCGCTCTCTTCTCCCGGTGTTCCTGTTCTTCGGCCGGCTCCTCTGCTGTCTTCAAGTAGCTCTCTTGCCAGCAGAGGTCCGGACTTCTGGGCTTCTTCTCTTCTCTTCTCCAGATGTTGACACGACGCTCTCTCCGGCTGGACTGCTCTCCGAGGGCTGCGTTGTGACTTATATAGGCGGAGACCCCGCCCCCTTTTGATGTCACAGTCCCTGGGCATGCTGGGACTGTGACGTTTTAGGGGGCGTGGTCAACATCACCCAGTGACCACGCCCCCTAAAACGTCACAGTCCCAGCATGCCCAGGGACTGTGACATCAAAAGGGGGCGGGGTCTCCGCCTATATAAGTCACAACGCAGCCCTCGGAGAGCAGTCCAGCCGGAGAGAGCGTCGTGTCAACATCTGGAGAAGAGAAGAGAAGAAGCCCAGAAGTCCGGACCTCTGCTGGCAAGAGAGCTACTTGAAGACAGCAGAGGAGCCGGCCGAAGAACAGGAACACCGGGAGAAGAGAGCGGAGAAGAACCAACCGGACGCCGGGAGAAGATGAAGCGGAGGGACCCCCGAAGCCGGAAGAAGACCCCCGAAGCCGGAGGAAGATCCCCCCCCCCGGAGCTGTTTAATAAAATATTTTAAAAACCTGTGTAGTGTGTTTTATTACTTACACTTTTTTCCTAGGTAAATGGGTAGGGGTACCATGTACCCCATACTCATTTACATAGGGTGGGGGGCCGGGATCTGGGGGCCCCCTTATTAAAGGGGGCTCCCAGATTCCGATAAGCCCCCGCCCGCAGACCCCGACAACCAACGGCCAGGGTTGTCGGGAAGAGGCCCTTGTCCTCATCAACATGGGGACAAGGTGCTTTGGGGGGGGGGGCGCAGGGCGCCCCCCTCCCCCAAAGCACCCACCCCCATGTTGAGGGCATGCGGCCTGGTACGGTTCAGGAGGGGGGGGGGGCGCTCGCTCGTCCCCACCCCCTTTCCTGACCGGCCAGGCTGCGTGCTCGGATCGGGGTCTGGTATGGATTTTAGGGGGACCCCACGCCGTTTTTTCGGCGTAGCGGGGTTCCCCTTTATAATCCATACCAGACCTAAGGGCCTGGTATGCCCCGCGACGGGGCTAGTAAGGTGTCAATCTCGCCGATAAAAGCGGCAAGATTGACATCCTTTTCTAGTCCCGTCGCACCTGAGTCACGTTCAAAATGAACGGACTTGTCCGTGTGTGGGCAAGTCCGTTCATTCTGAAAGTCCGCCGGAACTCCGGCGAAAGTCCGTCGGAAAGACGGGCGGACTTAGCCCGCCGGAAAGTCCCGGCGTGTGTGGGCAAGTCCGTCCGTTTTAAAGTCCGGCGCACCTGGCGGACAAAGTCCGTCGGAAAGTGTGCCGGACCAAGTAGGATAGAAAGTCCGCTCGTGTGTACGCGGCATTAGATGTGAGCCATATGTTAGACCAGTCCGTGTCTTCTAAAGTTCGTCTCAGGTCCTCCTCCCACCTCTGAACGTAAGAGGGTCTATTAAGATTTGCTACTCCATATAATTGATTATAAAGTGATGAAATTGTACCTTTAGCAAATGGATCTTTTGTACAGATTGATTCAAAAATGGATAATTGGGATAATGGTGTATCCCCCTTTAGGAATGGTGTATAGAAATTTTTGATTTGGAGATATCTAAATATCTCAGAGTTTGGTAGATCATATTTTTCTCTAAGCGATGGGAATGAAAGGAATGATTTAGATGCTATGAAGTCATTTAGTGTCTGAATGCCTGATGTTGTCCAAGCTTTAAAAGAATTTGGGTAGATCCATGCCGGATAAAAGGCCGGATTTCTGATAAAAGAAAGGAGAGGATTGTGTGGAGATTGTAACTGATATTTGGTTTTTAGTTTATCCCAGAGAGATAAGAAGTGTTTAGTTATGGGATTATGAATTTGAAAGCGGTCTTTAGGATCAAGCCATAATAAATTTGATATTAATAGAGGGTCATTTTCTGAAGCCTCTATAAATACCCATAATGGGATTTCCTGTTTTGCATGGTATTTGGACAAACTGGCCAAATGTGCTGCTCTGTAGTAGTTAGTAAAATTAGGGTATCCCAGGCCTCCTTTATTTTTAGGAAGATGTAGTGTGTGTATAGGTATACGTGGTTTAGAAGAGCCCCATATAAACGAAGTTGCTCTTTTTTGTACTATTCTCAAAAAATAGGAAGGAATTGGAATAGGGAGGACTCTGCATAGATAAAGCAATTTGGGTAGAATAGTCATTTTGATTGCATTAATCTTCCCTATCCAGGATAAAGGAAGTTGCGACCATTGTTTTATTAGATTTGTGATCTGTCTTAATACAGGAGGATAATTGGTTGAGAATAAGTCAGAATGAGATGCTGTTAAATGAATTCCAAGATATGGGATTGATTTTTCTGCCCATGTGAATGGGAGTGCAGCCCTAGCCGGGATCAATTCCATGTTTGTGAGTAAAAATATTAAGCACTAGGCATTTCTTAGGATTAATCATAAGGCCGGATAGGGCTGCAAATCCATCAAGAGCTGGTATTAAGTTAGGACCAGAGACCTGTGGTGATGATAGAAAAAGTAATATATCGTCTGCAAATATACATAATTTGTGTGTAATACCTCCTACTTCAATGCCAGTTATGGTTTGGTTTGTTCTGATGTATTGGGCCATGGGTTCGAGTATAAGGGCAAATAATAAGGGAGATAATGGGCAACCCTGTCGGGTACCTCTTTCGATATTAAAGGCTTCAGATTTGTATCCAGCATATTTTATATAGGCTTTGGGTTTATTATATAATGCTTTGATCCATGTTAAAAAGTGGGGTCCAAAACCCCATTTTTGTAATGAATATTGCATATATTGCCAGGATACTGTGTCAAATGCCCTCTTAATATCGAGAGATAGAAAACATAAAGGGATTTTCCGTTTTTTAGCAATATGTGCCAATAACACTGCCCTGCGTATATTATCGCCTGCCTGTCTATTTGGCATGAAGCCTACTTGATCTCTATGTATTAATTTTCCTATAATGCTATTGAGGCGTTTTGCTATTATTTTTGCTAATAATTTAATATCGAGGTTTAACAGAGAGATAGGCCGATAATTCACACAGGAAGTTTCATCAGAAAGGGGTTTTGGGATCATACAAACTATTGCCATTAGTGTTTCTTGCCGAAAAGAATGTCCATCTAGAAGTTTGTTAAAAGTTTCAGTGAGAATGGGAGAGAGTATTTCTGAGAATGTTTTATAGTATAAAGCCGAGTAGCCGTCTGGGCCTGGTCTTTTGTTAAGTTTTAGGTCTTTTATGGCGTTCGCAACTTCATCTATAGTTATAGGCTCATCCAAACTGCTTTTTTGATTCTGAGATAACTCAGGTAAGGTTATTTTTGAGAAGAAGGATTCAGCCTCTGTAGGATTAAATTCATTGTTTGTCTTGTATAAAGTTGCGAGATGTGAGTGAAATTTATGGACTATTTTAACTGGATTACAAGTGTAAACATTTTTTGATAATTTCAAACGTATTGGTTTGAAAGATTTGTTAGTTGAATTTAATGCCCGAGCCAAATATGTACCTGGTTTGTTTGTATTCATGTAGAAATTGTGTTTGGAGCGTTTGAGGGATTTATCAACTGACTCAGTGAGAAATAGATCGTATTCCAATCTAGATTTTTCCAGATGAGATTTTGTACTCTGAGATGGATTATCTTGAAATGATATGTAGGCTGCATTAAAATTGAGTTCTAGTTTTTTTGCTAGATTTTTGCGTTCCCGTTTAAATAGTGCCATTTGTCTTTGTATTGTACCACGCAAGACAGGCTTATGAGCTTCCCACAGTGTTATTGGGGAGATGTCTGTTGTATTATTAATTAATATGTATTCCTTTAAAGCTTGTTCAATGGCCATCTGATGTAGTGGGTGTTTGAGCATTATGTCCGGTAAGTACCACGTTGGGTCATGCGCTTTTGGTATGGCTGAGGCTATAGTAGTGTATACTGCATTATGGTCAGACCACGGAATCGGAATTATATCTGATGCAATAATTTCTGGTATCATTCCTATTGTTAGAAAAATATGATCTATTCTGGTGAAGGTTTGATGAGGGTGCGAGAAATAAGTGAATTTCTTTTTCATTGGGTTACGTTCTCTCCACGAATCTACCAGATTGTATTTGGAAAGAAGTTGAGAAAAAGGTAATCTAGAGGTTATTTTGGATGGTGTAAAAGGTGATTTATCTAGAAATGGGAGGAGGACCTGGTTCGAATCCCCACACATTATCACTGTTCCTATTTTGTGTGTATTAATCACTTGTAATATATGTGAGAGGAATGGTGTAGGTTGTTTGTTAGGAGCGTAGTAGGAAATCACCGTGATTGCTGTATCCATTATATAACCCATGAGTATCAGGTATCTACCTTCTGGGTCTTTAATTTCTGATGATAAGGTGAATGGTGTGGATCGGTGAAATGCAATTAGAGTTCCCCTTTGCTTGGTACAGGCAGAAGCCGTGTAAATTTGTTGATAAAAAGGAGAAATATATTTTGGAGTAGAATCTTTGGTGAAGTGTGTTTCTTGGAGGCATACTATGTGAGCCTTCTTGTTATGGAAAGTACGGAAGGCTTTGGTCCTTTTTTGAGGGACATTTATTCCCTGAACATTCAGGGAAAGTATATTCAGTGGTGCCATGGCAATAGATCAAATAGTTTTGACTTACTTTTTGTTATGCAGAGCTGACTGCGCAGATCAACCTGTGTGGACTGAAGAGATGAATAGATAGAAAAGAAACCAGTGAATTCTGGAGTAAAGAGTAAACAAAAAACATATGAGATTAGATGATACATTGTATAAATTATTTTTTGCAAGTAATCACAATTTACCCATGAAAGAGAATAAATATCTCTCTCAGGGGAATAAGTGCCTTCGTCACACTCCCACATAATATGGTTGGGAGAATGAGGAGGGCTAATGGGGGTACACGGATCTTCCGCTTACAGGAGAGAAGTGCTATGTCAAAAGACATCAAAATGATGTTTAATTGGAGTGCAGAATATAGTTTTTGTTGAAATTATTTATTCCAGGGTGGTTGTATATGGTTAGTCTTGCCCTAGGCTAAATAATTCAGTTAGAAAGGTACTGTTAATAACTTTGGTATTGATGAAGATAGTTTGAATTATTTTGGGATTTTAACCCTTTTAGAGTAAACAATTACATATTTTATTCATATGTAACTGTTTAGATATGTTAACTCATAAAATTGAGGTTGTATTGCTTCAGATTAGAATAAACAAAAACATAATTCTAGGAACTAGTTAGGTAATAATATATTTGTTTTAAGAAAAGAAAGAAAAAGCTTCCATTACTTCTGGATTATTGAACATATTTGTCCTAAAAAGTAATAAATCTATTGTTATTACCTGATAATATATAACTGAACAAGAATTTCCTTATTTCACTTATATATTCTAAGGCTATATGAATCAGAAGTAATAAGAAATATAACTGGAATGTAACATGATCCCACACAGTGTGTGACTATCAGAATGCAGTTACATTCAGTTATAAATATAGGTTTTTTATAGAGAACCATCTCTTAGTATAATAATTGAAGAGATATCAGGAATTAGGATGTCAGTCCATTGAATCTTCTTGGTCCATGGATGATGTGGCATAACGGCCTCTTTTGTGAGAATGATGATTCCCATTTTGTTCTGAAATTTTCTGGGTGCTGTCTGAAGGTGAAGATGATGCCATTCTTCTGCGTGTGGGAGTGTTGCTGCTTGTGGGTTCTGTCAGATTTAATTTTAAAAGGGTTTGTTGTAGTTCATCTGCTGATCTGCTTCTGTAAATTGTACCTTGGTAGTTAAATCTGACTGAAAAGGGGAAGCCCCATTGATACATAATGTTGTGGCGTTGCAGTTCCATTAGTTGGGGTTTCATGGATCGTCTTTTAGTAATAGTAAGTTGGGATAGGTCAGCAAAAATTTGATAATTGTGTCCTTGAAAATTAAGTTCCTTTTTTTCTCTTGCAGCAATTAGTATTTGTTCTTTCGTTCTGTAATAATGAAATTTTGTGATTATATCACGTGGGGGTCCATCTTTCTTTTTGGCTGTGAGGGCTCTGTGTACTCTGTCCAGTTCTAAACGTTCAATAGGGATATCTGGCTTTAGTTCTTGTAATAGAGCAGTAATAGTAGATTGCAGGTCTGTCACAGTTTCAGGTATTCCCCTTATGCGCAAGTTTGAACGTCTGGCTCTATTTTCGTAATCTTCGAGCTTAGTTTGAAGTATTAAATTCTCTTTTTTTAATTGTTCCAATTCTGTTATATTTTCTTGGGTTGTAATTTCAATTTCATCCATTTTTATTTCTAAGGCTGCGGTGCGGTTTCCCAGCTCTCTTATTTCTTTGGTTAGGCTTTTTGTTATTTGGTCTGAGGTTTGTTTTAAAGCCTTATGAAGCATCTTTTCAAATTGTAATAATATTACTGGGGATACTGAGGAGGCTTGTGGAGAAGTTTGTGAGAGGATTTGTTCTGTATCTGACTCAAATGGAGAGTCTTGCTGTGACATTTTCTGTCTGTGAGAGCGCCCTGATGCTGTATATTGTGAGGTGACTGGAGCTGCTTCAGCTGCAGTGAGTGCCTGTGAGCTCTTTGTGAGGTGATTTTTATTTCTGCCACGGTTTCCTCCCAGTACCATATTTCCTGCCCAAACTTTCACAGTTTGTTCCCTGGGGCAAAAAGGTTCAAATGGATACCTTTTGAGCCTGCAGGCTCCGCTTTGTCCTTCTCTTCTCTCCTCAGCGGTGTGGAGCTCTAACAATGCATGTCTGCTCCGCTAGGCTCCGCCTCCTGCCCCCCCCCGACGTACGTGTTTTACGTCACTGCATTTAGAACGATTGGATTTTCCGACAACTTTGTGTGACCGTGTGTATGCAAGACAAGTTTGAGCCAACATCTGTCGGAAAAAATCCTAGGATTTTGTTGTCGGAATGTCCGAACAAAGTCCGACCGTGTGTACGGGGCATTACTCTGAGCACACACGGAACAGGCAGCTAAGAAGGCAGTTACATCAGCACTTAGACTAGGCTACCAGAATTGTTGGGAAATGGCCCAAAAGAATTGATTCTTCCCAGGGTGGCCAGCAACCTTGGGAGAATGGTAAGTCTGGAGCACGGCAGTATGGAGACTCTCTGGGACAAAGCAGCGGTCTCAAGGTTTCTCAGGAGGAGCATGAACCTGAGCAGCAAGAATTTTGTCACCCAAAGGAGAAGTAAGACTGGTGCGAACCGTAGCTAGAATACGTTCAGGAGGAATCACAGGAACTGGAACCGACTCCATCTTTGAAGTGGAGGAAAATTGTTGTGACAAAGCGCCAGCCCTTACAGTCTTAGTACCGGGTAAGAATGAGACAATGTAATTGGAACTATACAAGAAAAGAGCCCATTGTGCCCATCTGGGAGAGAGGCATTTAGCCTCAGACAAGAATGTGAAATTCTTATGGTCAGTAAGAATGAGAACTGGCACAGTGGTACCTTCAAGGGGATGTTTCCATTCTTTCAGGGCTAAAATGATCGCTAACAGCTCTCTGTCAGCAATCTCATAATTGGACTCCACAGGTGACAATTTCTTGGAAAAGTAGCCACAAGGATGCATAGCGCTCTCAGAGGTAGGACATTGAGACAGAAGGGCGCCAACTCCAGTCTCAGAAGCATCAACCTTAAGGATAAAAGGTAACATAGGATCAGGATGTGCCAACACAGGAGCAGAAACAAAGGCAGCCTTGAGACTCTCAAAGGCATTAACGGACTCCGGAGACCAACACCGTGGGTTACCGTCCTTTCTGGTCATAACAGTCAGGGGTTTGACCAGCGACGAGAAGTTACAAATAAACTTCCAATAATAGTTGGCTAAACCAAGAAAACGCTGCAGAGGACGTAAATCCACGGGTCGACCTGTGGATTTACGTCCTCTGCAGCATTTTTTGGCTTTGCCAACTATCATCGGACGTTTATTTGTAACTTCTCGTCGCTGGTCAAGCCCCTGACTGTTATGACCAGAAAGGACGGTAACCCACGGTATTGGTCTCCGTAGTCCGTTAATGCCTTTGAGAGTCTCAAGGCTGCCTTTGTTTCTGCTCCTGTGTTGGCACATCCTGATCCTATGTTACCTTTTATCCTTGAGGTTGATGCTTCTGAGACTGGAGTTGGCGCCCTTCTGTCTCAATGTCCTACCTCTGAGAGCGCTATGCATCCTTGTGGCTACTTTTCCAAGAAATTGTCACCTGTGGAGTCCAAAATTAAGCTAAATTATATATTATTATGCTATATTATTATAACATAATAATTTATTATTTATCTATTTACTGTGAAATTACTGGTTGGAAGTTATAACTTCAAACTTCAGTAATTTGTTTGTTAAGCCACCTGCTTGAGTACATTTTTTGAAAATATAGTAAATTACATTACAAACAATATATAATAATTATTTGTATATTGCTTACTTATCATAATTAACCCCTTACCACCCAGGCCAAGTCTAATGCCCCGTACACATGGTCGGATTTTCCAACGGAAAATGTGTGATAGGACCTTGTTGTTGGAAATTCTGACCGTGTGTGGGCTCCATCACACATTTTCCATCGGATTTTCCGACACACAAAGTTTGAGAGCAGGCTATAAAATTTTCCGACAACAAAATCCGTTGTCGGAAATTCCGATCGTGTTTACACAAATCCGACGGACAAAGTGCCGCGCATGCTCAGAATAAATAAAGAGATGAAAGCTATTGGCCACTGCCCCGTTTATAGTCCCGACGTACGTGTTTTACGTCACCGCGTTCAGAAAGATCGGATTTTCCGATAACTTTGTGTGACCATGTGTATGCAAGACAAGTTTGAGCCAACATCCGTCGGAAAAAAATCTTAGGATTTTGTTGTCGGAATGTCCGAACAAAGTCCGACCGTGTGTACGGGGCATTACACTTCTCTCCTAAATGTAAAAATCATTTTTTTTGCTAAAAAATTACTCAGAACCCCCAAACGTTGTATATATTTTTTAGCAGCCACTCTAAGGAATAAAATTCTGGTCGTTGCAACTTTTTTTGTTACACGGTATTTGCGCAGCAATTTTTCAAACTAAAGTTAGCCTGATTTATTTGTATAATGTGAAAGATGATGTTATGCCAAGTAAATAGATACCTAGCGACTTTACGGAATAACCAGGACATAGGAGGGGCGAAGGTAGATGAAGAGGAATATAAAATTGCGGCATACGCAGACGACGTCCTTATGTATGTAACCAACCCAAGGGAGATGTTGCCAAACATAATCAAAGAGATAAAAAAATATGGAGAACTCTCAAATTTTAAAATAAACCCCATTAAAACAGAAATATTAAGGGGCGTGGCTTGGCTGGATCCCGGAATGGCCGCTTGAACACAGAGCTCCTGCCATCCGAGGACTATAATCAGCTTTTTTCGGGGAACCACCACTTTCCCTCATGATGGGGACGTCAAATAGGAATGTCTCTGCCTCCCGGACACCGAAAGACCCGGTTACACAACTCAGCCGAAATATCCCGGAGATATTCCGCACACTCCGGTCAGGCGACCACGAGGCTTCACAGACACCACAGGCCTCAGGCCCTAACTCCCCCAGTCACAGCTCAGACTCCCAGCTTGAAGAAGGAGACACTCGGTCTCACCGCTTTAGCCCAGCAGTGAACCTATCGGACTTACAGCATGTTGCATCCAATATCACTAACAACATCACAGGCACCCTGAAAGCGGCAATCTTAAACCTGAAGATGGATATCCAGGCAGTGGCGGCCCGCATATCAGACGTGGAGCAAACTACGCAGCTCCATACAGCTGCTATCAGGCAAGTGCAGCACACCTATGATGCCCAACTTTCATATCTCTATGATCTCCATCGCCAGGTCGAGGACCTTGATAACAGGGGCCGGAGACAACATTCGAGTGAGGGGGGTCCCAGAGGGCATGGAAGTAGGCTCACTACCCCAAGTTATATGTGCCATCTTTAATGACCTTCTAGACCGGCCACCAGACTCTCCGATCGAGATGGAGCGGTTGCACAGGGCCCTCAGGCCACCTCCCAGGGATAATGAGCCCCCAAGAGATGTTATATGCTGTATAGTGAATTTTCCTCTCAAGGAAGAAATTCTGAGAACAGCTAGAGAAAGAGGCCTAGTACAGCATAATGGCATAGAGATTAAGCTTTTCCAAGACTTGTCACCAACCACAACAGATGCGCTTTGCGCCCCCTGCTGGACCAACTCAGGGCGAGGAATATTCAATACCGCTGGAAATTCACGTTCTGCTTGTCTGCTATCGCCAGAGGCCGCACCGCTCTCCTAAGGTCCCCGGATGACTTACCTGCCTTCTGTGAGCAACTTGATCTACCCATGACGGAGCTTCCGGACTGGTGCTCGTTTCACTTCCCATCAGAGCCATGGCGACCGCTATAGCATAACCCCTCACCGAAGGTGCAAAGACACCGCTCCAGATGCCGAAGATCGGGTCCTCCTTCACCCGGAGCCCATACCTCCCGTCGTGACCTGGATCACCAAGCCCTGGGACAGCCTGTAACCCCTCGCAGGATCCACCAGGAAGCCTGACTTCCTGACCCAATCTTTATAGGAACGATCAACCACGAAGTTTATGTTCGGATTTTTACACCCACTCTGTGTTTTTTTTTTTTTCTCGCTGTTTATGTTTCAACCCACCTTACAATAGGCTTCTATTCACCCCACCTAAGAGACTCACCCTGAAGGACTTTTCAAATGTATCTGATGCGGGATCTTTCCCTAGACTTCCTGGAGTCTCAGATACGACCTAATACGCCTCAGAACTTACACCAACAATCTCTGACACTAATCTTGCACTGGGAACATCGAAACCAATCGCTCCAGCAACACCTATGGCATTTCTCCCCATTAGATGAACACCTACACCAGATGAACGGAAGATGACCCTTTTTTCACTACAACCGTAACTGGTCTATGCCTCCCGCTTCTGAAACCTCACCCGCCCCCCCCCTCCCTTCCCCTCCTTCCCCTCCTTCCCCTCCTTCCCCCCCCCCCCCCCTCCTTTCCCACCTCCTTTTTCCCCTCTCACTCCCCCCTTTCCCTTCTCTTCCTTCCCTTCCTATACCTGGTTCCTTACCCCCCCTCCCTCTCCCAACTGGTTTATGCTTATAAGATACAATCATACTTGAAATATGTGCTCTTTTTTTTTGTTTGTTCCCTGGAAGTCACCAAGGCTGCTAATGGTTGATCCCTGCACCCCTACACAACCGCGATTGCTCTTTCTGAGCAATATACAGCTACTAGCGCTATTGCTCTGTTACCAGTAAGGTACATCTCCTTGAGTCACAACCAAAACCCTTTCTAATCACTCTGAAAAGCATGCCTTGGGGGCTTACGGGCCCCTCTTGTTTTAAGAGACCCCCCAATCTGGGCACTCGTTTAGGAACAAATAGAAGGCAATTTTTGTGAAGTGGGAGAGGAGGGAGGGTGACCACTACTAAGCTTTACGAGATTTTGACGCAGGTCTTGCCCGCTCTCACCAAGCAGAAAGCCCAATTCATTTTCATTCAGGAGACTCACTTCCGCTCCAATTCAATCCCAAAACTTACTAACCATATATACCAGACAGCTTTCCACTCCACAAACCCTTTAGCAAAGACCAAAGGAACGTCCATACTAGTTTCCAAGCATGCCCCCTTCAAACTTGCTGACTCCCTGATAGATCCTGAGGGGAGATTTGTTTTCCTCAAAGGTTCCTACGCCTCTAGGCCAATCACCCTGGCAAACATTTATGCCCCAAATGATCGTCAAGTCTCATTTTTCAGGATGGTAAGCGATCTTCTACTCTCATTTAAGGAAGGCGTCTTGCTGATGGGAGGAGATTTCAACGTGCCCCTTAACCCAGACCTTGACAGTTCCTCAGGCACCTCCGCGATTTCGTACCGGGCCCTTCGCCAGATCAAATTGCAGCTCCAAGGTTTGGCGTTACATGATACATGGCGCACGCTGTTCCCCTCCGTTCGGGACTACACCTTTTACTCCATTCCCTTTCAAAAATATTCTCGACTGGACTACTTTTTCCTTTCCCAACCTGACTTAACTTACCTCACACACGCCACAATCGACCCTATGTACCTATCTGACCACCACCCCATCTCGGTTTCCTTGACCTTTCCGGACTCAATCCCAAAAACAAAAGTCTGGAGACTTAACTCTTCCTTGTTAAAAGATGAAGAGTTTGTTACACACCTAGAATCCAGCATAAACACATATTTAAAGGAAAATTCTAGCCCGGACATATCTCCTATCACAGTCTGGGAGGCACACAAATGTGTGATCAGAGGTGAACTGATGACCCAAGCGGCGAAAATAAAACGGAGCTACCAGAACACGGTAGACAACCTGATTACTAACATCAGAAGACTAGAGACTGCACACAAACGTTCTCATTCTCAGCAGACACTTCAGGAGCTGATGCAATATCGCTCAATGCTGCTGGAAGAATTGGGAAAACGCACTAGGTGCCGCTATGTCTTGCATCAGAGAGTCTTCTATGAGCAAGGCAATAAATGCGGGAAACTATTGGCCCGAGCAGTCCTTTCCCTGTAGACCGTCTAACATGATCCATCACATCCGGACCCAACAGGGTACATTACTATCCAGAAACGAAGATATTGCCCATTCCTTTGAACAATATTACAAAAACCTTTATAACCCGAAATCCCACAATCAGAACCTAGACCAGGACGGCCTCAGAAAGGAGGCTGTTAAAAACTTCTTATCCCAATATGGCCCACACCCAATCTTACAAGCGCAGGCAGAGGAATTAGAACAGCCCCTTTCAGTGGATGAACTACAAAATGCCCTTAAGCAGATGAAAACAGGCAAGAGCCCAGGCCCGGACGGGTTCACACTGCAGTATTATAAGTGTTTCTTTCAAACCCTAGCCCCAATGATGTTGGCTACTTTCAACTCCTTGGCCAACCCTGCAATGCCCATGGGTCGTATGTTAGAGGCCCACGTCACTGTTATTCCTAAAGAGGGCAAGGACGCCACACAAGTACAAAATTACAGACCTATCTCTCTCCTTAACGTGGACATTAAGGTCTACGCAAAAATTTTAGCCAATAGAATGTCCCCACTTCTACAGAACCTTATCTCTTTGGACCAGGTGGGCTTTGTCCCTGGACGGGAGGCCAGGGACAACACCATCAGGGCATTAAACCTCCACCATTGGCTCACTTCCACAGAGACACAGGGTTTCTTTTTGTCATTAGATGCCGAGAAGGCGTTCGACAGAGTGTCCTGGGACTACATGCATGAGGTGCTCAGGAAGACTGGCCTTCATCCGCGCATGTTGGCCCACATCTCGGAGCTGTACGCTTCTCCTAGCGCAGCAGTAAGAGTTAATGGCCACCTGTCAAACGCCTTCCCTATCAGAAACGGGACCCGCCAGGACTGCCCCCTTTCGCCTCTGATATTTATACTTTCTTTAGAACCCCTCCTTAACAAATTGAGAGATAATCCCGACATTAAAGGTATTAACATACAAGGTAAAGAGTATAAAGTTTCTGCTTTTGCAGATATCTTACTTTCCCTGACAGCCCCAACTACCTCCCTACCCAACTTGCTCAAAGATATAGAACATTTCGGAACCTTGTCATACCTAAAGAGCAACTATGCGAAATCGCAAGCGCTAAACATTTCACTCACAACACGGGAGGTGGAACGTTGTCAGACGTCCTTTCCTTTCCAGTGGAACCAACGGGCAATATCCTATTTAGGTATTAATATAACTACTAACTTAGTGGATCTATATAGCGCCAACTTCAGCAAGGTTTTTAAAAAAGCCCAACTCGACCTCAATGATTGGGGAAAAATCAATGTTTCTTGGTTCCACCGTGCTGCTCTTCTAAAAATGGTGACCCTGCCACGGTTCCTCCACATTATCCAATGTCTTCCTATTAGCCTTCCGGCCTCTTTTTTCGCCGCATACAAGCAGATGTGCACACTGTTTCTTTGGAAGGGCTCACCTCCACGCATTAAGTTTACCCGCCTCACACGTCTAAAACTTAGAGGTGGCATCGGGCTTCCGGATCTCCACAAATATTTTATAGCCAGTCACCTTTCCCGACTTGTGGACTGGAACATACATGAGTCGGGAAAGATCTGGGACACCTTAGAGAAATCATTCTCTCAAATCCCACTAGAGTCCATACCCTGGATCCTACCCAAACATTGGCCACAAAGAATAGTAGGACACCCTCTCATCTTAGCCTCATTAGGAGCTTTCAAACGGTCAGTTAAAGCTTCATCAATTTCCTCCATCCCAGGCCCACTAACCCCACTGAGGGGTAACCTTGATTTCACACCAGGGCTATCCCCATCCTTTCTTAACCATGCATGGTCACACGACAGAATACTAGCGCATCAGTTTTATACAGGTAAAACACCCAGATCATACGAGAACCTAGTAGACTTGTCCCCTCTCCACTCCTTCCCCTTTTGGACATACAGACAAATCAGACACTTCCTTTCCACCCAGGGCACAACATCGACATGGACAAGACAACTAACCTCATTTGAGGAACTATGTACCCGAGCCCCCCCACAAAGACACCTCATCTCTTACATATACAACGAACTCATAGACGATACTACATGCCCCGCAGATCCCACACGCACAGCTTGGGAAAAGGACTTGCAGATGACTTTCACAGAGGAGGACTGGACACGCATCTATGAATATGTACATAAAGGCTCCCTTAATGTAGCCATTCAAGAGAATGGATATAAAATTTTAACGCGCTGGTACAGGACCCCGTCGCTCTTACATAAATTTTTCCCAACAATCCCAGATACATGCTGGAGGTGTGGAAAGGCAAAAGGAACCATGTTACATGTATGGTGGGAATGTGATCTCATTCAACCATATTGGAAGGAGGTACACGATCTTATCACACATATCACGACGTATTCCCTAACCTACTCCCCTGCTCAATACCTCCTACACCATACCCACTTAACTAAAAACGAATACTACAGGTCACTGGTAATGCACTTGGTGAATGCGGCTAGATTGTGCGTTCCGACACATTGGCGATCCACGTCCACCCCTACGATTGGAGAGTGGTTTCGAAGGATCTCCAAAATAGAGGAGATGGAAGAGCTGGTCCATATCTCGCAGGAACGAGTCCAAAAATTTACGACCACATGGGCCTGTTGGACACACTTCAAACTGTCTCAACGCTTTGGTGAACATAACCCCTGAACCACAACTATCCCCCCTAAGGGATAGGAAGCAGAGGATGATACGCTGGGGCGGGGGGGCTGGATGGAGACAAAGGGGAAGACCTTGCTCCCTTCCTCTACCCCCCCTCATTTCACTCCCTATCATCTAACCAATCCATCACCTACACTTTCTCTCTCCCCCCACCTCACTACTGTAGGGCTTACTCTCTGTGTAACTCGATCCCTCCTCCTCCCCTCCCCCCTCTTTTCTCTTCTTTCCCTCCTCCCCCCCATCTGCTCTCCTCTTACCCCTCTTCCCTCTCTCTCTCACTTTCTTCTTTCATGTTTCCTTTTTTTCTCATAACCCTTACCCTTCGAATGGTGTTATACTACTCCTTTAATACTCACTTTGAAAGGGTTACTCAAGACAACCTGTTAAACAACTGATGTACAACTGAAGATTTTTCATTTGATACTTTTATGCTTATGTTATCTATATGTCTCTCAGTTTCGTGGAACAATCAATACCATGTAATTTCACTGTTACTATATATGTTTTCTGTTTTATGCATCGGTCAATAAAACTTTTATGGAAAAAAAAAAAAACAGAAATATTAAATATAGGAGTAGCGAAAAATGAAGAACTTGCATTACAAGGGGGAATTCCCATTCACATGGGTGAAAAGAGAGTTACCATATCTAGGAATTAAATTGACGCCTACTGCCGACAAGTTATACCTGGCAAATTATATCCCATTACTAAATAAGATCAAAGCGGAATTAAAGAGGGGCTCACTGCAATCTATATCATGGATAGGAAGGATAAATACGTTTAAAATGGTGCTCCTTCCCAAAATAATATATGAATTCCCAATGTTACCAATAGCTATACCACAGAGTTTTTTCAGAACAATAAAAACGATGATAAAATACATATGGCAAAATAAAAAACCAAGACTAAAATTTGCACTAATTACTAGGAAAAGAAAAACACAGAGGTCTAACAACCCCAGATATAAATAGATATTATAGGTCAGTAATTATTTCATGGATGGTAGAATGGATTAATGAAAAAAGTGAAAAAAAGTGGATTGAGATTGAAAATATGTTAAGTAAAACAACATTGCCCAAAAACATTTGGATACCACGTAAGCACAAAACACCAGACTCGGAGGTACACAATCTGACTATAAACATATTTAAAATTTGGGGTACACTATACAGACAAAAAAATTGGTCATATAATTCACCATTAATTGCACTCACCTTAATTTATTTTTGCCCAGGAAAGGGAACACTTTTAGGTGATAGAATGGGGAACACACAAATAAGGAATATACTGTACAAGGGAAGATGAGAACACTAAGAACTAAAGGAAATAAATACATGGAAGATAAGTGACTGGGAATACCTTCAATTAAAACATTTGGTAAATACATTACCCCAACCAATTCAGAGACAGGAAGAATTTAGACCAATTGGAAAAACTCTGTGGGGTACAAACTCCATTGAAACATGGTATATCCAAAATATGTGGAATATTGACAGAACTGGAAGGACAAGAGTCACCCCCCTATATAGGGAAATGGGAAAAAGAAATAGGGACGAAATTAGAGATCCAACAAGTTGAGAAAATGATAGGAGCAGTATATAGTTATGCAACAGACATAAACACAATAGAAATGAACTATAAATTACTGGCAAGATGGTACCTGACCCCGGACAAAATACACAAATATCAACCAGACAAATGCCCACTGTGTTGGAGAGAATGTAACCAAAGGGCCACAATGACACATAGCTGGTGATCTGGTGGGAATGTCTGAAAATTAAGCAATATTGGCAGGAAATCTTGGAATACTTAAAAGAGATAACTGGAGAAAAAATAACTAACAGCCTACAAACGTGTCTATTTCATGAATCAAAAACTTCAAATAAACAATATGGGAAAACATTAACCCCAATATTGCTGAATGCTGCAAAAGGTCTAATTCCAAAGAAGTGATTAAGTACAAAAAAAAAAAGGATGTAAGTGAATGGTTTCAGCGAATAGAATACTACAGCAGAATGGAATATCTATGCAGTAGAGAAAAAAGGCAACCAGGAAGATACACTAGTATCTGGGGAAAATGGAAAACTTTTAAAATCTCGGAGAAATACTTGACTGAGTCCGGCAGGGTTTGAGTAGGCCTAGAAAAAATAAATTGGGGCGAGAGCAGACCAAATGGGAGGGGGGAGGGGGGTTGGTGGGTGAAAGAGAGAGAAGTAGCCAGGAGTAAGAGAATATGGGATATGAAAGAATAGAACTTATAGAAGATTGAAATAAAGCCACGTTAGCGAATACATTTGTAATATTTATATTTTGAATACATTTCATATTAGAAGAAACTCCTGTGAAAACACCACAATGATTTGAAACCGAGACGTAGACAATAAATGAACGTAAAGTTGAATAAGTCTCTCGACAGTATTTGCTCAAGTGGTATAAAAAAAGAAAGAAAAAAAAGAAAAAAAAAAGAAGTAAATAGATACCTAACATCTCACGATTTAAAATTGCGCACACTCGTGGAATGGCGCCAAACTTCGGTACTTAAAAATCTCCATAGACGACGCTTTACATTTTTTTACAGGTTACATGTTTAGAGTTACAGAGGAATTTTAGTGCTAGAATTATTGCTCTCGCTTTAACAATTGCAGTGTATGTAACCTGTGTGTATCTGGCTCTGATACTAGCCAGTGCCTCACCAGTCACTGACCTCACTGCATGTTCCTGCTTCTGAGCCATCTCATAAGGGATGAGTCATGACTAATTTTGGTTGCTTGAAAGAGTAGAGGTTTAAAGTAAATAGAAAGGAGGTTCACTGATTGTCTGAATAACCATTAGGACCACATCCCTATTTAACACTAAATCAAGAGAAATGGAATTTTTAAGGTACTGAAAACACAATCAAACAAAAATAATATTAAAAATATAAAAATTTTATTAAGACAAACATCTTAAAATTCAACATATTAATGTCGAAACAGGGCCATACAGTACATAAGCAGGTGCAACTGATTGCGTCTCTACATGTTTCGCCATAGCGATAGCTTCCTGCTTTTTGTTCTATTACGCTCATCTCTGGCTCCCTGATGTTTTGGCTTGTCTGACTATCCGTTCCGGTTCTTGAACTCTGGCTATGTTTTGACTACTTTTACTCCGTTTACCTTTTTTTATTATTATCAAACAAGTGAGATTTAACTGTACTTCTGTCTCAGTCTGATTCATGGTTTCTGACAGTAGGCAAAGGCCATGAATTCAGAAGATACAGTCAATCCACTAGTTGGTAATATTTTTTCCAGATTGGATGAGCAGGATCACCACATAGATCAGTTTGACATGGTGTTACAAACTCTCCTGAGTCACACAGCTCACCTGGAGTCTCCCACTGTGGCTGCTCCAGTACAACCTGTGTTGCAGGCTGTCCCTGCTGCTGCTCCAGTCTCTGTGTAGGGGCACTTGCCTCGAGTATTACCTCTATAAGAGGTATGTCTGGTTCCACTCCTCTTCCCCAGTGATTTGGGGGCAATCCAGTCCAATGCAGAGGGTTTCTCAACCAGGTTGAGATATACTTTGAGATGCTGCCCCAGGCGTTTTCCCATGGACAGAAGCAAAGTAAGTTTTGTGATATCTTTGCTTTCTGAGAGAGCCTTGGCCTGGGAAATCCCTCTATGGGAGACGCAAAAAACTGTTGTCTTGAGTTACCCTGAGTTTGTGGCTTCCTTTAAAAGGGTATTTGACGTGCCTCATGTCCATCAAACAGAGTATGAGAACTGTTGCCGATTACGCCATTAAATTCCGTACTCTGGCAGCAGAGGTTGCTTGGAACAATGAGGCCCTATGGCTGCTTTTTCTCATGGTCTCTCAGGTACCATCAAGGATGAGATAGCAGCCCAAGATATACCCACTGAGCTAGGGAAGTTGATCATGTTTGCCATCCTCATTGAGTCCAGACTCAGAGAAAGACTCTCTTTTAAGGAGCGCTTGCAGAAGCCTCCTGTATATTTGTCTCCAAGCACGGAACCCCGCGACAAAATAAAAAAAAAAAAACGGCGTGAGGTCCCCCCAAAATCCATACCAGACCCTTATCCGAGTATGCAACTTGGCAGGCCACAGGAAAAGAGGGGGGGACGAGAGAGCGGCCCCCCTCCTGAACTGAACCAGGCCACATGCCCTCAACATTGGGAGGGTGCTTTGGGGTATCCCCCCAAGACACCTTGTCCCCATGTTGATGAGGACAAGGGCCTCATCCCCACAACCCTGGCCGGTGGTTGTGGGGGTCGGCAGGCGGGGGGCTTATCGGAATCTGGAAGCCCCCTTTAACAAGGGGACCCCCAGATCCCGGCCCCCCTGTGGTTCTTCTGGTTCTTCCTCCGGTGTTCTCATCCAGCATCTCCTCCGTGGCATCTTCTATCATCTTCTCCTCGGGCCGCTCCGCACCCATGGCATGGGGGAGGGCTCCCGCTCTTCTCTTCATCTTCTTCTCTTCTTCATCTTCTTCTCTTCTTCTCTTCTTCATCTTCTTCTCCAGGCCGCTCCGCATCCATGCTGGCATGGAGGGAGGCTCCCGCTGTGTGACGCGTCTCCTCTTTTGATGGTTCTTTTGATGGTTCTTCTGGTGCACGGTGACTTGATGGGACTTCCCTGTGATGACACGGGGAATGCCACAAGGAAGTCCCGTCATGTCCCGTGCATCAGAGGGGGCTGGGTCACCGGGTGGCCCCGCCCCCCGTTATTTAAGAACCTTCAGAAGATCAGACGCGTCACACAGCGGGAGCCTCCCACCATGCCAGCATGGATGCGGAGCAGCCCGGAGAAGAAGATGAAGAAGAGAAGAAGAGAAGAAGATGAAGAGAAGAGCGGGAGCCTCCCCCATGCCATGGGTGCGGAGCGGCCCGAGGAGAAGAAGATAAAAGACGCAACGGAGGAGATGCCGGTCAAGATCACCGGAGGAAGAACCAGAAGAGCCAGAAGAACCAGAAGGAGAAGAAGAAGAAGATGAAGGAAGATAGAAGAAAGAAGAAGCATTTAAATAAAGGAATTGTCAAAAACTGTCTCTTGTCATTTTTAACATTTTTGACAGTTTTTTAGTGAAATGGTAGGGGTACTTTTGTACCCCCTTACCATTTTACACAGGGGGGGCCAGGATCTGGGGGTCCCCTTGTTAAAGGGGGCTTCCAGATTCCGATAAGTCCCCCTTGCCCGCAGACCCCCACAACCACCGGCCAGGGTTGTGGGGATGAGGCCCTTGTCCTCATCAACATGGGGACAAGGTGTTTTGGGGGGCTACCCCAAAGCACCCTCCCAATGTTGAGGGCATGCGGCCTGGTACGGTTCAGGAGGGGGGCTATAAGATCCTAGGAACATTTGATTTATAAGATCTGCCCAACCAGAATTCCCTGTATCAATAATCTAGGGTCGTGTCTAGAGGCCAGCAAAAGGGTGTTTGCTGCCGTCTCTTTCCTGTACGTTTTTGTAAATAATCTACCCTCCTTAACCTGTATCGTGAGGTCCAAGAAAGGCAAGATAGCCGAGTCAGAAGAATAAGTAAGTCTGATGTTCCTGTCATTATTAATTCTAGGGGTGAGCCCCCCATACCATAATCATGTCATCAATGTACCTCAGCCACAGGAGACAGTGGCTGAGGTACAACGACAAGGAGTATACACATTCCATTTCCCACAGTCCCAGATGCAGGCATGCATAGGCCCATGGGGCTCCCATTGAGGTGCCCCTGATTTGTCAATAATTTTTTCCAAGGAATTAAAAGCAGTTGTGTTCCAACATGAATTGCAATAGATGTACAATAAATTCATTTTGTGTGGCCAACAAAGGGAACTTGTGATCCAAAAAGTGATATACTGCCTTCAGACCCCAGCTATGTGGAATCGATGTATATAAGGATTCAACATCGATTTCAACCAGGATTACTTCCGGTGGCACTGAGACCTTGTCTAGTTTTTTGAGTACATCGCGGGTGTTCTGTACAAATGAAGGGAGCTCACATACCAGATCTTTAATGAGGACATCAACAAATTTTCTGATCCTCTCTAGTGGACCCTTGATGGCCGAAACAATTGGCCTCCCCGTGGGGTTTAGTAATTGACTTGTGGAGCTTTGGTATTGTGTAAAAGGTGGGAATATTAAATTAATTAATGCTAAGATATTTGCATTCTTTGTGTGTGATGAGGCGCTCTTCTAAGGCCATATTCAGTTTAAAGTTAAGGGAGGCTACAATTTTAGAAAAAGGATTTGAAGAGAGCTTTTGATATGTAGTTTCATCTTGGAGGAGTTGCATGGTTTCTTCTTCATATAGGCTCTGGAAGAGCAGAACAGTATTGCCCCCCTTGTAATGATGTAATAATGATGTCATTAGCTTCTTCAAGTTCCTTCAGTGCTTTCCTCTCTGCCTTCGTAAGGTTATCAGGTCCTTTATATTTCCAATCTATCTTGGACAGGTCCTTTTTGACCTGTTCCAAAAATAAATGGATCTGCTTATGTTTAGAGAGTGGGGGCATTTTCAAGGACTTGATTGTTAGTTTAGAAGGGTGGGGGCAGCTAGAAGTGGGGCTATAAATTTCAGTCTCAGAATCAAACTCTTGATTCTCTTCAAGCAAGGCCACCAATGCTTCAAGGGACTCACGTTCCTCTTTACTATGTTCATCCATTTCTACAGTCTGTTTTTTCCCCCGCTCTGAGTGCCAATATCTGAATATTACATCTGCAGAAAGAGGCTAACGTCTTTATATACCTCAAATTCACTCATAGTGGCCGTAGGTGAGAAGGACAGCCCCTTTTGTAACAGAGATACATGATGCTGGTTAAGGGGAAAATCATATAAATTAACCACTTTCCTATCCAGATGTAACCTGTCAATAGACTGGGCAATGCCCTTATCTATGGTAGCTGTTAAGTTCTCCGTGACCCCGACCTGAGTTCCCTTTGGTTTCCTTTTACGTCTCTTCCTTGGTCTCTGGTATTGGTCTGAGGGGGGAATCTGCAGGTGGATGACGTTTTTAATTGGCCCTTTCTGGGACCCTGATTGTCTAGGGTGTCCCCCTCTGGTTCTAAAAAAGCAACTGCCTCTTCCTGATATCCAGATTCACTGTCAGTGGATGACTATCTAGGGTGGGCTGTTTTCGATCTATTTCTCCTACTTCCTCTGTGGGATCTACTTCTGCCTCTAGGTGTAGTCAAAAATATCTCCGCTTTCCCAGTCTAGTAGGTTTTGTTTAAATTTTTCTTGTTTGGTCAATTTTAAAGTTTTCTGTGTTTTTTCAACTTCTCTTTTAAGGAGGTCGTTACTTTTGATGAACACCAGATCTAACTTGTATGGTTCCAATAGCTGCACACTAATGTCTATTTCTTTCTTTCCTCTAATTGTAACTGTTCTTCCTCAATAATCATATGTAGTATGGCCAATCCCCGTTCCAAGCAGCTTTGTTTCCAGCGCTCTAGGAATCGGGGTGTATGTAGATGTCCAGCTGGAGTGACCTTCTCCCTTAAACCCCTAGGGATGGGGGCATGTCCGGACCTGCTGCTGGAAGGACGCATGTGAGCTGAGCTCCTCTTAGCCCACACTAATCTAAAACCATCCGTTGCCTTATACTGTGCTCCCGCAGCCACAAGTTACATAATTTTGGTCCCAGACCCCTGCTGAACTGCCCTGGACAGTTATTTAAGATTTTGGCTGGTCTGATCCTGCTCGCGGCTGAGATTTCTCCTTTGCCACCAGGACCCTCCACCGCCATCTTGGGGCCTACAAGCGGGCCGGCGGCGCTTCCTATCTGAGCCCACAGGCTCGTGGATCGGAGAGCGGTTGGACGGTTCGTGGGCCTGCTCTGACCCTGGAGACTGCGCCGACTGGCCTGCGGAATCGAGGAGGCTGCGGAGAACCATCCGGCACTCGGCCTCGGTGTCCTGCAGCCTTGCGGCCTGGCGCAGCCTGCGGACTGAATTACAGGCACTCCTCCGGGTCACAGTGAGTAGGATCGCCCATTGTCGGGCCCCAGGGAGGCGTCAGACCACCCGATCCTCCCTCTCTCTACCCCCGTGGGTGCCCCAGTGATTACGAGCGGCCGTGTTTATTTCTTCGGCGGCCTTCTCCTAGGATAGACAGAGGCTTCAGCCTGCTCCTGGAGGCCGGCGGCCATCTTGGGACTCTCATATACACCCTAAAGTCATCCCCTCTGTCCCTTCTGCTGCACAGTTGTTCACAAGGTGCTGGGGACTGCAGGATCTGCTTCTCTCACCCCAGGCTGATAGGAGGGGGAGGTAGAGATGTAATCAGGGGGATCTGAGGATCCAAATGGAGCACAACATTACTCTGAGAGAGATGCTGCCTAAATAAACCCTGGGCCCCTGTCTGCTCACCAAGACCTCCATACAGCAGTTTTAGCAATATACAGCGTCGGAGGTAAGCCTGCATGTTTGATCACTAAATCCTCTGCGTACCTCATTGGCAAAATTGGCCAACAGCAACGAAACTACAAACCACTGTTTGTGCCACGAGAAGAACCAACAATGGAGCGTTATGTTACCAGCCAACAGCTTGCCTCCTCTAATATCTCCGTGAATCCTTTTGCCTTACTGGATCCCTCCCTGGATTCGGAAGATGCCGCAAGCTCCTCTCTGACTAGCTCGCAGAACCCTGCAACCACTCTTTCACCCTCGAATATGATTCTCACCCCTGACATTCTGGACTCCAAGCTGCAGCTTTTACTTCAACAGATTACGTCCAATGTTTCGGCTGAGGTGAGCAAGCTAGCTGCTGAATTGAGAGGGGAAATAACCCAAATTGGAGATCGCACAGACACTCTGGAGAACAAATTCGACGAAATTATAAATTATGTACAAGCGATCGAGGAGGAAAATCATAACTTATGCCTTTCTGTATCTCAACTCCAATTACAGCAGGAAGACTTGGAGAACAGAGAAAGACGACAAAACCTACGATTCAGAGGGATTCCGGAAACAGTGTCCGACTCTGAACTCCGACCTTACCTTCTGAGCCTTTTTAATAACCTGGCTCCCTCAGTTGTGGACATAGATTGGCGATTGGACAGGGCCCATAGATCCCTGGGCCCAAAACCTCCGGCTGGAGCTAGACCCAGGGATGTTGTGGTACGGTTTCACTACTTTGAAAGTAAAGAGGCACTAACCCTGGCAACCCGCAATAAATCCCAAATTACGTACAAGGGCACCAAGCTGCAGATCTTTAGCGATCTTTCGCCCATCACTCTCGCTAAACGGAGGAACTTGCGCCCCCTCACCTCACACTTACAACAACACAAGATACCATATTACTGGGGATTCCCTTTCCATCTAGCTGTATCCAAAGATGGAGCCCAATATTCTCTACGTGATTTACAAGAAGCTGAGGCCTTCCTGAAAAGTCTGGGTCTCCCCCTTTACCGGAAGAAGATACTATCCCTCCTAACACACAGGCCAGTTTGCCTCCAACTACACCTGCTCGCATCTGGACTCCCGTTCGGGGCAAATCAAAGAAGCACCTTTCTACTCCTCAACACCTGAGATCTTCTAAGCAACCTCCTTGAGTATCCCTCTGAACGCTCTTATTTTTGGTTCTATTCTTCTCTGCCTTTAGCATTTCCGTTTCCTCTCAGAGTTTTGGACGAAATTTTTTAGACGAAACGATGTTGCTGTCTTGGTTCTTTCAGTTTTTGTATCTGCCTCGCTCCTTTTTTCGGGGTAGAATATTTCTCATCCCTTGAGATACATTTACTAAAGGTTTTTGGAAATTTTAAGTGTCAAACATACCTGTTATATTTGTTAACCTTGCTTTTTCCTAAGGACTTACAGGTTTTTCTTCAAAATCTTTTTGTCCTATTTTTGTCTTTTCCGCTACCAAATGCATAAGGTGAGCAGCAGTCCCTCTCCCATCTCCCCAAGCAGAATCACCAGATGGAGGTCCGCCCACGTCCCCACCAGGCCCTGGTCTATGCCCAGGGCTCCCTGAGAAACAGTTTTTTCTCAGGTCCACAGAATTTTGAACTATTTTTTCCTTTTTTTCTTTTGATTTTTCTTTTTTGTTTTTCTTCTTTTTTACAGTTCCTTTGCATGTCTTATGATGTGTTCCATAGTTTGAGACCCCACCGTCATTATCATTTTACTCTAAGGGAGAATGAACTTGGGGTGTGTTTTTCAATAATTAGAGATGGGAAAACGTTTATTATTATAATTACTTGTAAATAGGGATGAGCTTCGTGTTCGAGTCGAACCCATGTTCGACTCGAACATCGGCTGTTCGATCGTTCGCCGAATTGCGAACGTTATGGGCCGTTCGCGCTAAATTCGTGTGGCGCGTCACGGCCCATAATTCACTGCGGCATCGCAGTGCATTGCTGGCTGATGATTGGCCAAGCATGCACTATGACCCGCATGCTTGGCCAATCACAGCGCCGTCAGTAGAGAGAGCTGTAATTGGCCAAAGCCAGGGTGGCTTTGGCCAATTATGGCTCAGGGGATTTAGTACACACCCCACACTATATAAGGCCGCCTGCACGGCGGCCCTGTGTAGTGTGTGTTCCGGTGTGCTGAGAGATAGAGAGAGAGAGAGACAGTGTCATTTGATTTGAGTTAAATAGATTAGGCAGAACAGTCAGTCAGTTAGCTGCACTTACAGTGTATTGTGTATATATATGCATCCCAGGTGTTGCATATATATATATACACTGTATTCAGTTTAGCTAGATCCGTTCCTGTTATCTTCTATCTAGACTATTTACATTTAATGCAGTGCCTCCTGCTCACAGTGTTCAGCTAGATCCGTTCCTGCTATTTACATTTAGTGCAGTGCGTCCTGCTCACAGTGTTCAGCTAGATCCGTTCCTGTTATCTTCTAGACTATTTACATTTAGTGCAGTGCGTCCTGCTCACAGTGTTCAGCTAGATCCGTTCCTGCTATTTACATTTAGTGCAGTGCGTCCTGCTCACAGTGTTCAGCTAGATCCGTTCCTGTTATTTACATTTAGTGCAGTGCGTCCTGCTCACAGTGTTCAGCTAGATCCGTTCCTGCTATTTACATTTAGTGCAGTGCGTCCTGCTCACAGTGTTCAGCTAGATCCGTTCCTGCTATTTACATTTAGTGCAGTGCGTCCTGCTCACAGTGTTGAGCTAGATCCGTTCCTGCTATTTACATTTAGTGCAGTGCGTCCTGCTCACAGTGTTCAGCTAGATCCGTTCCTGTTATCTTCTAGACTATTTACATTTAGTGCAGTGCGTCCTGCTCACAGTGTTCAGCTAG
Source organism: Aquarana catesbeiana (assembly GCF_042186555.1). Classification (NCBI taxonomy): domain Eukaryota; kingdom Metazoa; phylum Chordata; class Amphibia; order Anura; family Ranidae; genus Aquarana; species Aquarana catesbeiana. The sequence continues at coordinate 151,409,392 of NC_133328.1, read as the reverse complement.
ATCCGTTCCTGCTATTTACATTTAGTGCAGTGCGTCCTGCTCACAGTGTTCAGCTAGAGCCGTTCCTGCTATTTACATTTAGTGCAGTGCGTCCTGCTCACAGTGTTCAGCTAGATCCGTTCCTGTTATCTTCTAGACTATTTACATTTAGTGCAGTGCGTCCTGCTCACAGTGTTCAGCTAGATCCGTTCCTGCTATTTACATTTAGTGCAGTGCGTCCTGCTCACAGTGTTCAGCTAGATCCGTTCTTGTTATCTTCTAGACTATTTACATTTAGTGCAGTGCGTCCTGCTCACAGTGTTCAGCTAGATCCGTTCCTGTTATCTTCTAGACTATTTACATTTAGTGCAGTGCGTCCTGCTCACAGTGTTCAGCTAGATCCGTTCCTGTTAAATTCCTACTGACAGGCAGGCTTGTCTGGTTACAGTATATAAAGCTACCTGAAGAAAATTACAGGTGTTCTATTTGATCCTATTAGTACCACGGTCAGGCAGCTAGACTATTTACATTTAGTACAGTGCATCCTGCTCACAGTGTACAGCTAGATCCGTTCCTGTTATCTTCCTACTGACAGGCAGGCTTGTCTGGTTACAGTATATAAAGCTACCTGAAGAAAATTACAGGTGTTCTATTTGATCCTATTAGTACCACGGTCAGGCAGCTAGACTATTTACATTTAGTACAGTGCGTCCTGCTCACAGTGTTCAGCTAGATCCGTTCCTGTTATCTTCCTACTGACAGGCAGGCTTGTCTGGTTACAGTATATAAAGCTACCTGAAGAAAATTACAGGTGTTCTATTTGATCCTATTAGTACCACGGTCAGGCAGCTAGACTATTTACATTTAGTACAGTGCGTCCTGCTCACAGTGTACAGCTAGATCCGTTCCTGTTATCTTCCTACTGACAGGCAGGCTTGTCTGGTTACAGTATATAAAGCTACCTGAAGAAAATTACAGGTGTTCTATCCCAGCTTAGTGCAGCTACAGGCCATTAGTATGTCTGGAAGGCCAAGAAGGAGAGGCAGACAGTCACAAGCCAATAAGAGAGGGCAAGCAGGCTCTGTGTCTAGTGCTGGTCGTGGAGACGGTGCATCCTCATCAGCACGTAGCCATGGGACACGCTTGGCCTTTTTTTCGGCAGCTGGCCGTGTTGAGCCGCAACATGCGGAAGACTTGGTCGAGTGGATGACCAAGCCGTCCTCATCCTCCTCATCCTCTCTCACCCATGCCCAGGGTGCTTTGTCTGGCAAAGCAGCGGCCTCTTCCCTCAGCTCAATGTCATCAGTGACTCCTTCCCTAGCTCCACCATGTCCTCATGAGGATTCCCTCGAACTGTTTGACCACAGTGTTGGGTACATGCTCCAGGAGGATGCCCAGCGTTTGGAAGGCTCTGATGACGATACTGAGCTCGATGAAGGCAGTAACATGAGCACGGACAGAGGGGGTGCCCAAGAAGGACAGCAATCTGGCAGTCATGCTCCCCCTGCTGCAGCATACTGCCAGGTTTGCTCCAGTGATGAGGAGGGAGGGGATGATGAGGTCACTGACTCAACGTGGGTGCCTGATAGGAGAGAGGAGGAGGAGGAGGAGGAGGAGGAGGAGGAGGCGGCGGCACATCACCAACGAGGCAGGATGCCCTCCAGGGGCCAGCCTAAGGGCAGCACATTGACTGCATCACACCCCAAAGCTCCACATGTGCAGGGCGCTGCAGTCTCTGCGCGTTATTCAAAAAGTTCTTTGGTGTGGGCCTTTTTTGAGACGAGTGCATCAGATCGCACCGCTGCTATTTGCAACATATGTCTCAAGCGTATCTCGCGTGGCCAAAACATCTCCCGCTTGGGTACCACATGCTTGACCAGACATATGTTGACCTGCCATGCAGTTCGTTGGCAAGCGTATCTAAAAGACCCACACCAAAGAACAAAGAGGATCTCTCCTTGCTCCTCATCAGCTGAGATTTCCAACCCCACTAGACCTTCAGTCCTCTCTGAGACCTGCAGTGAGAGGAATGAAGGTGTAGAATTAGGTGTGTCACAGCCAAGTACTTGTGGGCAATCTGCTTTTGGTACACCGACGTCAGATTGTACCAGGCAAATTTCCCTGCCCCAGCTGCTGCACCGCCGAAAGAAGTTTGCTCCCAGCCATCCACATGCCCAGCGGTTGAGTGCTAGCTTGGCAAAATTGCTAGCACTTCAACTGCTGCCTTTTCAGTTGGTAGACTCTGCCCCCTTCCGTGAGTTTGTGGAATGTGCGGTTCCTCAGTGGCAGGTACCCAAACGCCACTTTTTCTCACGGAAGGCGATTCCGGCTCTCTACCGGCATGTGGAAGGCAATGTCCATGCCTCGCTGGACAGGGCGGTCAGCGGTAAGGTGCATATTACCGCTGACTCATGGTCCAGCAGGCATGGACAGGGACGTTACCTAAGTTTCACGGCGCATTGGGTAACTCTGCTGGCAGCTGGGAAGGATGCAGGACAAGGTGCAGTAGTGTTGGAGGTTGTTCCGCCACCACGCCTCCAAAATGCTGATTGTGACACACCTCTCTCCTCCACCCCCTCCTCTTCTTCTTCCTCCATGGCCTCTTCCTCGGAACCAGCGGTGCTCCGTAGGCGTTCAAGGGGCTACGCAAGTACGCAGGCCAAAAGATGCCATGCGGTGCTTGAGCTGGTGTGCTTGGGGGACAGGAGCCACACTGGGGCAGAGGTTCTGTCAGCTCTGCAGGGGCAGGTTCAGAGGTGGTTGACGCCACGCCAACTTAAGGCAGGAATGGTGGTTTGCGACAATGGCACCAACCTCCTCTCTGCCCTCCGACAGGGACAAATGACCCATGTGCCCTGTTTGGCTCACGTCCTTAACTTGGTGGTGCAGCGGTTCTTGGGCAGGTACCCGGGCTTACAGGATGTCCTGAGGCAGGCCAGGAAAGTCTGTGTGCATTTCCGCCGGTCATATAATGCCAGTGCTCGGCTGACGGACCTCCAAAAGGAGTTTAACCTGCCCAAGAACCGCCTAATCTGTGACATGCCCACCAGGTGGAACTCAACGTTGGCCATGCTGCAGCGGCTGCACACGCAGCAGAGGGCCATCAATGAGTACCTGTGCGACTATGGCACCAGGACAGGGTCAGGGGAGCTTGGTTTTTTTTCCCCACGCCAGTGGGCCATGATCAGGGATGCATGCACTGTCCTGTCACCATTCGAGGAGGCCACGAGGATGGTGAGCAGTGACAGTGCATGCATCAGTGACACTGTCCCCCTTGTCCACCTGTTGGAGCACACGCTGCATGGAATAATGGACAGGGCACTTGAGGCAGAACAGAGGCAGGAAGAGGAGGACTTCCTTAGCTCTCAAGGCCCCCTTTATCCAGACAGTGTTCCTGCGTGCCCGCCGATCACACAGGAAGAGGACGAGGAGGAAGAGGAGGAGGAGGAAGATTGTGTCAGTATGGAGGTGGAGCCTGGCACTCAGCATTAGCAGCAGTCTTTAAGGGATCAGTCCCAAGAAACACATGGACTTGTACGTGGCTGGGAGGAGGTGGCTGCGGACCATGTCGTTCTTAGTGACCCAGAGGACTCCGGACCGAATGCCTCAGCAAACCTACGCTGCATGGCCTCCCTGATCCTGCAAAGCCTGCGTAAGGATCCTCGTATTCGTGGTATCAAGGAGAAGGACCAATACTGGCTGGCAACCCTCCTTGATCCACATTACAAGGGTAAGGTTGCGGACCTTATCTTGTCATCGCAGAGGGAGCAGAGGATGAAACATCTTCGGGAGGCCTTGCAGAAAGGTCTGTGCAACGCGTTCCCAGAGACTGGGAGGTTACAAACTCCTGTTTCTGGACAACGTGTTGCTGAGGCTTCGGTCAGTCAAAGAAGGAGCGGTGGAGAAGGTGGCCGTCTGACCGATGCGTTCAGACAATTTTTTGGTCCGCAGCCCCAAGGTATGATCGGTTCCAGCAACCATCGCCAGCGTCTGTTTTACATGGTGCAGGAATACCTAGGGGCAAGATCAGACTTGGACACCTTTCCCACCGAAAATCCTCTGGGTTACTGGGTCTTGAGGATGGATCACTGGCCAGAGCTTGCACAGTATGCAATTGAGCTACTGGCCTGTCCTGCATCCAGCGTTCTTTCGGAACGCACATTCAGTGCTGCTGGAGGCGTGGTAACCGATCACAGGGTGCGTCTGTCCACCGACTCGGTCGATCGGCTGACCTTCATAAAAATGAATGAGTCTTGGATCACCACCAGCTACCAAGCACCTGATGCTGATGTAACCGAATAATTTTTTTTGAAATCTCAGATCCCTTCAAAGACTGCCTATGCTGATGCTGAGTGACTATCCCTGAGTAATTATCCTCTTCCTCCTCAATCATCACGCTGATAGCTTGTAAGAACATTTTTGGTTCTGGGCGCCACCACCAGTGCCTAAGGCACAATTTTTCAGCCCCTGTTTAACAGGGGCGTGTAATTACAATTTTTGATGTAATACTTTGCAGCAGGGCTCGTTCCTGCATTCCAACTAGAGTGTCTGTGAGGGGTTGCAGTGTTGTGGCACCAGCACCAGTGCCTAAGGCCCAATTTTTCTGCCCCTGTCTAACAGGGGCGTGTAATTACAATTTTTGATGCAATACTTTGCAGCAGGGCTCGTTCCTGCGTTCCAACTAGAGTGTCTGTGAGGGGTTGCAGTGTTGTGGCACCAGCACCAGTGCCTAAGGCCCAATTTTTCTGCCCCTGTCTAACAGGGGCGTGTAATTACAATTTTTGATGCAATACTTTGCAGCAGGGCTCGTTCCTGCGTTCCAACTAGAGTGTCTGTGAGGGGTTGCAGTGTTGTGGCACCAGCACCAGTGCCTAAGGCCCAATTTTTCTGCCCCTGTCTAACAGGGGCGTGTAATTACAATTTTTGATGCAATACTTTGCAGCAGGGCTCGTTCCTGCGTTCCAACTAGAGTGTCTGTGAGGGGTTGGAGTGTTGTGGCACCAGCACCAGTGCCTAAGGCCTAATTTTTCAGCTCCTGTTCAACAGGGGCATGTAATTACAATTCTTGATCTAATATTTCACAGCAGGGCCCTGTGAGGGCTTACAGTGTTGTGGCCACAGCAACACCTAAGGCCCAAATTTCTGCTGAGTATATAGGGCAGGACCCTACTTTCAAACATCTAACTTACAAACGACTCCTACTTGCAAACGGAAGGAGACAACAGGAAGTGAGATGAAATCTACCCCTAGGAAGGGAAATTCTCTCCTGTAAGAGTTAATATGGGAAAACAATTTCTCCTTTCCACTGATGCTTTCCAATCCTTGTTCCACAAAAAAACCCAAATTTTCAAAAAACATTTTTCATTGGGACAAAAAAGTGAGGTGAAATCTTCTGAAGAGGAGGAAAGACAGCAAAACAAATGTCACAGGGGTGATAACCCTTCCCTATGTTTTCCAAAAAGCTTAGAAAAGATTTTTTGGCTGGAGCCAAAATTACAAACAGATTCTACTTAACAACAAACCTACAGTCCCTGTCTTGTTTGCACCGCCTGTATACTGCTGTTCAGAGTATATAGGGCCTGGTGGCCCCACACCTTTCCTTATTTTAATTTGGGTGCGGGGTTCCCCTTAATATCCATACAAGACCCAAAGGGCCTGGTAATGGACTGGGGGGTACCCATGCCGTTTGTCTCACTGATTTTCATCCATATTGCCATGACCCGACATGACATTAAACCCGCAAGCAGTTTTAAATGAGATTTTTTCCTTTAAAAATGACATTTGGTGCAGGGACTGTTCTAAACATGGGAAACACGCGTCACTTTACAGGCATACTATAGACACCCCCCAGGTACGATATTTAAAGGAATATTTCACTTTTTTTTTTTTACTTTAAGCATCATTAAAATCACTGCTCCCGAAAAAACGGCCGTTTTTAAAAAATTTTTTTGCATTGATACATGTCCCCTGGGGTAGGACCCGGGTCCCCAAACCCTTTTTAGGACAATACCATGCAAATTAGCCTTTAAAATGAGCACTTTTGATTTCGAACGTTCGAGTCCCATAGACGTCAATGGGGTTCTAACGTTCGTGCGAACTTTCGGTCCGTTCGCGGGTTCTGGTGCGAACCGAACCGGGGGGTGTTCGGCTCATCCCTACTTGTAAACTGCAATGTGTATACTTCTATTCTCATGTTACTTCCAGGCTTATAGTACTAGATGTTTTTACACTAGCCTTCCTAGATAGACAGCAGCCATGGCTCTAAAAATTATGTCCTATAATGTAAAAGGCCTGGGCTCCATTAGTAAATGCTGGATGGCCCTGAAAGATTTCAGGGCCTCGGGCGCAGACGTAGTGATGATCCAGGAGACCCACTTTCGGGCAGGAGGATCATTAAAATTTGCCTCCAGGTTTTTTCCCATCTCCTATCTTGCCTCTGATTCTACGGGCAAGGCAGGAGTGGCAATCTTGATCAGGAAAGCATGTCCTGTCAAGGTTCGGAGGTCACATGTAGATCCTCATGGGAGATTTCTTATTCTAGAATGTGAATACATGTCTATCTCTTTTACACTGGTTAATTTGTACGCCCCAAACACGGGCCAGATTGAGTTCCTCAACAAACTTTTTGATACTCCCCAATATCGCTCACAACCTTTTATGGTAGTTGGTAGGGACTTCAATCTGGTCATGTCACCCAATAGGGACAGACAAGCGCTTTTTAGTACTACCCCACCTAAAAGAATATTGTCTCAAGCCAATGCATTCCGTAAATGTATTAGATCATACAGATTATTTGACTCATGGAGGATAAAACATCGCTGTGTCAAACAATTTACGTTTTACTCACCAGCTCATAAAATGTACTCCCGTCTTGATCATTTTTTTATCTCGGCTCCACTTATTCCCTATGTAGTTGAGTCAGACATTTCCCCTATTACATGGTCGGATCACGCGCCCATTACACTAGATCTTATGTTATCCCAGACTTATACTAAATCCTGTCACTGGCGTTTTAATGACCACCTTTTGCAGTCTGAAGTATCCCGATCTATCCTAGCAAATAGCTTGAAAGATTATTTTATACTCAACTCTGGATCGGTATCTCAGGTTTCTACACTGTGGAAGGCACATAAGGCTGTTTTCCGAGGTGCGTGTATAGCTGGGGGCTCTCGACTAAAGAGAGATAGAAATAGTTTATTGCAGTCCTTAATGTCCGCTCTAGTAGCTGCTGAACGGGGGCTTCTGGGTGGTTCCACAGTGCAGAAACTACGTAAAGTCATTCACCTTAGAGAACAAATTAAATCAACAAAACTTGACAAAACAGCTAGGTCCATGTTGTGGATGAAGCAGAAATTCTACGAATTTTCAAATAAGCCCCACAGGATGTTAGTTAATAAGTTATGCCATCGTCCGTTCAATTCCTTGCCTGATTTCCTTTTGCAGACAGATGGATCTAGAACACATTGTCCTCGTGAGATGTCCAAAATTTTTAGTAACTTCTACAACAAACTGTATAATTGTCTGACTCCGGAGAACCATTTTGATTTTACGCAGGTAAATTTTGAGTCTTTTTTTTCCAATATAAAACTACCAAAATTATCTAAAACGGACCTAGAGAGTTTAAATGCAACAGTATCAGCTGAAGAACTTCTAGCTATAATTAAAAAACTACCATTACACAAATCCCCTGGCCCAGATGGATTGCCCTACTCCTACTACAAATCTTTTTTTGACATTCTATCTCCTCATATGTTAGCCTTATATGATTCCCTTCTTAAGGGAACTCCCCCACATTCTCAGTTTTCCCACTCGTTTATTTCAGTTATCCCTAAACCTGGAAAGGATCCCTCTGTCCCAGATAACTACAGACCCATAGCCCTCCTAAATTCAGATTACAAGATATTTACTAAAATACTCGCTACCCGACTCTCCGCATTTATTCCCAAACTGATACACAGGGATCAAGTGGGTTTTTTCCTTGGTAGACACGCAGGAGATAACACCCGACGTACAAAAGACCTAATAGACCTTTTAGATAGAACCTCACGTTCGGCATTGATCTTGAGCCTAGATGCGCAGAAAGCTTTTGGCAGGCTAAGTTGGCCCTACATGTTTGCCACCTTAAAAATATATGGTTTTGATGGTCCTTTTTTAAAAGCTTTAGAGGCCTTATACTCAAATGTTTCAGCGCAGGTGCAAATGTCATCCTTCCTGTCTCCTAGCTTCTCCATGACAAATGGAACTCGTCAGGGTTGCCCCCTATCGCCGCTGCTTTTCATTCTGTGCCTAGAACCCCTAGCCGAGTCTATCCGTGTAAATCCAGATATTCGTGTGGTGGTGATGAGACAGGGGGAATATAAATTATCGTTATTTGCAGACAACATTCTGTTAACTATCACCAACCCGCTGATATCCCTTCCCTCATTACATAAATTATTGACCTCTTTTAGTGCTATTTCCGGGTATAAAGTCAACAATTCTAAAACTGAAGCCCTTCCTATACACATTCCAATGCTATTACTATCCCAACTCAAAGAATCATACCCTTATAAATGGTGTAGTACCTCTCTTAAATACTTGGGTATTCTACTTACCCCTTACTACTCCTCCCTTTATAGCATTAACTTCCCTCCTCTGATATTGGATATAAATAAGTCTCTGTCGTCCTGGACCAAATATCCCTTGTCTCTATTGGGCAGAATTAATGTGTTAAAAATGTCTATCTTACCCAAGCTGCTTTATTACTTCGAAACTCTCCCAGTAGCTGTACCCCCCTCACAATTAAAAACACTTCAAAGATCCTTTTTAAAATTCATATGGAATGGCGGTGCTCACCGCATAGCAAGCTCTGTGATGTTCTCCATTAGGTCCAGAGGAGGCTTGGGAGCCCCGGACATCACTAAATATTATCATGCAATGCACTTAAGGGCCATCACCTCTTGGACTTCCTTACATGCACCTAACCAATGGTCTGCCATTGAGAAGGGGGTACTTTATCTGGTTCATCCGAGCTCCTTGGTTTGGGGCGCCCCCCCTGTTTTAGACCCTATTTATAAACGTCAGTGTACTGGTCCAATGGCACTAACTTTAACCATTTGGCGTAGTTGCCTCAAACGTTATCCTCTCATGTCCCCCTGCTCCCCTCTTGTAAATGTATTACTTAATCCCCTCATTCCGGATAGTATGTCCCTGGGCAGGATCTTTCCATGGATAAATGTACATCTCTTCCAGCTGCGGAACCTATTTCATCCTATAACGAGGAAGCTACATTCCTTTGACGCTTTAAGAGAGAAATTTGATTTACCACCACATTTCTTCCACTTCTATTTACAGGTTAGACATTTCTTTCATTCTAAATCGCCATCCCTGACTCTAGATAAACCAACTACTTTTGAGCACTTGTGTGCTCAAGGCCCCAATCAATTGCACTTAATTTCTTGTATCTATTGTATCCTCCATGAGCCGACTACAATTACGGAAACATTACACCATTACATGCGCAAGTGGTCTCAGTTGGTGGGCCGTCCTGTCACAATACAAATGTGGGATAGGATCTGGTCCTCTACCTTTAAATCTTCTAAATGTGTCACTCAGAGGGAGACAACCATTAAGATTCTCATGTTTTGGTACAGAACTCCCGATGTAATTCACAAGTATGACCCTTCAGTTTCACAGCTCTGTTGGCGGTGTGGATCTGATATAGGCTCACTATTCCATATTTTCTGGCAATGTTTCTTGATACAACCTTTTTGGAATGATGTACATTTACTTATACAAAAGGTAACTGGGGTGTCTCTTCCATTGGATCCTTTGAATTACCTTTTGGGTCTTCCCCCCTCGGGGGTATCAAAGGAGACAAACAAACTGATATCCTATATATTGCTAGCCGCCAGGAGGATTATCCCATTGTTCTGGTTATCCAATACACCTCCCCCATGGTCCGGGTTTCTACATTTAGTGGCTGAGATTCAGACAATAGAGTTCTTGACGGCTTCGGTACATGACTGCACCCCCCAATTTAATAAAATATGGAAACCATGGGATCTTTCGGAACTCGGGACCCCCATACTACCAAATATGCCCTATTCCTAACCTAATTTAATTATACCTTGCCTGTGTATATACTCTGAACTACTCGCAGGATTTTAGGTACTTTCCCGCAGTACGTTTATCGCATACATCATAAAGATTTGATTTAATACATATATGTGCCTTGTTTCTGTGAACACTCTTTTATCACTTATACTTGTTTGTTTTTTGTTTTTTTCTTTCCATTTTGTTTTCTCTTTTCATTATGTTTGTTTATAATGCACTTATGTTGATAGTGCAATGTACATCTTGATACAATTTTGATACTTCAATAAAAAATACAATTTAAAAAAACAAAAAACCCTAGGGATGATTTTGTGCTCAATATGCGATTTTAGTGATGAAATGTCCCATTTCCGATTAAGGAATTTTATAGTGAGTTTTGTATGATTTTTTAGTAGTTTTTTTTAGACATTCAGCACTGCTATTTCGTGTAACAGTAGAATCGCAGGAAAACGCTGATTGTATCTCAAGATTTATATTGAGGATCACTGGGGAACCCAGATCACTTTAAGGATGGATCATATATATTTACTGATATATTCTGGTCAGTGCCAAAGTTAGACACCATTTAAATACCCAGATCGCCCCTGTATTAACACATTAAAATATGGGTTGGAGATAGAGGTGTATATAGATATGGAGAGACCACAGACCAGAAGGGAAGTATAATCCCATGCGATACTAACAGAAAGAAAAGGGGGGAAGGACCTGGGGCTCATCCAATTTAGAGTGGATCCGATGAGGTAAAGAAATTTGGCCAAAAAATTAGCCTCACCCGATACAGGGAACCGTTTTCACCGTCAGACTGAGGTGTATAATGAACAAGTAGAAAACCTCTAGGGGTGGTTGTCCTCTGAATTTAATTGTCAGCACACAAAAAAAGTTGGGAAAACCTGGAGAAATTCTTCAAGGAGCACAGGCCGGTGAAATACTAAATATCATTTATTGATTATCCAAAAAGACTTATATCAAACACATATATAGTGAAAAAATTAACACCGATCTCCAACACATAATTTAAAATAAGCCTAAACGTCTAGATGAAAGACAGGTGGCCACCATAACCAGATCACACACTCCATATCAATCTCACACACATGCAAACACACACCGATCCTTGAACCGGATCTGGGAATAAGATCCTAGGAACATTTGATTTATATGGGTAAAAAGTAGAAAGGTAACTTTCCTTATGAAAAAAGATATATAATAATTTTCACAAAAAGTTCAGCCATATGCTGCTTTCATAAAATGTTCAGTAGGGTACTCCCATGAGGATGTGGACAAAATGTTAATCATGATCTCCTCGAGTTTTGCAAACTATGGATGCTGTATGTAAGGGTCCGTTAGATGGCAATCATAAGGGCACTGTGATTGGAGGTTGGAGACAAAGAGCAGGTATAGTGAGAGATGACTTAGCACAAGCAAAAAACGGGATATATTAGTAATAGTTCCTTATGAATAGTAGGAGTAAGATACAGCTCACCATTTAGCTTCTTGTGTGTGGGTAGTCATAGCCTCAAAAGTCTTGTCTCGATTCCAGTAACCTCTCGTTATGCCGACTGCATAAGAAGTCAGGTATAGGATATCCAGTGGGAATGGTTCCACCCTTAGGTGGTTGGAGAAGTTAGTAGTCCCAAGTCCTGAGGATTCAAAAAATTGCAGGGATATATCCAGAGTCACGGACCGAAGCAACACCATAGATGTTAGTAACGCCAACAATTAGTGAAATGTAGTGGCTCGGGATATGCTGGAGGGGGATCACAGTAAATGGTGGGGATCACCGTGTCTTCACCACGGACACCGTGATGGCATAATGCTTACATGTTTCGCTTGACATCAAGCTTCTTCAGAGCATGTGCAGTGGTTTAAAGTCCTTGTTTAAATAATTGAGTAAATTGAAAGTAATTAGTTCCCATTCAGGACATCCTCAGCATAGCCCCCGCTCATGTAGATGGGCCAAAGACAGCTCCATAGGAGTTTAATAGTCTTATACAGGGTCCAGTTGAGTCCCCGAGGGGGTAAGGGGGGAAAAAAGAGGGTTAGGAAACGAGGGAAAGGGAGTGGGGAATAGGAAGGGAGGGAGAGAGAAGGGAAAGGGGGGAAAGGGGGAAAAAAGGGGGGGGGGAGTGAGAGGGAAGGGAAGGGGAGTTCTGTGAATTGTATGTTAGACATTATATCCAGATTATTGCTCAAGGAAAACAGATAAATTGCATTTATTGTTCAAACCACGGGGTTACATGCTATTTAAGGTAAAGATCCACATTTTTTCTTTTTGGAATAGTATCTTATCAAAATCTCCTCTTCGGGGTGGGAGATTAGGTCTATATATGCCTTTGCATTTTAGGCCCCTTGGTTCACCTCCATGTATTTTCAAGAAATGCAGGGATAGGGGACGGTTGTCATCTTTGTTGATGATGCTCTGTACATGTTTGCGAATCCTGATTTTTAGCTGCCCTTTTGTCTTTCCCACGTAGATCAGTCCACAGGGACAGGTAAGCATGTATATGACGCTTGACGTTAGACAGTTTATGAAGTTGCTGATTTTGAAATGTTTGCTACCATCAGAACTGGCGAACGTGTCTGTTTTTTCCACATATTTGCAGATGTGGCATCTGCCCACAGGGATACATGCCCTTGAGTGGGGGAGGCTAGTAATCCAATCCCGCCTCTCAGGTCTGCGATATTCAGGGTGAACCAAACAGTCCCTGAGGTAGGTAGCTCTCCTTGCTGTAAGTAGGGGCCGATCTCCAACGATGCCACCGAGGATAGGGGCCTCCGCTAGGATGTGCCAGTGATGGCTAAGTACACTTCTAGTCTGTTCCCATTGCACCCCAAATTTAGTAATAATCCTAATCGGGGCATGGTTGGAGTTGTCTGGTTGTTTTTCCTTTTTAGTGTCAACAAGGAGGGACGACCTGTGAGTTTGCAGAGCCCTTTTCTTAGCCTTTCTGATACACGTATGGGAATAACCCATACAGTTCATGTGCCTCACTTTTTAATTCCGATTCCTCCGAGCAGTTTCTCCTCGATCGGAGAAACTGCCTAACCAGAATTCCCTGTATCAATGATCTAGGGTGGTGGCTAGAGGCCAGCAAAACGGTGTTTGCTGCCGTCTCTTTCCTGTACGTTTTTGTAAATAATCTACCCTCCTTAACCTGTATCGTGAGGTCCAAGAAAGGCAAGATAGCCGAGTCAGAAGAATAAGTATGTCTGATGTTCCTGTCATTATCATTAAGCTCCTTGATGAACGAGGTCAATTCTAGGGGTGAGCCCCCCATACCATAATCACATCATCAATGTACCTCAGCCACAGCTATGTGGAATCAATGTATATAAAGATTCAACATCGATTCCAACCAGGATGACTTCCGGTGGCACTGAGACCTTGTCTAGTTTTTTGAGTACGTCGGGGGTGTCCTGTACAAATGAAGGGAGCTCACATACCAGAACTTTAATGAGGGCATCGACAAATTTTCCGATCCTCTCTAGTGGACCCTTGATGGCCGAAACAATCGGCCTCCCGGGGTTTAGTAATAGACTTGTGGAGCTTTGGTATTGTGTAAAATGTGGGAATATTAAATTCATTAATGCTAAGATATTTGCATTCTTTGTGTGTGATGAGGCGCTCTTCTAAGGCCATATTCAGTTTAAAGTTAAGGGAGGCTACAATTTTAGAAAAAGGATTTGAAGAGAGCTTTTGATATGTAGTTTCATTTTGGAGTTATCTTTCTACTTTTTACCCATATAAGTTATCTTTCTACTTTTTACCCATATAAATCAAATGTTCCTAGGATCTTATTCCCAGATCCGGTTCAAGGATCGGTGTGTTTGCATGTGTGTGAGATTGATATGGAGTGTGTGATCCAGTTATGGTGGCCACCTGTCTTTCATCTAGACGTTTAGTCTTATTTTAAATTATGTGTTGGAGATCGGTGTTAATTTTTTCACTATACATGTGTTTGATATAAGTCTTTTTGGATAATCAATAAATGATATTTAGTATTTCACCGTCCTGTCCTCCTTGAAGAATTTCTCCGGGTTTTCCCAACTTTTTTTATATGCTGACAATTAAATTCAGAGGACAACCACCTCATTATACACCTCAGGCTGACGGTGCAAACGGTTCCCTGTATCGGGTGAGGCTAATTTTTTGGCCAAATTTCTTTACCCCATCGGATCCGTTCTAAATTGGATGAGCCCCAGGTCCTTCCCCCCCTTTTCTTTCCCAGAGTCGATTAGAGCCTGTATCTTGATGGACGACTCAGCCCAAGAAAGGGTAACCAAAACCAGAGGCTTATCCTTCTGGATAACTAGGGATGGAACAACGCCACCTAAGGTCTGTCCATGACAGGACCTCAAGGTTTGGGCGTTCCCTGGATGGGTAGGACAAGACTTCAAAAACTGACCTGCCTGGCCACAATAAAGGCACAATCTCTCCCTCCTCCTAAGTGTTCTCTCATCCGCAGAGAGACACGTGAAGCCCAAGTGTATGTGTTCATCTTCACTGACCGACTCATTACCAGGAGGCATGGGAGATGAGGGAGGCAAGGGTGGGACTGCAAAGCTCGGAGACAAATATACAGGAGGCTTCTGCAAGCGCTCCTTAAAAGAGAGTCTTTCTCTGAGTCTGGAGTCAATGAGGATGGCAAACATGATCAACTTCTCTAGCTCAGTGGGTATATCTCGGGCTGCTATCTCATCCTTGATGGTACCTGAGCGACCACGAGAAAAAGCGGCCATGATGGCCTCATTGTTCCAAGCAACCTCTGCTGCCAGAGTACGGAATTTAATGGCGTAATCGGCAACAGTTCTCATACTCTGTTTGATGGACATGAGGCACGTCAAATAACCTTTTAAAGGAAGCCACAAACTCAGGGTAACTCAAGACAACAGTTTTTTTCGTCTCCCATAGAGGGATTTCCCAGGCCAAGGCTCTCTCAGAAAGCAAAGATATAATGAAAC
The DNA here is from genome assembly GCF_042186555.1 of Aquarana catesbeiana. Taxonomy (NCBI): domain Eukaryota; kingdom Metazoa; phylum Chordata; class Amphibia; order Anura; family Ranidae; genus Aquarana; species Aquarana catesbeiana. Next base: position 151,394,356 of record NC_133328.1, on the reverse strand, counting down.
CTACTTTGCTTCTGTCCATGGGAAAATGCCTGGGGCAGCATCTCAAAGTATATCTCAACCTGGTTGAGAAACCCTCTGCATTGGACTGGATCGCCCCCAAATCACTGGGGAAGAGGAGTGGAACCAGACATACCTCTTATAGAGGTAATACTCAAGGCGAATGCCTGCACAGAGACTGGAACAGCAGCAGGGACAGCCTGCAACACAGGTTGTACTGGAGCAGCCACAGTGGGAGACTCCAGGTGAGCTGTGTGACTCAGGAGAGTTTGTAACACCATGTCAAACTGATCTATGTGGTGATCCTGCTCATTCAAACTGGAAAAAATATTACCAACTAGTGGATTGACTGTATCTTCTGAATTCATGGCCTTTGCCTACTGTCAGAAACCATGAATCAGACTGAGACAGAAGTACAGTTAAATCTCACTTGTTTGATAATAATAAAAAAAGGTAAACGGAGTAAAAGTAGTCAAAACATAGCCAGAGTTCAAGAACCGGAACGGATAGTCAGACAAGCCAAAACATCAGGGAGCCAGAGATGAGCGTAATAGAACAAAAAGCAGGAAGCCATCGCTATGGCGAAACATGTAGAGACGCAATCAGTTGCACCTGCTTATGTACTGTATGGCCCTGTTTCAACATTAATATGTTGAATTTTAAGATGTTTGTCTTAATAACATTTTTATATTTTTAATATTATTTTTGTTTGGTTGTGTTGTCAGTACCTTAAAAATCCCATTTCTCTTGATTTAGTGTTAATTAGGGATGTGGTCCTAATGGTTATTCAGACAATCAGTGAACCTCCTTTCTATTTACTTTAAACCTCTACTCTTTCCTTGTCAAAAGAAGTTTATTGAGTATACAATATTATAAAGATACATAAAGTAAGTTTACAAGGATCTATAGAGTAAGCTCATTGTTTTACAGTAGGGATTATATAGGTAAATATCATGAAATTTCAAATATTAAACATTGGGTTCACGTAAACCTAAATTAAAGATATATATCATTTCCTTAGTTACTTTTGTAGGTATTTAAATGATTTATACCTACTATATATATTGTTTACAGGTAGGGTGTATATAGGTCAAATAAATTCTGATAATGAGCTTTAAACGTAAGGTGGAGAAAAGGAAATAGAAAGAAGAAAAAGGGTAGAAAGGCAGAGGTATGGTCCACAAGGTTGTCCCGCTCGTCAGTTTATTATTCTTTTTAGTTCTCTTTGAAGCCTTAGAATGGGTGTCTCTGTAAGTCATTTAATCTGTTACCATGGCAACAGGACAGAGTCATTGAAATTTGATAGGAATTGTTGTTTTATCCAAGGATGCCAAAGTTTTTCAAATTTTGGAATTTGATTTTGATCGATGGCTACCATCTTAGCATGGGACATTGTATTATTCATTCTGTGAATTGTTTCTGCTAGTACCAACGTAGGAAATTTCCATGCTTTGGCCACTGTTTGTTTTGCAGCCGTTGTTAGTTGGATCATAAGTTTGAATTGAGTGTTAACCATTCCGGTTTTAGATTAAGTAAAGTTATATATGGATCTGGTTGTATTATTTTTTTAAATATTTTAGATGCAATCACGAAGACTTCCTTCCAGAAGGTTTGGATTACTGGGCACGTCCACCATATGTGTAAATGTGTGCCTATTTCTGGGCATCCTCGAAAACAAAGAGCTGAGGTATTAGGTGAATATTTTGCCACTCTAGCGGGTACAAGGTACCAGCGAGTTAGGACTTTATAATTTGTCTCCAGTGCTAAGATGTTGGGTGAGGATGACTTAGATGTGAGCCATATGTTAGACCAGTCCGTGTCTTTTAAAGTTCGTCCCAGGTCCTCCTCCCACCTCTGAACGTAAGAGGGTCTATTAAGATTTACTACTCCATATAATTGATTATAAAGTGATGAAATTGTACCTTTAGCAAATGGATCTTTTGTACAGATTGATTCAAAAATGGATAATTGGGATAATGGTGTATCCCCCTTTAGGAATGGTGTATAGAAATTTTTGATTTGGAGATATCTAAATATCTCAGAGTTTGGTAGATCATATTTTTCTCTAAGCGATGGGAATGAAAGGAATGATTTAGATGCTATGAAGTCACTTAGTGTCTGAATGCCTGATGTTGTCCAAGCTTTAAAAGAATTTGGGTAGATCCATGCCGGATAAAAGGCCGGATTTCTGATAAAAGAAAGGAGAGGATTGTGTGGAGATTGTAACTGATATTTGGTTTTTAGTTTATCCCAGAGAGATAAGAAGTGTTTAGTTATGGGATTATGAATTTTAAAGCGGTCTTTAGGATCAAGCCATAACAAGTTTGATATTAATAGAGGGTCATTTTCTGAAGCCTCTATAAATACCCATAATGGGATTTCCTGTTTTGCATGGTATTTGGACAGACTGGCCAAATGTGCTGCTCTGTAGTAGTTAGTAAAATTAGGGTATCCCAGGCCTCCTTTATTTTTGGGAAGATGTAGTGTGTGTATAGGTATACGTGGTTTAGAAGAGCCCCATATAAATGAAGTTGCTCTTTTTTGTACTATTCTCAAAAAATAGGAAGGAATTGGAATAGGGAGGACTCTGAATAGATAAAGCAATTTGGGTAGAATAGTCATTTTGATTGCATTAATCTTCCCTATCCAGGATAAAGGAAGTTGCGACCATTGTTTTATTAGATTTGTGATCTGTCTTAATACAGGAGGATAATTGGTTGAGAATAAGTCAGAATGAGATGCTGTTAAATGAATTCCAAGATATGGGATTGATTTTTCTGCCCATGTGAATGGGAGTGCAGCCCTAGCCGGGATCAATTCCATGTTTGTGAGCGAAATATTAAGCACTAGGCATTTCTTAGGATTAATCATAAGGCCGGATAGGGCTGAAAATCCATCAAGAGCTGGTATTAAGTTAGGACCAGAGACCTGTGGTGATGATAGAAAAAGTAATATATCGTCTGCAAATATACATAATTTGTGTGTAATACCTCCTACTTCAATGCCAGTTATAGTTTGGTTTGTTCTGATGTATTGGGCCATGGGTTCGAGTATAAGGGCAAATAATAAGGGAGATAATGGGCAACCCTGTCGGGTACCTCTTTTGATATTAAAGGCATCAGATTTGTATCCAGCGTATTTTATATAGGCTTTGGGTTTATTATATAATGCTTTGATCCATGTTAAAAAGTGGGGTCCAAAACCCCATTTTTGTAATGAATATTGCATATATTGCCAGGATACTGTGTCAATTGCCCTCTTAATATCAAGAGATAGAAAACATAAAGGGATTTTCCGTTTTTTAGCAATATGTGCCAATAACACTGCCCTGCGTATATTATCGCCTGCATACATCTCTATGTATTAATTTTCCTATAATGCTATTGAGGCGTTTTGCTATTATTTTTGCTAATAATTTAATATCAAGGTTTAACAGAGAGATAGGCCGATAATTCACACAGGAAGTATCATCAGAAAGGGGTTTTGGGATCATACAAACAATTGCCATTAGTTTTTCTTGCCGAAAAGAATGTCCTTCTAGAAGTTTGTTAAAAGTTTTAGTGAGAATGGGAGAGAGTATTTCTGAGAATGTTTTATAGTATAAAGCCGAGTAGCCGTCTGGGCCTGGTCTTTTGTTAAGTTTTAGGTCTTTTATGGCGTTAGCAACTTCATCTATAGTTATAGGCTCATCCAAACTGCTTTTTTGATTCTGAGACAACTCAGGTAAGGTTATTTTTGAGAAGAAGGATTCAGCCTCTGTAGGATTAAATTCATTGTTTGTCTTGTATAAAGTTGCGAGATGTGAGTGAAATTTATGGACTATTTTAACTGGATTACAAGTATAAACATTTTTTGATAATTTCAAACGTATTGGTTTGAAAGATTTGTTAGTTGAATTTAATGCCCGAGCCAAATATGTACCTGGTTTGTTTGTATTCATGTAGAAATTGTGTTTGGAGCGTTTGAGGGATTTATCAACTGACTCAGTGAGAAATAGATCGTATTCCAATTTAGATTTTTCCAGATGAGATTTTGTACTCTGAGATGGATTATCTTGGAATGATATGTAGGCTGCATTAAAATTGAGTTCTAGTTTTTTTGCTAGATTTTTGCGTTCCCCTTTAAATAGTGCCATTTGTCTTTGTATTGTACCACGCAAGACAGGCTTATGAGCTTCCCACAGTGTTATTGGGGAAATGTCTGTTGTATTATTAATTGATATGTATTCCTTTAAAGCTTGTTCAATGGCCATCTGATGTAGTGGGTGTTTGAGCATTATGTCCGGTAAGTACCACGTTGGGTCATGCGCTTTTGGTATGGCTGAGGCTATAGTAGTGTATACTGCATTATGGTCAGACCACGGAATCGGAATTATATCTGATGCAATAATTTCTGGTATCATTCCTATTGTTAGAAAAATATGATCTATTCTGGTGAAGGTTTGATGAGGGTGCGAGAAATAAGTGAATTTCTTTTTCATTGGGTTACTTTCTCTCCACGAATCTACCAGATTGTATTTGGAAAGAAGTTGAGAAAAAGGTAATCTAGAGGTTATTTTGGATGGTGTAAAAGGTGATTTATCTAGAAATGGGAGGAGGACCTGCCTCGAATCCCCGCACATTATCACTGTTCCTATTTTGTGTGTATTAATCACTTGTAATATATGTGAGAGGAATGGTGTAGGTTATTTGTTAGGAGCGTAGTAGGAAATCACAGTGATTGCTGTATCCATTATATAACCCATGAGTATCAGGTATCTACCTTCTGGGTCTTTAATTTCTGATGATAAGGTGAATGGTGTGGATCAGTGAAATGCAATTAGAGTACCCCTTTGTTTGGTACAGGCAGAAGCCGTGTAAATTTGTTGATAAAAAGGAGAAATATATTTTGGAGTAGAATCTTTGGTGAAGTGTGTTTCTTGGAGGCATACTATGTGAGCCTTCTTGTTATGGAAAGTACGGAAGGCTTTGGTCCTTTTTTGAGGGACATTTATTCCCTGAACATTCAGGGAAAGTATATTCAGTGGTGTCATGGCAACAGATCAAATAGTTTTGACTTACTTTTTGTTATGCAGAGCTGACTGCGCTGATCAACCTGTGTGGACTGAAGAGATGAAAAGATAGAAAAGAAACCAGTGAATTCTGGAGTAAAGAGTAAACAAAAAACATATGAGATTAGATGATACATTGTATAAATTATTTTTTGCAAGTAATCACAATTTACCCGTGAAAGAGAATAAATATCTCTCTCAGGGGAATAAGTGCCTTCGTCACACTCCCACATAATATGGTTGGGAGAATGAGGAGGGCTAATGGGGGGTACACGGATCTTCCGCTTACAGGAGAGAAGTGCTATGTCAAAAGACATCAAAATGATGATTCATTAATTGGAGTGCAGAATATAGTTTTTGTTGAAATTATTTATTCCAGGGTGGTTGTATATGGTTAGTCTTGCCCTAGGCTAAATAATTCAGTTAGAAAGGTACTGTTAATAACTTTGGTATTGATGAAGATAATTTGAATTATTTTGGGATTTTAACCCTTTTAGAGTAAACAATTACATATTTTATTCATATGCAACTGTTTAGATATGTTAACTCATAAAATTGAGGTTGTATTGCTTCAGATTAGAATAAACAAAAACATAGTTCTAGGAACTAGTTAGGTACTAATATATTTGTTTTAAGAAAAGAAAGAAAAAGCTTCCACTACTTCTGGATTATTAAACATATTTGTCCTAAAAAGTAATAAATCTATTGTTATTACCTGAAAATATATAACTGAACAAGAATTTCCTTATTTCACTTATATATTCTAAGGCTATATGAATCAGAAGTAATAAGAAATATAACTGGAATGTAACTTGATCCTATACAGTGTGTGACTATCAGAATGCAGTTACATTCAGTTATAAATACAGTTTTTTTATAGAGAACCATCTCTTAGTATAATAAATGAAGAGATATCAGGAATTAGGATGTCAGTCCATTGAATCTTCTTGGTCCATGGATGATTTGGCATAACGGCCTCTTTTGTGAGAATTATGATTCCCATTTTGTTCTGAAATTTTCTGGGTGCTGCCTGAAGGTGAAGATGATGCCATTCTTCTGCGTGTGGGGGTGTTGCTGCTTGTGGGTTCTGTCAGATTTAATTTTAAAAGGGTTTGTTGTAGTTCATCTGCTGATCTGCTTCTGTAAATTGTACCTTGGTTGTTAAATTTGACTGAAAAGGGGAAGCCCCATTGATACATAATGTTGTGGCGTTGCAGTTCCATTAGTTGGGGTTTCATGGATCGTCTTTTAGTAATAGTAAGTTGGCATAGGTCAGCAAAAATTTGATAATTGTGTCCTTGAAAATTAAGTTCCTTTTTTTCTCTTGCAGCAATTAGTATTTTTTCTTTCGTTCTGTAATAATGAAATTTTGTGATTATATCACGTGGGGGTCCGTCTTTCTTTTTGGCTGTGAGGGCTCTGTGTACTCTTTCCAGTTCTAAACGTTCAATAGGGATATCTGGCTTTAGTTCTTGTAATAGAGCAGTAATAGTAGTTTGCAGGTCTGTCACAGTTTCAGGTATTCCCCTTATGCGCAAGTTTGAACGTCTGGCTCTATTTTCGTAATCTTCGAGCTTAGTTTGAAGTATTAAATTCTCTTCTTTTAATTGTTCCAATTCTGTTATATTTTCTTGGGTTGTAATTTCAATTTCATCAATTTTTATTTCTAAGGCTGCGGTGCGGTTTCCCAGCTCTCTTATTTCTTTGGTTAGGCTGTTTGTTATTTGGTCTGAGGTTTGTTTTAAAGCCTTATGAAGCATCTTTTAAAATTGTAATAATATTACTGGGGATGCTGAGGAGGCTTGTGGAGAAGTTTGTGAGAGGATTTGTTCTGTATCTGACTCAAATGGAGAGTCTTGCTGTGACATTTTCTGTCTGTGAGAGCGCCCTGATGCTGTATATTGTGAGGTGACTGGAGCTGCTTTAGTTGCAGTGAGTGCCTGTGAGCTCTTTGTGAGGTGATTTTTATTTCTGCCACGGCTTTCTCCCAGTACCATATTTCCTGCCCAAACTTTCACAGTTTGTTCCCTGGGGCAAAAAGGTTCAAATGGATACCTTTTGAGCCTGCAGGCTCCGCTTTGTCCTTCTCTTCTCTCCTCAGCGGTGTGGAGCTCTAACAATGCATGTCTGCTCCGCTAGGCTCCGCCTCCTGTCAAACCTCTACTCTTTCAAGCAACCAAAATTAGTCATGACTCATCCCTTATCAGATGGCTCAGAAGTAGGGTCATGCAGTGAAGTCAGTGACTGGTGAGGCACTGGCTAGTATCAGAGCCAGATACACACAATTTAGATACACTGCAATTGTTAAAGCGAGAGCAATAATTCTAGCACTAAAATTCCTCTGTAACTCTAAACATGTAATCTGTAAAAAAATGTAAAGCGTAGTCTATGGAGATTTTTAAGTACCGAAGTTTGGCACCATTCCATGAGTGTGCGCAATTTTAAATCGTGAGATGTTAGGTATCTATTTACTTCTTTTTTTCTTTTTTCTTTTTTTTCTTTCTTTTTTTTATACCACTTCAGCAAATACTGTCGAGAGACTTATTCAACTTTACGTTCATTTATTGTTTACTTTTTCACAGGAGTTTCTTCTAATATGAAATGTATTCAAAATATAATATATATATAATATATTACAAATTTATTTGCTAACGTGGCTTTATTTCAGTCTTCTATAAGTTCTATTCTTTCATATCCCATATTCTCTTACTCCTGGCTACTTCTCTCTCTTTCACCCACCAACCCCCCTCCCATTTGGTCTGCTCTCAGCCCAATTTATTTTTTCTAGGCCTACTTAAACCCTGCCGGACTCAGTCAAGTATTTCTCCAAGATTTTAAAAGTTTTCCATTTTCCCCAGATACTAGTGTATCTTCCTGGTTGCCTTTTTTCTCTGCTGCATAGATATTCCATTCTGCTGTAGTATTCTATTCGCTCAAACCATTCACTTACATCCATTTTTTTTGTACTTAACCGCTTCTTTGGAATTAGACCTTTTGCAGCATTCAGCAATATTGGGGTTAATGTTTTCCCATATTGTTTATTTGAAGTTTTTGATTCATGAAATAGACACGTTTGTAGGCTGTTAGCTATTTTTTCTCCAGTATTCTCTTTTAAGTATTCCAAGATTTCCTGCCAATATTGCTTAATTTTCAGGCATTCCCACCAGATCTCCAGATATGTGTCATTGTGGCCCTTTGGTTACATTCTCTCCAACACAGTGGGCATTTGTCTGGTTGATATTTGTATATTTTGTCCGGGGTCAGGTACCATCTTGCCAGTAATTTATAGTTCATTTCTATTGTGTTTATGTCTGTTGCATAAATATTTACTGCTCCTATCATTTTCTCAACTTGTTGGTCCTCTAATTTTGTCCCTATTTCTTTTTCCCATTTCCCTATATAGGGGTGTGACTCTTGTCCTTCCAGTTCTGTCAATATTCCACATATTTTAGAAATACCATGTTTCAATGGAGTTTGTACCCCACAAAGTTTTTCAAATGGGTCTAAATTCTTCCTGTCTCTGAATTGGTGGTGGTAATGTATTTACCAAATGTTTTAATTGAAGGTATTCCCAGTCACTTATCTTCCATGTATTTATTTCCTTTAGTTTTTAGTGTTCTCATCTTCCCGTGTACAGTATATCCCTTATTTGTGAGTTCCCCATTCTATCACCTAAAAGTGTTCCCTTTCCTGGGCAAAAAAAATAAATTCCGTGAGTGCAATTAATGGTGAATTATATGACCAATTTTTTTGTCTGTATAGTGTATCCCAAATTTTAACCACTTACCAACCGGCCCATAGCCGAATGACGGCTGCAGGGCGGTTGGATAACTCTGGGTGGACGTACTATGACGTCCTCCCAGAATTCCCCTCTCGCGCGCCCCCTGGAGCGCGCACCCGAACACATCCGTGACCGCCGGGTCCAGGGGACCCGGCGCATCACGGATCCCGGTAAATGGCCGCTGATCGCGGCCGTTTACCATGTGATCGAGCCGTCAAATGACGGCGCGATCACATGTAAACAGACTGGCGTCATCTGATGACGCCGGTTGGTTCCTCTCCTCCCCTCCTGTGTACCGATCGGTACACAGTGAGCGGGGAGGGGGATGGATGGATGTCTGCAGCGCTGTGGGCTGTATGTGTAGTGCCCTCAGCGCTGCACAGAGACATCCATCCATCCATGCTCAGCCATCCCTACTACTAATGCTGTGCAATACTCTGCAATACCAGCACAATACTCTGCAATACCCCCACAATACTCTGCAATGCTGTGCAATACTCTGCAATACCCCCACAATACTCTGCAATACCCCCACAATACTCTGCAATGCTGTGCAATACTCTGCAATACCCCCACAATACTCTGCAATACCCCCACAATACTCTGCAATACTCTGCAATGCCCCCACAATACTCTGCAATGCTGTGCAATACTCTGCAATACCCCCACAATACTCTGCAATGCTGTGCAATACTCTGCAATGCCCCCACAATACTCTGCAATGCTGTGCAATACTCTGCAATACCCCCACAATACTCTGCAATGCCCCCACAATACTCTGCAATGCTGTGCAATACTCTGCAATACCCCCACAATACTCTGCAATGCCCCCACAATACTCTGCAATGCTGTGCAATACTCTGCAATGCTGTGCAATACTCTGCAATGCCCCCACAATACTCTGCAATGCCCCCGCCATACTCTGCAATGCCCCCCGCCATACTCTGCCATGCCCCCGCCATACCCCGCCATACTCCGCAATACCCCGCCATACTCCACCATACTCCGCCATACCCCGCAATACCCCGCCATACCCCGCCATACTCCGCCATACTCCGCCATACTCTGCCATACCGCGCCATACTCTGCCATACCCCGCCATACCCCGCCATACTCCGCCATACCCCGCAATACCCCGCCATACTCCGCAATACCCTGCCATACTCCGCCATACTCCGCAATACCCCACCATACTTCGCAATACCCTGCCATACCCTGCCATGCTGAGCCATGCTCAGCTGTACTCGCCCTCTGTATGTGGCCAGGCTGTGGAAGTCTCACACATGTGGTATCGCCGTACTCAGGAGGAGCAGGAGAATCTATTTTGGGTGTCATTTTTGGCATGTACATGTTATGTGGTAGAAATATTGTATAAATGGACAACTTTGTGTTAAAAAAAAAAAAAAGCGTTTTAACCACTTCCCGCCCGCCGTCATACAACGTCCTTGACTTTGTGCGGAGATATCTGAATGATGGTTGCAGCTACAGGCATCATTCAGATATCAGCTTTTTCAGCCGGCGATTCCCTACACCATGAGAACGATCATAGCAGCTGTTCCACTGCTTGATCGTTCTTACGGGAGGCGAGAGGGGACGTCCCCCCTTCCCGCCGCCTTGCGGTGCTTCTACCGATTCACCGCTACGATCGAAGCCAGGATCTTTTTTTTTTTTTTTTTTTTAATTTCAGGCTTCCCAGCCTAGAGGTGAGATGTGGGGTCTTATTGACCCCATATCTCACTGTAAAGAGGACCTGTCATGCCATATTCCTATTACAAGGATGTTTATATTCCTTGTAATAGGAATAAAAGTGTTCAAAAATGTATTTTTTTGGAAAAAAGCATCAAACTAAAATAAATAAAGTAAAATGAACAATAAAAAAAAAAAAAAAAATTTTTAAAGTGCCCCTGTCCCTGTGTGCTCGCATGCAGAAGCGAACGCATATGTAAGTCCCGCCCACATATGAAAACGGTATTCAAACCACACATGTCAGGTATCGCTACGATCGGTAGAGCGAGAGCAATAATTTTGGCCCTAGACCTCCTCTGTAACTCAAAACATGTAACCAGTAAAAAATTTTAAAGCGTCGCCTATGGGGATTTTTGAGTAGCAAAGTTTGGCGCCATTCCACAAGCGCGTGCAATTTTGAAGGGTGACATGTTGGGTATCTATTTACTCGGCGTAACTTCATCTTTCACATTATGCAAAAACATTGGGCTAACTTTACTGTTTTGGTTTTTTGTAAAGCACAAAACATTTTTTTTTCCAAAAAAAAGCGTTAAAAAAATTGCTGCGCAAATACCGTGCGAGATAAAAAGTTGCAACGACCGCCATTGTATTCTCCAGGGTCTTTGCTAAAAAAACATATATAATGTTTTGGGGTTCTAAGTAATTTTCTAGCTAATAAATGATGATTTTTACATGTAGGAGAGAAATGTCAGAATTGGCCTGGGTGCTCCAGAACGCCTGAAGGTGCTCCCCTGCTTGTTGGGCCTCTGTATGTGGCCACGCTGTGTAAAAGTCTCACACATGTGGTATCGCCATACTCGGGAGTAATAGCAGAATGTGTTTTGGGGTGTAATTTGTGGTATGCATATGCGGTCTGTGAGAAATACCCTGCTAATATGACAATTTTGTGGAAAAAAAAAAAGTAAAAAAAAAACCTTGATTTTGCAAAGAATTGTGGGAAAAAATGACAACTTCAAAAAACTCACCATGCATCTTTCTAAATACCTTGGAATGTCTTCTTTCCAAAAAGGGGTCATTTGGGGGGTATTTGTACTTTTCTGGCATGTTAGGGTCTCAAGAAATTAGATAGGCCGTCAGTAATTCAGGTGTGATCAATTTTCAGATATGCGCACCATAGCTTTTGGACTCTATAACTTTCAAAAAGACCAAATAATATCCACCGATTTGGGTTATTTTTACCAAAGATATGTAGCGGTATAAATTTTGGCCAAAATATATGAAGAAAAATTACTAATTTGCAAAATATTATAACAGAAATGAAGAAAAATGTATTTTTTTACAGATTTTTCGGTCTTTTTTCTTTTACTGCGCAAAAAATAAAGAACCCAGCAGTGATTAAATACCACCAAAAGAAAGCTCTATTTGTGTGAAAAAAAGGACAAAAATTTCATAAAGATACAGTGTTGCATGACTGAGTAATTGTCATTCAAAATGTGAGAGCACCAAAAGCTGAAAATTGGTCTGGTTAGGAAGGGGGTTTAAGTGCCCAGTTGTCAAGTGGTTAAATATGTTTATAGTCAGATTGTGTACCTCTGTTGTGTCTGGTGTTTTGTGCTTACGTGGTATCCAAATATTTTTGGGCAATGTTGTTTTACTTAACATATTTTCAATCTCAATCCACTTTTTTTTCACTTTTTTCATTAATCCATTCTACCATCCATGAAATAATTACTGACTTATAATATCTATTCATATCTGGTTGTCCAATTCAAGTTGTCCAACTTCAGCCTGTGACTACCACCTTCCACCGGTGCTCATGGCCCACAGGACACCGTCCAGCTTGACATCACGGGAGTTCATCCCCATGCCTATTTGACGCACTGCTATATGGTATGTGCATCTTACGGATCTGGTAAGGGTATCTATTTACTTCCATTCAACATCTGTTTGACTTGGTATCCACTGTCTCCTTTCCATTTGAGTATCCACTCGCCTTCCGGTGTCTACTGGTGCCCCCCTGTTGGAGAAGATACCCCTTTACCTTTCACCATATGGACTTCCATTATTTGCTGTTCCATATTTCACTACAGACACTTTGATTATTTATTGCTGGTTTTTTCACATTTGTATGTTGTCTTATTCACTTTTCCTACATGTGTATTTAGTACACTATTTACATACTTATTATATTACACATTTTTCACATGTATATGTAATACATGTTGGATGTTTCTAGCGCTGCACTTTGTGTATTTGAATCTTTAGTGGACTTGGTTTGTTTGTGTGTCAGCTGCTTTTGTTGTTTTATATAATTTTTTGGGGTTTAGCGCAGCATTTTTCCACTTTCTATACAACCCTTGATGCTCGATCATTTTTTTTTTTATATTCATGGCACTCCCCTGACTGCATGTCCCTGCTCAGAAGACAAAGTGAGTTACCAAGCAAGCGTCATTTGATGTGCTGTCTCTTTATCTAATCCACAATGCTCTGTAAATACTTTGTCACTTATAAAGTATTATAATAACAAATATGTATTATAACCATAATGAATTTATTATTGCATATGCTTTAAAAAAGCTAGAATAAAACCAAATATAAATAATTATAGTTTATATTTAAGATCTGTTCCACTGGCAATTTGCTAAAAAAAACCCTCAGCATGGTTTACAGCATAAATATCTGATGTGAGTTATTATTTTTAACAGCTATGGGCTTTTATAGTTTTAAAATTGATTTTCCCCTGAAAAAGCAGAGAAAAAATATTCCCTCATGGATTTCAACATGTCACCTGTATTTTGATCAGAAAGCACATCTAGAAAACTGTTCAAATACAAATACTGTATTATATTGATAACATTTTCATATATTCAACTCAAGAGATTGTATTTGGGAAAATGTTTACATGAATTAAGGTAACCTGATTTTTGTTTCCCTTAGAAACAGTGGCGCCAAGTTAGCCCAATCAAGCAAATAGTGAGTCTGACAATTTTTGAGACTATATTACTGTTTGTTGCAAAAGTTTTGGCATAAACCAAATCACATATCATGAGCTGCTGCCATAGATATATCTACTGAAATATATATTTGTACAAATGCATAAGGGGCATCCAGTTGTATATCATGAGAAATATAGACAACTGTTTTACAGAACTATTTTGTGGAACATTTATTTTTGAACATAGAGTGTGCTTTGATTGATGGTTGATTGACTGAGACACTAAAGCTTGTTGCATGACAAATATTTTTGTACTGTGGTCTGAAAGTTGAAAGATATATGCGTGAATGGAATAGACTGCTTGCATTAGTTTAAAGCTTTAGAAAAAGAAAAACAACATGATCATTATATTTCACTCAAATATAATAGCAAAAAGGAAAAATATGTGCATTATTGCAAACCTTTATTTAAAAGTATTTGATCTTGGATTACTCAAGGTTGTTGGACAACACACATGGAACAATATTCATATTCACACAAGTACACAGCTCATACAGGGACAGATGTGTGCATGGATGTGTGATTACCAGAGTACAGCCCAGGACTGTCATAAATTTCTACTGTTACGGCTGTACGCAAACACCTGTGACACCTGGACGTTTGTTTTTCAAAGTGCACAGCTTTCTGCACCGAATAAGCTCCATTGGTTTTGCAAGCTTGCTCTTCTTTATTTTTGTAAATAAAGACATTTGCACACTGGCTCCCAGTGGCTCGGGTACCTACAGAGTGTTCAATTTTCAACAAGGGGGCCAACTCATAGACTTGCCTTGTCAGCAGGAGCTGACAGCAGGAAAAAGAACATTGTACAGAACTCACTGCAAACTAGGGAGCAAAGACTACATGTATATTGAGTAGCATGTACATACACTGTAATATACATATATACAATATATATATATATATATAGATATATATCTATAGATATATATCTATATATACACAGTTGTGCTCATAAGTGTACATACCATGGCAGAATTTATGATTTCTTAGCCATTTTTCAGAGAAATGAATGATAACACAAAAACATTTCTTTCACTCATGGTTAGTGTTTGGCTAAAGCCATTTATTAACAATCAACTGTGTTTACTCTTTTTAAATCATAATCACAGCAGAAACTATCCAAATGACCCTGATCAAAAGTTTACATACCCTGGTGACTTTGACCTGATAACATGCACACACGTTGACACAAGGGGGGTTGAATGGCTGTTAAAAGTAGCCATCCTCACCTGTGATCTGTTTGCTTGTAATTAGTGTGTGTGTATAAAAGATCAATGAGTTTCTAGACTATTGACAGACCCTTGCATCTTTCATTCAGTGCTGCACTGACGTTTCTGGATTCTGAGTTGTCAAAGGATCTGCAGGAAAAGGTAGTTGAACTGTATAAAACAGGAAAGGGATATACAAAGATATCCAAGGAATTGAGAATGCCAATCAGCAGTGTTCAAACTCTAATCAAGAAGTGGAAAATAACGGGTTCTGTTGAAACCAAACCACGATCAGGTAGACCAACTAAAATTTCAGCCACAACTGCCAGGAAAATTCTTTGGGATGCAAAGAAAAACACACAAATAACTTCAGGTGAAATACAGGACTCTCTGAAAACATGTGGTGTGGCTGTTTCAAGATGCACAATAAGGAGGCACTTGAAGAAAGATGGGCTGCATGGTCGAGTCACCAGAAGAAAGCCATTACTACGCAAATGCCACAAAGTATCCTGCTTAAAATACACCAAACAGCACAGAGACAAGCCTCAAACCTTCTAGCACAAAGTCATTTGAAGTGATGAGACCAAAATTGAGCTTTTTGGCCACAACCATAAACGCTTCATTTGGAGAGGAGTCAACAAGGCCTATGATGAAAGGTACACCATTCCTACTGTGAAACATGGAGGTGAATCACTGATGTTTTGGGGATGTATGAGCTACAAAAGCACAGGAAATTTGCTCAAAATTGATGGCAAGATGAATGCAATATGTTATCAAAAAATACTGGAGGAACATTTGCATTTATCAGCCAGGAAGCTGCACATGGGGCGTACTTGGACATTCCAACATGACAATGATCCAAAACACAAGGCCAAGTCAACCTGTCATTGGCTACAGCAGAATAAACTGAAAGGTTCTGGAATGGCAATCTTATGCCCCATACACACGGTTGGACATTGATCGGACATTCCGACAACAAAATCCTAGGATTTTTTCCGACGGATTTTGGATCAAACTTGTCTTGCATACACACGGTCACACAAAGTTGTTGGAAAATCCAATCGTTCTGAACGCGGTGACGTAAAACACGTACATTGGGACTATAAACGGGGCAGTAGCCAATAGCTTTCATCTCTTTATTTATTCTGAGCATGCGTGGCACTTTGTGCGTCGGATTTGTGCACACACGATTGGAAATTCCAACAAGGATTTTGTTGTCGGAAAATTTTATAGCCTGCTCTCAAACTTTGTGTGTCGGAAAATCCGATGGAAAATGTGTGATGGAGCCTACACACGGTCGGAATTTCCGACAACAAGGTCCTATCTCACATTTTCCGTCTTAAAATCCGACCGTGTGTATGGGGCATTAGTCTCCTGACCTCAATATCATTGAGCCACTCTGGGGAGATCTCAAACGTGCAGTTTATGCAAGACAGCCCAAAAATTTACAGGAACTGGAGGCTTTTTTGCCAAGAGGAATGGACAGCTTTACCATCTGAGAAGATAATGAGCATCATCCACAAATACCACAAAAGACTTCAAGCTGTCATTGATGTTAAAGGGGCAATACACAGTACAGGGGGTCCCCTAGTTACAAACATCCGACTTACAAACGACTCTTACTTACAAACGAAGGGAGACAACAGGAAATGAGAGGAAATCTACCCATAGGAAGGGAAATTCACTCCTTTAAGAGCTATTATGGGGAAAAGGTACTTCCACTGATGCTTTATCACCAAGGCTTTTTTCCACAACAACCCAAAATTTTCAAAATCCAATTGTCATTGGGACAGAAAGTGAGGTGAAATCTTCTGAACAGGGGCACACACAGCAAAACAAATGTTACAGGGGTGTTAACCCTTCCCTATGCTATCCAAAAAGCTTAAAAATAGTTTTTTTGGCTGGAGCTACACTTTAAAAATGTAAAAATGCTGGATGTTCCGACTTAAAAACAGATTCAACTTAAGAACAAACCTTCAGCCAAACACTAACCATGAGTGAAAGAAAAGTTTTTGTGTTATAATTCATATTCTCCGAAAAATGGCCAAGAAATCATAAATTCTGCCAGGGTATGTAAACCCAGGAGCACATGTATATATGTATGTATATATATATATTATATCTTGTACAAGTTGAAGAAAAAAGGTGAAAGAAAATATGTTCCATTGAAAAGTGAGACAACAGGCCATTGTTTTCATTCTGCAATTAAGCACAGTATGTGAAAACTGAAAAAAAAATCACGGACAGCCTTGTCACTGTGATGAATGATGATGTTCTGGCACTGAGTGAGAGCACAGCAGTCCCCAATGCACTGTGACTATGACAGATAGCAGCACTGGGCAGGTTGTAAGCTTCTATTGGATTGTTTCTGTGCTTGGCATCTGGAGACAAGCAGGACACAGGGGACATTCTGCTGTATCTCTCGGTTTTTACCATATACTGGGAACTTAAATATAGTGGTTTTAGTTAATTTTATAGTAAAATTTATTAATTGTTCGCACTTTTATAAACTGCTATTTTAGATATTTTTATTGTACAATAAAAAAATTAAAGTTAACAGGTCATTGCATAAATTCACGAGGACTACCATTTTTGACGCTGTCAAAAAGACAGTGGAGTTTTTTTTACTAAAGCTGAAAAGTGAAAATCATGCTTACTTCTGCATAGAAACCAATCAGCTTCTAACCTCAGTTCATTCAATTAAGCTTTGGCAATAAAACCTGGAAGCTGATTGATTTCTATGCAGAAGTGAGCCTGATTTTGCCCTCTCTAGCTTTAGTAAATAAACCCCAGTGTCTCTGGAATAGGTTCCCTCACCCATTATACTCACCTTACCTGCACTTTCTTACAGCTCCTTGCTCCTCCATGTCCAGCAGAAAAACCCATCGCATCTGGGTATTAAGGAGCATGTGACTTGCTCCTCTATGATGGTATCCAGGCCTAGCATACAATCACTGGGGTAAAGCATTGTCACACTGGCAGATTAGGGGAGAAATAACCCCTCCCCTGTGTACCTTACTTTGCCCTGTATGGACGTATGGACGTACGAAGTGGAAAGTGTCCTTTACATCTTCAATGCTTCTATAGCCACTGACACGCTTGGCCACCTTGTAGTGCCATTTTCACATTCCTGTTGGTCAGTGAAACTGACACAGCACTTGGGCATCAGGTAGTGGTGAAAAGCTTTTTTCTGTTAGAATAGCCCAGTACACAGCTACAACAACAACATTTTGTTAGCTGCAGTTATACCTATGTGGCAGGTTCCCCATGGCCTCGCACTTCCCCACCAGCCACCACCGGGATGACACAGGCTCTCAGATGGGAGAAAAGCTGGTCAGCTCCCATGGTGGGAATTCTTCCCCTCCCTCTCCTCCTCACTCTGTGTGGGTGTAAGCGTATGTGTGCAAGACCAGCCGCCCATTCTGTTCAGTAACCTGCTTCCCTATTGACAGAGGATTGTGGATATAGTCCTTAGCACAAATGGCCCCATAGTCTTCTATGGGGACAGGACTGCACACCCTAGCATGCTTGGGGGAAACAAAGGAGAAGACACCCAGAGGGTGACTGGGAGTTAGGGAGATGCCACGAAGCAAGGGAGAAGATCGGATCGGATCCAGGGGAGTGGTGCTGCCTTCCGGGTAGGTGTGTCCTTCCTCTCAGATCCATGGCTGGTTAGGGATATCCTGTCTGAGAGGGGGATCCCAGGTGCATTCTCCTGGTACACCTGTTCCAGTATTCCAGTTGTGAGGTAGTCAGTCTGGCTACCTGAAGAACCTGCCTGATCCAGGACACTTCACTTGGGCCTTGATCGCAGGATTGGTGAGTGGGCACTTGCCTATTTTACAGAGATACAGAGACACTGCATGCAGACAATGTTGCCTGTGGTTACCTACACTAAAGAACAATATGCTTGTCAGAAGTCTAGTTGGAGGCCAAGTTGCTGAGAGGGCTCCCTTTGTGGCTGCAGCGCAACCCTGAAGGTGGAACAGAAAATGCAGTGCCCAAAGAAGCAGGGTTTGCCAGTAGCTGTGGCCTGATGAATTGATCACCGTGGAGCAGTTGAAGCAAGCTGGATGCACTGTGTGGCAGGTGTGCTAGAAAGGAGCCAGACGTAGCGGGTAGCTGGGAAATCCGGTAGGAGAATCAGAAACCAGGCCAGGGGTCACGCACAGTAAGATCAGTCCTTAAGCAGATTCAAGATTCAGGTAGGGTCACTGGAACAAGCTGAGGTCATTTACAGTAAGACAGGCAGAAGCAGAGTCGGTGAGCCAAGCCGGGATGAAGCAGTGGAGCAGGCAGAAGTAGGTCAGAATATAAGCCAGGGGGTCAGGATAAGTGGGTAGAGGAAGCTAAGTCATTCAACGGGAAGTCCAAGATCAGAATGCAGGAACACAGGAAACCGTATAGCTGATGATAATCCAGCAACTCAGGGATCTAAGCAGTGGGTTTATATACGCAGTGGGCATCAACATCTATCACAACCTGCACCTGCATGCTCCCGTTAGCACCATCATGCATCTGCGTATGCCCTTTAGTGCCATCACACATCTGCATAAGCCCGTTAGCACTGTTGAGCATCTGCATACGCCAATGCGCCTGGAGGTTTGTCTGGTGAAGCCATGATGAGTATTGGCGACATTGCCAGTCCTATGGCCATTTCCCTGACAAACATTAGTGAGCACAAGACATCAAAACATAAGTATTCTTGGTGGCTGGAGTTAGTTGAAGTGAGGATGGGAACAGTTTCTTGTGTGACAGATCCTGAACTGGGCATTGAGCCATCGGCAAGTTGTACTTCCAGTTTATGCTCCTTAAGATGCAGGGGAATGCTGAGTTTCCATGCCAGAGCCAAGTCAAAGAAACAGCTACATGCCCCGGAGTCAATTATGGCCAGCAGCCAGACCTCCTCTTCTGCCACCTGCAATGAGATAGGGAGGACAAGTTGAGATGAGGAAGCCCCACAGACCTGTAAGTATACCGGGGAACGTGGAAAGGACTTACTGGGTCTAATGGGGCAGTTGCAAAGGAAATGTCCTGTTCCCCCACAATAGAGACATAGACTGCATTGCCAACGATGAAGTCTTTCATCAGGAGTTAAAGCCAATGGACCAGACCAATTTGCATAGGTTCAGGCTTAGGCATGGTTGTGGTAGGAGGAACAGATGCTGGTGAAGTGGAGACCTTGGGCATCATCCAGGTCGGTCTGAAGTTTTGGGATCATTCGGACTGTCGCTCCCGCAGACGTCTGTCAATATGTATGGCCAGTTGAATGAGACCCTTAAGTGAGGTAGGAGTCTGTACTCTGGCCAACACATCTTTGAGAGCCCACCCGATACTGATAACACAGGGCTGCTTCATTCCACCCTGTGTCGGCGGACCATTTGCGGAAATATATGGTATAGTCCTCCACTGGGCGCCGAATAGCCGAGAATAGCTTCTGCGGTCACCACCCACTGAGGGTCTTCCTATAACTGTGCCATGGCTTCAAAGAATGAGTCTACTGCATTGATAATAGGACTCTTCTGTTTCAATAAGCTGTGGGCCCAAGCCTGGGGCTCATCTGCGAGTAATGAAATAATGAACTCTACTTTTATAGTCTCTGAAGCAAAAGTCTTTGGCTGTAGAGCCAAATACAATAGGCAAGTGTTTTTGAAGGCCCTAAACCCGTTTGAGGGTTGGTACCCATGGTTCTGGTGTAGGGCCAACCATGGTATTGGTAGAAACAGTGCATTCTGGAGCTGGAGATGCAGAAGCGGAGCTCGCAGAGGATGGACCATGATCTGTGGTTGCTGGAGTGGCTGACAGGTGTTGCAAGCGACCTTCCAAATGTAAGTAGCCTTCCTGAAGTCTCTGTACGGCCTGGATGAGAGCAGTAACATGTCAACTAAAATGTCAACTTTTAACTCCTTTGTAATATCTTTAAATGTAGTGTGAGCGGGGAACAGGTAGAAGGTACAAAGCTCCCTGGGATAAGCAATCTCTCAGGCACAGATACCAAATCCAAGACGTTAGTGACAAAACAGTGCAGTCTTTATTTGTGCTATATACAAGTCTATATACAGGTGCTGTACAGTGTCTCAGAAAATAAACAGGAAAAAAAATAGCAAAACAAAAACCTAGCTGTGTCTCGGCACTCACTATAAAAAATACAGGCCATAACTAACAGGCTGGGCAAGCCTACAGCTTGTTAGCTTCCACATATACAGCTTGTTAGCTTTTACCAACCTCTTGACCTCACAGACAGGAGTTGTCTGATTTCCCAGGCCGAGAGCACTTGCTGTTTTTCTCAGCTGAGTATAAATTGGCCTGGAAGAGAGGGCCAAGATCGGAACTGGATTGTGGATTAGAGATCCCTGAACGTGTATGAGGGTATATAGCAGAATAACCCACTGAAGGTCAAAAATGTTGCCTTCAAAGGGTTGCCAACATCCCGAATCGGTATAGAAAATAAGACCCTTCAATTAGGGGACTTATATACCCCCCAGTATAGTGGGACTTTGTAGGCGAACCATGCGATTAGAATAGTTAAAAGTTATTTTATTTATTTGAAAAAACATAAAAACATAAAAACAAGAAAAATACATTGGACATAAATCTCAAAGATAGTACTTATACAGTATAATTCACCTGGGAGTTACAGGAGTTTCTGTACAGCTGCAGACAGCAACATGCATAAATCAATTCGGCTGACAGACACTGAAGCTGTAAATTGTAACTGCACATCCTAGAATCAAACTGAGCCACTCAACTGGGTGCATGCTTGGGTGTGCAGTTACATGTGTACATCCAGGGCATCTGTCAGTCTATCATTGACTTTCCCACAGCTGTATGCAAACACTTATGACTGCCGGGTGCAAAAATATGCTCAGCACGTACCTTCTAATGCATACATACAAGTTACAGTGTGTAGTGACATGAGACAAGTAGCTTTTCAGAGGAACTCTGCACTTTATTACTGCACAGTGAAAGCTCATCTCTAAGTCATGGAACTGCCTTAATGTTAGATTGTTCACATGATAACAGTCTCTGCTTGATCCCAGTCATTGATGAACGTGCTCTGCACAAGAGATGCCCCACGTGCATGGGCACAGATGATCCCACCCACATGCTAGTATGCATTTGTGCACAGGCGCAGCAGGTGCATGTACAAATAACACCATAGCATTAAGGTATTAATGAGAACCAGGAGAACTGTGATATACTGTATGACCATCCTGATATCTGTTCTTATCACAAACTGGTAATCTTTTGCCAATGATGCCCCCCCTTCAGACCGGGGATACTTAAAAATTTCCACAAAAAAAAGGGCACAAAGGCCTAGTGCATTGTCAAATGAAAATGTATTATTGAAAACCAATGAATGCATACTCACAGTAGCCAAAGGCTAGTCTTAAAAAGAATGAGTATCCTGACATCACTCAGACTCACCAGCTGATGCATTTCAAGGGAAAAACCCTCTTCTTCAGAGCAGGTGCTGCAGTGCATAATTATGATGCATCACTGTGCTTGATTTTGTTTTCTTTTTATTCATTTATTTGAATTACATGAATTCAACCCCGTGTGCAGCAGCCTGTTGCGATGCAACAAAATTGTATTCCTGCATCATTTTATCACAACACACATCATTGATGCACACTTGGCATTTCGAATTTGCATTAACAAAATGCATAGGTATGAAGCCAACCTCCAGATTGCCTATTTACCGTTTTGTGTAAGATCCATTTTCACTGTTTTGCAAAAAGGCACAATTTAAAATTTACAAGTATTTGTTATTTATTTACTCAATACATTTTAGCATCAGTAGGAATTTAGCAGGACTTTTGTAAATTGTGTTTGTAAGCTCTAATAATGATTTTATGTATTTTTATCTGTGCATTTTTAATGTTTGATAAACATTTGCACAACTATCTTGGGACCTTTGGAATCAGCAGCACCATTGTTTTATTCTACTGGTCCTATACTTTCAGAATATGTTTGGTTTTGGAGGGGCTTTTACAAATCCTGAAAGCTGATATGCCATGTACACATGATAGGACATTCCGACAACAAAATCCTGGGATTTATTTCCGACGGATGTTGGCTCAAACTTGTCTTGCATACACACAGTCGCACAAATGTTGTCGGAAATTCCGATCATCAAGAACGCACTGACGTACAACATGTACAACAGCACTATAAAGAGGAAGCTCAATAGCCAGTGCGCCACCCTTTGGGATCCTTTAGCTAATCTTGTGTTAGTAGAAGTTTGGTGAGAGACAATTTGCGCTTTTCAGCCTTGTGCAATGTCAAGTTAACAAGGGACACCAATACCAACCAATCTCCTTGAGGTTAAAAAATACAAGATAGGGGGGCAGGAGGCGGAGCCTAGCGGAGCAGACATGCATTGTTAGAGCTCCACACCGCTGAGGAGAGAAGAGAAGGACAAAGCGGAGCCTGCAGGCTCAAAAGGTATCCATTTGAACCTTTTTGCCCCAGGGAACAAACTGTGAAAGTTTGGGCAGGAAATATGGTACTGGGAGGAAACCGTGGCAGAAATAAAAATCACCTCACAAAGAGCTCACAGGCACTCACTGCAGCTGAAGCAGCTCCAGTCACCTCACAAGATACAGCATCAGGGCGCTCTCACAGACAGAAAATGTCACAGCAGGACTCTCCATTTGAGTCAGATACAGAACAAATCCTCTCACAAACTTCTCCACAAGCCTCCTCAGCATCCCCAGTAATATTATTACAATTTGAAAAGATGCTTCATAAGGCTTTAAAACAAACCTCAGACCAAATAACAAAAAGCCTAACCAAAGAAATAAGAGAGCTGGGAAACCGCACCGCAGCCTTAGAAATAAAAATGGATGAAATTGAAATTACAACCCAAGAAAATATAACAGAATTGGAACAATTAAAAAAAGAGAATTTAATACTTCAAACTAAGCTCGAAGATTACGAAAATAGAGCCAGACGTTCAAACTTGCGCATAAGGGGAATACCTGAAACTGTGACAGACCTGCAATCTACTATTACTGCTCTATTACAAGAACTAAAGCCAGATATCCCTATTGAACGTTTAGAACTGGACAGAGTACACAGAGCCCTCACAGCCAAAAAGAAAGATGGACCCCCACGTGATATAATCACAAAATTTCATTATTACAGAACGAAAGAACAAATACTAATTGCTGCAAGAGAAAAAAAGGAACTTAATTTTCAAGGACACAATTATCAAATTTTTGCTGACCTATCCCAACTTACTATTACTAAAAGACGATCCATGAAACAACAACTAATGGAACTGCAACGCCACAACATTATGTATCAATGGGGCTTCCCCTTTTCAGTCAGATTTAACTACCAAGGTACAATTTAAAGAAGCAGATCAGCAGATGAACTACAACAAACCCTTTTAAAATTAAATCTGACAGAACCCACAAGCAGCAACACTCCCACACACAGAAGAATGGCATCATCTTCACCTTCAGGCAGCACCCAGAAAATTTCAGAACAAAATGGGAATCATCATTCTCACAAAAGAGGCCGTTATGCCACATCATCCATGGACCAAGAAGATTCAATGGACTGACATCCTAATTCCTGATATCTCTTCATTTATTATACTAAGAGATGGTTCTCTATAAAAAAACTGTATTTATAACTGAATGTAACTGCATTCTGATAGTCACACACTGTGTGGGATCATGTTACATTCCAGTTATATTTCTTATTACTTCTGATTCATATAGCCTTAGAATATATAAGTGAAATAAGGAAATTCTTGTTCAGTTATATATTATCAGGTAATAACAATAGATTTATTACTTTTTAGGACAAATATATTCAATAATCCAGAAGTAATGGAAGCTTTTTCTTTCTTTTCTTAAAACAAATATATTATTACCTAACAAGTTCCTAGAATTATGTTTTTGTTTATTCTAATCTGAAGCAATACAACCTCAATTTTATGAATTAACATATCTAAACAGTTGCATATGAATAAAATATGTAATTGTTTACTCTAAAAGGGTTAAAATCCCAAAATAATTCAAACTATCTTCATCAATACCAAAGTTATTAACAGTACCTTTCTAACTGAATTATTTAGCCTAGGGCAAGACTAACCATATACAACCACCCTGGAATAAATAATTTCAACAAAAACTATATTCTGCACTCCAATTAATGAAACATCATTTTGATGTCTTTTTGACATAGCACTTCTCTCCTGTAAGCGGAAGATCCGTGTACCCCCATTAGCCCTCCTCATTCTCCCAACCATATTATGTGGGAGTGTGACAAAGGCACTTATTCCCCTGAGAGAGATATTTATTCTCTTTCACGGGTAAATTGTGATTACTTGCAAAAAATAATTTATACAATGTATCATCTAATCTCATATGTTTTTTGTTTACTCTTTACTCCAGAATTCACTGGTTTCTTTTCTATCTATTCATCTCTTCAGTCCACACAGGTTGATCTGCGCAGTCAGCTCTGCATAACAAAAAGTAAGTCAAAACTATTTGATCTATTGCCATGGCACCACTGAATATACTTTCCCTGAATGTTCAGGTAATAAATGTCCCTCAAAAAAGGACCAAAGCCTTCCGTACTTTCCATAACAAGAAGGCTCACATAGTATGCCTCCAAGAAACACACTTCACCAAAGATTCTACTCCAAAATATATTTCTCCTTTTTATCAACAAATTTACACGGCTTCTGCCTGTACCAAGCAAAGGGGAACTCTAATTGCATTTCACCGATCCACACCATTCACCTTATCATCAGAAATTAAAGACCCAGAAGGTAGATACCTGATACTCATGGGTTATATAATGGATACAGCAATCACGGTGATTTCCTACTACGCTCCTAACAAACAACCTACACCATTCCTCTCACATATATTATAAGTGATTAATACACACAAAATAGGAACAGTGATAATGTGTGGGGATTCGAACCAGGTCCTCCTCCCATTTCTAGATAAATCACCTTTTACACCATCCAAAATAACCTCTAGATTACCTTTTTCTCAACTTCTTTCCAAATACAATCTGGTAGATTCATGGAGAGAAAGTAACCCAATGAAAAAGAAATTCACTTATTTCTCGCACCCTCATCAAACCTTCACCAGAATAGATCATATTTTTCTAACAGTAGGAATGATACCAGAAATTATTGCATCAGATATAATTCCGATTCCGTGGTCTGACCATAATGCAGTATACACTACTATAGCCTCAGCCATACCAAAAGCGCATGACCCAACGTGGTACTTACCGGACATAATGCTCAAACACCCACTACATCAGATGGCCATTGAACAAGCTTTAAAGGAATACATATCAATTAATAATACAACAGACATCTCCCCAATAACACTGTGGGAAGCTCATAAGCCTGTCTTGCGTGGTACAATACAAAGACAAATGGCACTATTTAAACAGGAACGCAAAAATCTAGCAAAAAAACTAGAACTCAATTTTAATGCAGCCTACATATCATTTCAAGATAATCCATCTCAGAGTACAAAATCTCATCTGGAAAAATCTAGATTGGAATACGATCTATTTCTTACTGAGTCAGTTGATAAATCCCTCAAACGCTCCAAACACAATTTCTACATGAATACAAACAAACCAGGTACATATTTGGCTCGGGCATTAAATTCAACTAACAAATCTTTCAAACCAATACGTTTGAAATTATCAAAAAATGTTTACACTTGTAATCCAGTTAAAATAGTCCATAAATTTCACTCACATCTCGCAACTTTATACAAGACAAACAATGAATTTAATCCTACAGAGGCTGAATCCTTCTTCTCAAAAATAACCTTACCTGAGTTATCTCAGAATCAAAAAAGCAGTTTGGATGAGCCTATAACTATAGATGAAGTTGCTAACGCCATAAAAGACCTAAAACTTAACAAAAGACCAGGCCCAGACGGCTACTCGGCATTATACTATAAAACATTCTCAGAAATACTCTCTCCCATTCTCACTGAAACTTTTAACAAACTTCTAGATGGACATTCTTTTCGGCAAGAAACACTAATGGCAATTGTTTGTATGATCCCAAAACCCCTTTCTGATGATACTTCCTGTGTGAATTATCGGCCTATCTCTCTGTTAAACCTCGATATTAAATTATTAGCAAAAATAATAGCAAAACGCCTCAATAGCATTATAGGAAAATTAATACATAGAGATCAAGTAGGCTTCATGCCAAATAGACAGGCAGGCGATAATATACGCAGGGCAGTGTTATTGGCACATATTGCTAAAAAACGGAAAATCCCTTTATGTTTTCTATCTCTCGATATTAAGAGGGCATTTGACACAGTATCCTGGCAATATATGCAATATTCATTACAAAAATGGGGTTTTGGACCCCACTTTTTAACATGGATCAAAGCATTATATAATAAACCCAAAGCCTATATAAAATATGCTGGATACAAATCTGAAGCCTTTAATATCGAAAGAGGTACCCGACAGGGTTGCCCATTATCTCCCTTATTATTTGCCCTTATACTCGAACCCATGGCCCAATACATCAGAACAAACCAAACTATAACTGGCATTGAAGTAGGAGGTATTACACACAAATTATGTATATTTGCAGACGATATATTACTTTTTCTATCATCACCACAGGTCTCTGGTCCTAACTTAATACCGGCTCTTGATGGATTTGCAGCCCTATCCGGCCTTATGATTAATCCTAAGAAATGCCTAGTGCTTAATATTTCACTCACAAACATGGAATTGATCCCGGCTAGGGCTGCACTCCCATTCACATGGGCAGAAAAATCAATCCCATATCTTGGAATTCATTTAACAGCATCTCATTCTGACTTATTCTCAACCAATTATCCTCCTGTATTAAGACAGATCACAAATCTAATAAAACAATGGTCGCAACTTCCTTTATCCTGGATAGGGAAGATTAATGCAATCAAAATGACTATTCTACCCAAATTGCTTTATCTCTTCAGAGTCCTCCCTATTCCAATTCCTTCCTATTTTTTGAGAATAGTACAAAAAAGAGCAACTTCGTTTATATGGGGCTCTTCTAAACCACGTATACCTATACACACACTACATCTTCCCAAAAATAAAGGAGGCCTGGGATACCCTAATTTTACTAACTACTACAGAGCAGCACATTTGGCCAGTCTGTCCAAATACCATGCAAAACAGGAAATCCCATTATGGGTATTTATAGAGGCTTCAGAAAATGACCCTCTATTAATATCAAATTTATTATGGCTTGATCCTAAAGACCACTTTAAAATTCATAATCCCATAACTAAACACTTCTTATCTCTCTGGGATAAACTAAAAACCAAATATCAGTTACAATCTCCACACAATCCTCTCCTTTCTTTTATCAGAAATCCGGGGGATACACCATTATCCCAATTATCCATTTTTGAATCAATCTGTACAAAAGATCCATTTGCTAAAGGTACAATTTCATCACTTTATAATCCATTATATGGAGTAGCAAATCTTAATAGACCCTCTTACATTCAGAGGTGGGAGGAGGACCTGGGACGAACTTTAGAAGACACGGACTGGTCTAACATATGGCTCACATCTAAGTCATCTTCACCCAACATCTTAGCGCTGGAGACAAATTATAAAGTCCTAACTCGCTGGTACCTTGTACCCGCTAGAGTGGCAAAATATTCACCTAATACCTCAGCTCTTTGTTTTCGAGGATGCCCAGAACTAGGCACATATTTACACATATGGTGGACGTGCCCAGTAATTCAAACCTTCTGGAAGGAAGTCTTCGTGATTGCATCTAAAATATTTAAAAAAATAATACAACCAGATCCATATTTAACTTTACTTAATCTAAAACCGGAATGGTTAACACTCTCTCAATTCAAACTTATGATCCAACTAATAACGGCTGCAAAACAAACAGTGGCCAAGGCATGGAAATCTCCTACATTGGTACTAGCAGAAACAATTCACAGAATGAATAATACAATGTCCCATGCTAAGATGGTAGCCATCGATCAAAATCAAATTCCAAAATTTGAAAAACTTTGGCATCCTTGGATAAAACAACAGTTCCTGTCAAACTTCAATGACTCTGTCCTGTTGCCATGGTAACAGATTAAATGACTTACAGAGACACCCATTCTAAGGCTTCAAAGAGAACTAAAAAGAATAATAAACTGACGAGCGGGACAACCTTGTGGACCATACCTCTACCTTTCAACCCTTTTTCTTCTTTCTCTTTCCTTTTCTCCACCTTACGATTAAAGCTCATTATCAGAATTTATTTGACCTATATACACTCTACTTGTAAACAATATGTATAGTAGGTATAAATCATTTAAATACCTACAAAAGTAACTAAGGAAATGATATATATCTTTAATTTAGGTTTACGTGAACCCAATGTTTAATATTTGAAATTTCATGATATTTACCTATATAAACCCTACTGTAAAACAATGAGCTTACTTTATAGATCCTTGTAAACTTACTTTATGTATCTTTATAACATTGTATACTCAATAAACTTCTTTTGACAAGGAAAAAATACAAGATAATAATGGTGTTGTGGTAACTTGACACACAAAATGAAAATAAATATTATGGAGATCACTAGAAAAAAAAAAAGGAGATCTTGATAAAACAATAATTAAAAAAAGATCACTATAAAAATAAAATCGAAACATTATTATGGAGATCTGATGAAAAAAATTAAAAATATTATTCAGGAGATCACGAGAAATAATAAAGAAATCAGTTTGTGAGAACTCTGTGTGAATATCAGCAGCAAAACAACTTCATTATTCTATTATTATAAAAAAGAAGAGAATGTGCTGCATTAAAAGATTATTAAATTTGCAGCGTGACAAATGTGTTATCTCCATTACGAATGCTAGTTTTACCAGACCGAGCGCTTCCGTCTCATACTTGATTCAGAGCATGCGTGGAATTTGGTGTGTCAGAATTGTCTACACGTGCTGAGAATTTACGAGAACAGATTTTGTTGTTGGAAAATTTGAGAACCAGCTCTCAAATTTTTGTTGTCAGAAATTCCAAAAAAAAATGTCCGATGGAGCCTACACACGGTTGGAATTTCTGACAACAAGCTCCCATCGAACATTTGTTGTCGGAAATTCTGATCGTTTATACACAGCATAAGTGAAAAATGATAAACTCCAAATTTTTAGAGTAAGTTGCTTATTTACAGTTTTACAGTTTCAAACAGGCACAATTTAAAATTGACAAATATATGTTATTTATTAAAATAGTAAAGTGATTTCGCGCTTCAAATCTATCACACCCAAAAATAAATATATATACATCTATATAAACAAATGATATTGTACAGGCATATAATAGCAGTGCAAAAAATTGTAAAGTGCTCAGTATAATAAAGTGATTATCCAAAGTGCTGATGTGCTTAAATCAATCCAAAGTTTATAAAGTGCTTCATCCACTGGGACCATATAGTGGAGGGAAGGGGTGATGGTGATGTTATAAATTGAAGGGATCCGGTGGGACCTGGCTCTCTAAACTCTCACCTTAAATAAGGTAAATCAAGGCATCAAACAGGTTCTTAGTTGGGTGTTGTATGGTGCCATTCAGGTGGGACTTCTCTGGTGGTGCAAAGGTATTCCCGATAAAAAGCACCTATCAGATAGAGGAAAAAGGGGGTTGCCCACCTGGGCTCCACCGGTCCGGTGGAATAAATAGGGAAGGGGGAGAAAGAGACCTCCAATGGTGTAGTATATTGAGTGAAAATGCTATTTATTCAAAATTAAAAGTGGACTCTTACATTTCAAAAGATTAAAAACAGCATAAAAGCATAAACAAGCTGAGGAGCGGCGTCTGAGGCACCTCCTTACTGACTTCCGGTTTCGTCTGCTCTCTGCCACGCCCTACGCGTTACGTCACCGCTCGTGACTTCAACTGGGGAACCGGATTGGCCCGAGAGGGATGTTTTTTATGTGATGGCATCGGAAGTTGTGTAGCGGCCATTTTTGTTGTGGTAAATTGTACTTATCATGTTATGGTCGTCATAGCGGCCATTTTTATGGTGGTAAAGTGCACTTGTGTTGTCGCGGCCATCTTACAGGTGGTAACTTATGTAAGATAGCGGCCATGTTGAAGAGGATCAAAACGAGTGTGTTGTATTAATTTGTGCAAACTATATCTATGTTTGCTCCTTCGATAATTAAATAAAAGCTGATGTTCGAATGAAAGGGAAATATGTATAGTATATAGTGTTGTTCCATTACTAATGTGAAACATTTAAGGGAAGATAATATTAGATGTCGGCCATTTTCCTGTAGCCTGTGTGGTCATAAATGTCAATAGGACCACATGTCAGTTGGACATTTTTGAGTGGTTGATGATGCTGTTATCCGCCATATTACTGTACGCAATGGAAGAATTCATGTTGTATGAGGGAAGGTTATGAAACGGGGCCGTCAGTCGTGACCTGAGTCCCTAAGGAGATGTCTCGGCACTCATACCATAATTTTAATGCATACACAATAGAATTGAAATACATTCTTATTATAACAAAAATCAATACATTGTCTCAGGATTCTAATACAAATAAATAGCTTGTTGAAATGTACTGATATATAAACCTAGTGTGTAGAATAAGTTAAAATAAATAAAAATGTGACCCATACAATGATTATTAAAATCAATATCAATAATTGTTAAAATCAATAGAATCTTATCTAGAAATGGTTATAAGAGTTTAAAAATTGCTTAAAAAACAGTTTAAGTCAAACTCTACATTCATGCCCCTGGGTGTTAATGTGCGTAAAGTGTGTATCCAGTATGACTCTCTTTGGCTTATACTTCTAATTTTGTGACTGCCTCTCCATGCACCTTTATATTTCTCAATACCCCAAAATTGAAGTTGTGTAGGATCTCGGTTATGTGCTATCGCAAAATGTTTTGATACATTGTGTTTGGGATTTCCTTTTAAAATATTTTGGATATGTTCCTTGATTCTTACTTTAAGAGCTCTTTTGGTTCGTCCTACATACTGTAGTTGACAGCTGCACTGGAGAACATAAACCACCCCCTCTGTGTGGCATCCTACAAAATCTTTAATTTTATATTTTTCCTGTGTTGTAGTGCATGTAAATTCTTGTCTTTTGCCTTGGAATTTCTTTGCGTGACTACATGCATAGCAGTTTCTACACGGGTAAAAACCTTTGCCTGAGAAAAAGGAGTATGTTGCTTGTTGTGGAGGTTCTATAACTGATTTGACTACCATATTTCTCACAGTTGGTGCTTTCTTATATATAATATTAGGTTTTGTTGGTAGTATTTTGTTCAAGTCTTTGTCATTCTGGAGAATATGCCAATGTCGTTGGATTATGCGTGATACCTGTTTGTATTGTACACTGTAGTCAAAGATTAAGCTAGGTGTTTCTTGATGGAATGTTTCTCTAGAGTTCTTTTCCAGCATTTTGGTCCTGTCCATCTTGTTTACTTCTTCTATCTGTTGTTGTATCCAAGTGGGTTCATATCCTTTCTCTATGAACCTGGATCCTATAGTTTCAGCCTGTTCTTTGTAGTCCTTTTCACTTGTGCAGTTCCTTTTAATCCGAACCAGTTGTCCCCTGGGTATGTTGTATAGCCACGTTTTGTGGTGGCAGCTATTTACGGATAAATAGCTGTTGGTGTCTACTTGTTTAAAAAACGTTTTGGTGACCAGTTTGTCTTCTTCTAGACTGATTTTTAAATCTAGGAATTCCACAGTTTTTTCATTAATGTTCCACGATAAGTGTATGTTCTTTTCATTTCGATTCAGTTTTTCTAAAAATTGTTCTAGTGCTTCTCTTTTGCCATTCCAAACTATGATTACATCATCGATGTATCTTCTGTATAGCGTGAGTTCTGGTGGGGTCTCTGTATAGATAGATTGTTCCTCCCACTGGGCCATAAACGCGTTGGCCACGCTTGGTGCGAACTTAGCACCCATTGCTATACCTGTAGTTTGTTTGTATTGTTTGTATTCCACCAGACCGGTGGAGCCCAGGTGGGCAACCCCCTTTTTCCTCTATCTGATAGGTGCTTTTTATCGGGAATACCTTTGCACCACCAGAGAAGTCCCACCTGAATGGCACCATACAACACCCAACTAAGAACCTGTTTGATGCCTTGATTTACCTTATTTAAGGTGAGAGTTTAGAGAGCCAGGTCCCACCGGATCCCTTCAATTTATAACATCACCATCACCCCTTCCCTCCACTATATGGTCCCAGTGGATGAAGCACTTTATAAACTTTGGATTGATTTAAGCACATCAGCACTTTGGATAATCACTTTATTATACTGAGCACTTTACAATTTTTTGCACTGCTATTATATGCCTGTACAATATCATTTGTTTATATAGATGTATATATATTTATTTTTGGGTGTGATAGATTTGAAGCGCGAAATCACTTTACTATTTTTATTTTTCTGAGTGTAAGTGAACACTTTAGATTTTGCTGCAGTCCACAGAGACATCATCACCATCCATACGTTTTTCACCATTTATATTATTTTCTATTTCAAGTCATCATATATTGACTCAGTACGTTACTCATTTAGCGCGAGGGACTACACTACACATATGTTATTTATTATCTTAGCACAGTTTTATCTTTTAGATTTAGCAGGATTTTAGTAGATATTGTGTAAGCTATGCTGTGTTTGTGAGCATTAATATTAATGTTAGTCTATTTTAATTGAAAACATCCTTTTCAATAAACATTTGCCCAACTATCACAGGACCTGCAAAATCAGCGGTCCTATGCTACTCCTATGCTTTCAGAAAATGTAAGGTTTGGGACTTTACAAACTTTAAATAAAACTTTAAATAAAAAACGTAAATAAAAAATGATAACCTCCAGGTTTTTAGAGTAAGTTGCATATACACAGTTTTACAGTTTCAAAAAGGCACAATTTAAAATGAGCAAAAATTTGATATGTATTATCTTACCAATTAACTTTATTTTTATGAAATGTATTAACTTTGTGTACCTTCAATTTTCACCATTTTGCAAAAAGGCACAATTTAAAATATAAAAATAATTGTTAACTCAATACAGTTTGAGCTTTTATGTTTAGGAATTGTGTAAGTTATTTTGTGTTTATGAGCATGAATATTGATTTTAGTGTATTTTTCAAATATAATTTTAATGAACATTTGCATGATGAGACCTACTCTAAAAACTGTAAGAGAAAAATAAAAAAAGTTAAAATTTGTAAAAATGGTCTGGTTACAGAAGAAGTGAATGATGACCATAATCTGTTTTTTACAATTTTTGCCTTTGAAAACACTATTTCACAAGACATTTGAGTGCATGCAAGAGTGTGACATACTTCATATACTGCAAAAAGGTTTGTATATGCAGCAGATTGCAATTTATGATCATACAAAATCCTATAGCAGAGAGTAAGACTTTACGATTTTGAGGAGGACATGGTTTCTTTAGGATTGGATATTTTGCTTTGAAGCTTAGAAGTTTAACCTTAAAGTAAATTCAAATTTTGTTAATACAAAAGTACAAAGTGTTTGTGTGTGTGTGTGTATTCTATATATACAGTTGTGCTCATAAGTTTACATACCCTGGCAGAATTTATGATTTCTTGGCCATTTTTCAGAGAATATGAATGATAACACAAAAACATTTCTTTCACTCACCGTTAGTGTTTGGCTGAAGCCATTTATTACCAATCAACTGTGTTTACTCTTTTTAAAACATATTGGCAAACAGAAACTACCCAAATGACCCTGATCAAAAGTTTACATACCCTGGTGATTTTGGCCTGATAACATGCACACAAGTTGACACAAAGGGGTTTGAATGGCTATTAAAGGTAACCATCATCACCTGTGATCGGTTTGCTGGTAATTAGTGTGTATGGAAAAGGCCAATGAGTTTCTGGACTTCTGGCAGACCCTTGCATCCTTCATCCAGTACTGCACTGACGTTTCTGGATTCTGAGTCATGGGAAAGCAAAAGAATTGTCAAAGGATCTGCGGGAAAAGGTAGTTGAACTATATAAAACAGAGACAGGATGTAAAAAGATATCCAAGGAATTGAGAATGCCAATCAGCAGTGTTCAATCTCTAATCAAGAAGTGGAAAGTGAGGGGTTCTGTTGAAACCAAACCACGATCAGGTAGACCAACTTAAAATGTCAGCCACAACTGCCAGGAAAATTGTTTGGGACACAAAGAAAAGCCCACAAATAACTTCAGGTGTAATATAGGACTCTCTGAAAACATGTGGTGTGGGTGTTTCAAGATGCACAATAAGGAGGCACTTGAAGAAAGATAAGCTGCATGGTCGAGTCGCCAGAAGAAAGCCATTACTACACAAATGCCACAAAGTATCCCCCTTATAATATGCCAAACAGCACAAAGACAAGCCTCAAACCTTCTGGCATAAAGTCATTTGGAGTGATGAGACCAAAATTTCGCTTTTTGGCCACAACCATAAACACTACATTTGCCGAGTAGTCAACAAGGCCTATGATGAAAGGTACACCACTCCTACAGTGAAACACGGAGGTGGACCGCTGATGTTTTGGGGATGTGTGAGCTACAAAAGCACAGGAAATTTGGTTACAATTGATGGCAAGATGAATGCAGTATGTTATTAAAAATTATTGGAGGAACATTTGCATTCATCAGCCAGGAAGCTGCGCATGGGACGTACTTGGACATTCCAACATGACAATGATCCGAAACACAAGGCCAAGTCGACCTGTCATTGGCTACAGCAGAATACAGTGAAGGTTCTGGAGTGGCCATCTCAGTCTCCTGACCTCAATATCATTGAGCCACTCTGGGGAGATCTCAAACATGCAGTTCATGCAAGACAGCCCAAGAATTTACAGGAACTGGAGGCTTTTTGCCATTCTCAGAACATTCATTTGTCATTCGAAATATTTAATTTGCATTTAACATTTGATTTTGGAATGAATAGACTTTACGATAGAAAACCACATACATTGTTAGAAATTAATTTGTCCAAGAAAATGTTTGCATCCTGCTTCTTTGATTTTTTCTGTCACGGGGTTAAAAACGAATGCTGATTTGACCCAATAATGATTAGAAATATGAATGAACTTTCTTAGAACCTTCTTTTCCTAAGTATTTTAGTTTGAAATTCCCATATATGGCCAGCTTAAGGAATGGAAAACTGCACAGATACCTAAAGTATAGGAACCACTAAGACATCACACATATCATAGCTAGGAATCCACCCACAGGAGCAAGAGCCCAGTTTTACAGATAGCTAAGATAAAGCAAAAGCTAACTCACTGTAGAGAACTTCAAATGGAAAAGTCTTCATCCATGTTGTAGGGCCATCATGTAAGCCGAGGGGCTTTGTATGTGCTCTTGTCATACAGAGACGTGGTATCATACATCATGAATGCTTTTTCCTTTTACACTTCTTCCTGGTGGACAGGTTATGTTGGTTTAGTCTGGATTGTTGGTAATTACTTATAAGGAATTGAGTATCTTACATCTAATCATCAGTGTTAACTCATGTATTACAGATCAGAATGTAAACAAAAAAAGAAAAAAAAAAGGTGGGACTTTAAATGAAACATGCACCCCAGGGGATAACACGATAACAATGAATATGGCAAGTACCCAAAATATAATAGAACCAAAAACATTGCATAGAAGCATCACATAGCATCAACTGGCATTAAATGGTTTAATGGTATATAAATTATGACAGAAGTAAAAATCGTAACATAATTCATACTAGATACTATAAAAACCCGAATTCATTAGAGGAAAGTCTCCAATTGTACATATGATATAACAGAAATACAATTAATAACATGATTAGTTCATACTGTAAATACTGTAGAAAACAAATTCATAAAAGGCAAGTCTCATATCATAATTGATTGTAATCTTGGTTAATTGGTAAAATCCAATTGATATGTAAGGTAAGGTAATGATGCAATTGTAGACATAAGGGGGCAACTATTGGCTCACAATCCCATAGTAAGGCAACATAATTGGTTCATATTGTAAACATTGTAGATAACCAAATTCACTGAAGCGTGTCTCCATGATAAATAGTTATAGCCGTAATTAGTTGGTACAGTCCAGTTGGAGTATAAGGTAGTAAAATGGTGATAATATAGTATAGACGAAAGGGCATCTATTGGCTCGATGCGTTTCATGGTGACTGCCACTCTTCAGGAGCAGGTATGAGGTAGGTGTCTACACATATTAAAAACATATATGTTGAAAGAAATTATATAATAGGTCTATGTAGAGGGAGTGGAGGGGAGGGAAAGGGGGGTATAACCCGATTTCCCAGAACTACTTACAAGTAATCCTATGAGTTTGGGCATAGGCATGGAGGGCTGGGGGCCGACCGAAGAAACATCAGCCCCCGGGAGCTGAGGTGGACTGACCCAGAACACAACGATGGAAGTCCAGTAACAGACACTAGTCCCCAGGGATGCAACCCCATGACTTTCAAAATTGGTGTGATCCATGTGGTAGCCATCTATAAGAGGAGCGGATATATGGTAGATATAAATAGACCATGGAAATATATATTGGGTGACTGGTAGGAAAAATATACTAGTGCAGGTAACGGTCAGTGACAGGGAAGAATAACAGATTGTAGGATCACTGCAAGATGATAAGGGGGAAATATGGCACAAATAAGAAAAAAGGGAGAAAGTGTGTGGGGAAACCAAAAAGGTTACCTGGAAAAAGGAGTGTAAATAATGTAGGTCCGGACTTGCACAGAGGCCATGTGGGTGACAACCGTGTGGGGGCTGGGAATGAGCTGGAGGGAGCATAAATACTCCAATGTGATCGTGGGTGTCCACCAATGACACGCTGGCAGCCAATGGGAGGCGACGGAGCCAAACAGCTGAGCAGCGTTAGCTGCTCGCCATCCGAAGGCAATCACCTCGTGGAGGATGCCAGATTGACTCAACAGCGGCGGCACACTGACGTTACAGGACGTGACTCAGCGCGCACTGGTGATGGAAGCATGACATTGATTCGCAATTGGACGTACACCCGATCCTCCGCGTCACTCGAGAGGAGGAGGGGAAGGTGAGGACCCCAGGAGCGCATCGCAGCTCCTGGGATTGAGCAAGACGGCCAAGGTGGCCAATCCAGCCAACATCATAGCCCAGCACAGTACAAATAGGCAGCATAGCCAGGCACACACATTGTTGGTACTCTGCATTGTTGTGACAAACTTAGGTGTCTATATTATATTTTTAAGGACCAACATACGTTTACATTGGCAATCTCGATTTTCATGTCAGTATAGGTTCTGAGGAGGTTGGCTATACCATGTTACTGTTCCAAACTGTTACCCGCAATGTGTGTGCCTGGCTATGCTGCCTATTCGTACTGTGCTGGGCAATGATGTGGGCTGGATTGGCCACCTTGCTAGTTCTGGGAAATCGGGTTATACCCCCCTTTCCCCCCCTTCCTCTCCCTCTACATAGACGTATTATATAATTTCTTTCAACATATATGTTTTTAATATTTATAGACACCTACCTCATAAATTCTCCTGAAGAGTGGCAGTCGCCACTAGGGATGAGCTGAACACCTCCCGGTTTGGTTCGCACCAGAACCTGCGAACGGACCGAAAATTTGTGCGAACTTTAGAACCCCATTGAAGTCTATGGGACTCGAACATTTGAAATCAAAAGTGCTAATTTTAAAGGCTAATTTGCATGGTATTGTCCTAAAAAGGGTTTGGGGACCCGGGTCCTGCCCCAGGGGACATGAATCAATGCAAAAAAAAGTTTTAAAAATGGCCATTTTTTCGGGAGCAGTGATTTTAATAATGCTTAAAGTGAAAAAAGTGAAAAATTCCTTTAAATATCAATATTGTACCTGGGGGTGTCTATGGTATGACTGTAAAGTGGCGCATGTTTCCCATGCTTAGAACAGTGCCTGCACAAAATGACATTTTTAAAGGAATAAAAGTCATTTAAAACTGCTTGCGGCTTTAATGTAATGTCAGGTCCCGGCAATATGGATGAAAATCAGTGAGACAAACGGCATAGATACCCCCCAGTCCATTACCAGGCCCTTTGGGTCTTGTATGCATATTAAGGGGAACCCCGCACCCAAATTAAAATAAGGAAAGGTGTGGGGCCACAAGGCTCTATATACTCTGAACAGCAGTATACAGGTGGTGCAAACAAGACAGGGACTGTAGGTTTGTTGTTAAGTAGAATCTGTTTGTAATTTTGAACTGGTACATTTTTAAAGTGTAGCTCCAGCCAAAAAAAAAAAAAAATATTTTAAGCTTTTTGGAAAACATAGGGAAGGGTTATCACCCCTGTGACATTTGTTTTGCTGTCTGTGCACCTTTTCAGAAGATTTCACCTCACTTTATGTCCCAATGACAAATGTTTTTTGACAATTTGGGGTTTTTAGTGAAACAAGGATTGTTGATAAAGCATCAGTGGAGAGGAGACACGTTTTTCCCATATTAACACTTACAGGAGAGAATTTCCCTTCCTAGGGGTAGATTTCATCTCATTTCCTGTTGTCTCCTTCCGTTTGCAAGTAGGAGTCGTTTGTAAGTTGGATATTTGAAAGTAGGGACCTGCCCTATATACTGTGCAGAAATTGGGGCCTTAGGTGTTGGTGTTGCCACAACACTGTAAGCCCTCACAGTTACTCTTGGTGGGCACAGAAAAGGGCCCTGCTGTGAAATATTAGATCAAGAATTGTAATTACATGCCCCTGTTGAACAGGGTCAGAAAAATTGGGCCTTTGGTGGTGGTGGTGCTGGTGCCGGTGCCACAACACTGTAAGTCCTCACAGTTACTCTTGGTGGGTGCAGAAACGGGCCCTGCTGTGAAATATTAGATCAAGAATTGTAATTACATGTTCCTGTTGAACAGGGGCTGAAAAATTGGGCCTTAGGCACTGGTGCCACAACACTGCAACCCCTCACAGATACTCTAGTTGGA
Source organism: Aquarana catesbeiana (assembly GCF_042186555.1). Taxonomy (NCBI): domain Eukaryota; kingdom Metazoa; phylum Chordata; class Amphibia; order Anura; family Ranidae; genus Aquarana; species Aquarana catesbeiana. The sequence goes on along the minus strand of NC_133328.1, from coordinate 151,354,647 downwards.
GCACAGGAATGAGCCCTCCTGCAAAATATTGCATCGAAAATTGTAATTATAAGCCCCTGTTAAACAGGGGCTGAAAAATTGGTCCTTAGGCACTGGTGCTGGTGCCACAACACTGCAACCCCTCACAGATACTCTAGTTGAAGTGCAGGAACAAGCCCTGCTGCAAAGTATTGCATCAAAAATTGGCCAGGGTGGCTCTGGCCAATTATGGCTCAGGGGGTTTAGAACACGCCCCACACTATATAAGGCTGCCTGCACGGTGGCCCTGTGCAGTGTGTTCTGGCATGCTTAGAGAGAGAGAGAGAGAGACACTGTAATTTCATTTGAGTTAGCTAGATTAGGCAGAACAGTCAAGGAGTTAGCTGCACTTACAGTGTATTGTGTATATATATATATGCATCCCAGGTGTTGTATATATATATATATATATATATATATATATATATATACACTGTATTCAGTTTAGCTAGATCCGTTCCTGTTATCTTCCTACTGACAGGCAGGCTTGTCTTGTTACAGTATATACAGCTACCTGAAAAAAATTGCTGGTGTTCTTTTGATCCTATTAGTACCACAGTCAGGCACCTAAACTATTTACAGTTAGTGTATTGTGTCCTCCTCACAGTGTTCAGTTAAAGCTACAAGTTAGTTTAGTGCGACCTCTGCACAGTGCTCAGCTAAAGCTACAAGTTAGTGCAGTGCATCCTCCTCACAGTGTTCAGCTAAAACTACAAGTTAATGTAGTGCGACCTCTGCACAGTGTTCAGCTAAAGCTACAAGTTAGTGTAGTGCATCCTCTGAACAGTTTTCAGCTAAAACTACAAGTTAGTATAGTACGACCTCTGCACAGTGTTCAGCTAAAGCTACAAGTTAGTGTAGTGTGTCCTCTGAACAGTGTTCAGCTAAAACTACAAGTTAGTGTAGTGCGACCTCTGCACAATGTTCAGCTAAAGCTACAAGTTAGTGTAGTGCGTCCTCTGAACAATGTTCAGCTAAAGCTACAAGTTAGTGTAGTGCGTCCTCCTCACAGTGTTCAGCTAAAACTACAAGTTCGTTTTTTGCGAGCTCTGCACAGTGTTCAGCTAAAGCTATCTGTAGAAGGTTGGTGGTGTTTTCCTGATCCTATCACTACCGCAGGCAGCGAAATAAGCTACAAGTTAGTTTTTTGCAAGCTCTGCACAGTGTTCACCTAAAGCTACCTGTAGAAGGTTGGTGGTATTTTCCTGATCCTATCACTACCGCAGGCAGCTAAATAAGCTACAAGTTATTTTTTTGGGCGCTCTGCACAGTGTTCAGCTAAAACTACAAGTTAGTGTAGTGCGAGCTCTGCACAGTGTTCAGCTAAAGCTACCTGTAGAAGGTTAGTGGTGTTTTCCTAATCCTATCACTACCTATCACTACCGCAGGCAGCTAAGTAAGCTACAAGTTAGTTTTTTGCAAGCTCTGCACAGTGTTCAGCTAAAGCTACCTGTAGAAGGTTGGTGGTGTTCTCATACTACAGGCAGGCAGTTGATTTTGCCTCTAGACACAGAGCCTGCTTACCCTCTTTTATTGGCTTGTGACTGTCCTTGTTGGCCTTCCAGACATACTTATGGCCTGCAGTGAGATGTAGCTGCACTAAGCTGGGATATATATATATATATATATATATATATGTATATATATACTGATACTGCAGCTAGCAAAATCAACTGCCTGCCTGTAGTATTATTAGCATGAGAACACCACCAATCTTCTACAGGTAGCTTTAGCTGAACACTGTGCAGAGGTCGCACTACACTAACTTGTAGCTTTAGCTGAACACGAGGCATGATGCCCTCCAGGGGCCAGCCTATGGGCAGCACACTGACTGCATCACACCCCAAAGCTCCGCATGTGCAGGGCGCTGCTGTCTCTGCGTGTTATTCCAAAAGTTCTTTGGTGTGGGCCTTTTTTGAGACGAGTGCATCAGATCGCACCGCTGCTATTTGCAACATATGTCTCAAGCGTATCTCGCGTGGCCAAAACATCTCCCGATTGGGCACCACATGCTTGACCAGACATATGTTGACCTGCCATGCAGTTCGTTGGCAAGCGTATCTAAGAGACCCACAACAAAGAACAAAGAGGACCTCTCCTTGCTCCTCATCAGCTGAGATCTCCAACCCCATGATACCTTCAGTCCTCTCTGAGACCTGCACTGAGAGGAATGAAGGTGTAGAATTAGATGTGTCACAGCCAAGTACTTGTGGGCAATCTGCTTTTGGTACACTGACGTCCGATTGTACCAGGCAAATTTCCCTGCCCCAGCTGCTGCACCCCCGAAAGAAGTTCACTCCCAGCCATCCACATGCCCAGCGGTTGAATGCTAGCTTGGCAAAATTGCTAGCACTTCAACTGCTGTCTTATCAGTTGGTAGACTCTGCCCCCTTCCGTGAGTTTGTGGAATGTGCGGTTCCTTAGTGGCAGGTACCCAAACGCCACTTTTTCTCACGGAAGGCAATTCTGGCTCTCTACAGGCATGTGGCCTCGCTGGACAGGGCGGTCAGCAGTAAGGTGCATATTACCGCTGACTCATGGTCCAGCAGGCATGGACAGGGACGTTACCTAAGTTTCACCGTGCATTGGGTGACTCTGCTGGCAGATGGGAAGGATGCAGGACAAGGTGCAGTAGTGTTGTAGGTTGTTCCACCACTATGCCTCCAAAATGCCACTACTAATGATTGTGACACACCTCTCTACTCCACCCCCTCCTCTTCTTCTTCCTCCGTGGCCTCTTCCTGTGCTTTGTCCTCAGAACCAACGGTGCTCCATAGCCGTTCAAGGGGCTACGCAAGAATGCAGGCCAAAAGATGCCATGCGGTGCTTGAGCTGGTGTGCTTGGGGGACAGGAGCCACAATGGGGCAGAGGTTCTGTCAGCTCTGCAGGGGCAGGTTCAGAGGTTGTTGATGCCACACCAACTTAAGGCAGGAATGGTGGTTTGCGACAATGGCACCAACCTCCTCTCTGCCCTCCGACTGGGACAAATTACCCATGTGCCCTGTTTGGCTCACGTCCTTAACTTGGTGGTGCAGCAGTTCTTGGGCAGGTACCCGGGCTTACAGGATGTCCTGAGGCAGGCCAAGAAAGTCTGTGTGCATTTCCGCCAGTCATATAATGCCAGTGCTCGGCTGGCAGACCTCCAAAAGGAGTTTAACCTGCCCAAGAACCACCTAATCTGTGACATGCCCACCAGGTGGAACTCAACGTTGGCCATGCTGCAGCAGAGGGCCATCAATAAGTACCTGTGCAACTATGGCACCAGGACAGGGTCAGGGGAGCTTGTTTTTTTTCCCCACGCCAGTGGGCCATGATCAGGGATGCATGCACTGTTCGGTCACCATTTGAGGAGGCCACGAGGATGGTGAGCAGTGACAGTGCATGCATCAGTGACACTGTCCCCCTTGTCCACCTGTTGGAGCACACGCTGCATGGAATAATGGACAGGGCACTTGAGGCAGAACAGAGGCAGGAAGAGGAGGACTTCCTTAGCTCTCAAGGCCCCCTTTATCCAGACAGTGTTCCTGAGCACCCGCCGATCACACAGGAAGAGGACGAGGAAGAGGAGGAGGAGGAGGATTGTGTCAGTATGGAGGTGGAGCCTGGCACTCAGCATCAGCAGCAGTCTTTAAGGGATCAGTACCAAGAAACACATGGACTTGTACATGGCTGGGAGGAGGTGGCTATGGACCATGTCATCCTTAGTGACCCAGAGGACTCCGGACCGAATGTCTCAGCAAACCTACGCTGCATGGCCTCCCTGATCCTGCAAAGCCTGCGGAAGGATCCTCGTATTCGTGGTATCAAGGAGAAGGACCAATACTGGCTGGCAACCCTCCTTGATCCACGTTACAAGGGTAAGGTTGCGGACCTTATCTTGCCGTCGCAGAGGGAGCAGAGGATGAAACATCTTTGGGAGGCCTTGCAGAAAGGTCTGTGCAATGCCTTCCCAGAGACTGGGAGGTTACAAACTCCTGTTTCTGGACAACGTGTTGCTGAGGCTTCGGTCAGTCAAAGAAGAAGCGGTGGAGAAGGTGGCCATCTGACCGATGCGTTCAGACAATTTTTTAGTCCGCAGCCCCAAGGTATGATCAGTTCCAGCAACCATCGCCAGCGTCTGTTTTACATGGTGCAGGAATACCTAGGGGCAAGATCTGACTTGGACACCTTTCCCACCGAAAATCCTCTGGGTTACTGGGCCTTGAGGATGGATCACTGGCAAGAGCTTGCACAGTATGCAATTGAGCTACTGGCCTTTCCTGCATCCAGTGTTCTTTCGGAACGCACATTCAGTGCTGCTGGAGGCTTTGTAAACGATCACAGGGTGCGTCTGTCCACCGACTCGGTCGATCGACTGACCTTCATAAAAATGAATCAGTCTTGGATCACCACCAGCTACCAAGCACCTGATGCTGATGTAACCGAATATTTTTTTTGGAAATCTCAGATCCCTTCAAAGACTGCCTATGCTGATGCTGAGTGACTATCCTGAGTAATTATCCTCTTCCTCATCAATGATCACGCTGATAGCTTGTAAGAACAATTTTGGTTCTGGGCGCCGCCACCAGTGCCTAAGGCCCAATTTTTCAGCCCCTGTTTAACAGGGGCATGTAATTACAATTTTTGATGCAATCCTTTGCAGCAGGGCTCGTTCCTGCATTCCAACTAGAGTATCTGTGAGGGATTGCAGTGTTGTGGCACCAGCACCAGTGCCTAAGGCCTGATTTTTCAGCCCCTGTTCAACAAGGGCATGTAATTACAATTCTTGATCTAATATTTCACAGCAGGGCCCTGAGAGGGCTTACAGTGTTGTGGCCACAA